>NW_004524598.1:3485881-3487125 GCF_000260255.1 Octodon degus
TCGCACAAAGTTCTAATATGTCGTAGATATGGACAGTGTCCATGGTGCTTACTTGTGGCCACATGTCACTTGTGGGACTGAGCTATTGCTATTTCCTTGATATCAACCCTGGAGACCAGACAGAATCACAACTCACAGGGTGCAGGAGAAGTCCATTTTTAGAGTATGCTGATGCAACTATTTTGCTGCTATACACAAAATAATTGAAAGACTGCTGTTATGTACCTCTTTTTCTCGTGTGTTTAATAGTTTGCCCTATTTGGTGGGTTCTTTCCATTCTCATTCATGGATTTGTGGTCATTTTGATCCCTCTCTAGAGTAACTTTTAGTAGTCTGTGTAGGGTTGTCTTTGTTGTCATGAAATTCTTTAGTTGCTCTTTGTCATGGAAATATTTCACTTCTCTATTAAACTTGAAAGAGAGATTTGCAGGTTATATCAGTCTGCGTTGGAATTTGTTTTCTTACAAGACATGTACTTTGCTCCATGCTCTTGTTGACTTGATTGTTTGTGAAGAGAAATTTTCTATTACTTGGGTGGATTTTCTTTAAATGGAATCTGTTTCTTTTCTCTAGCAACTTTTAGTATATTGTTCCTTTGCTGATTTTCTGGGATCTTGATTATTATGTGTCTGGGTGTGTTTTTTATTGGTCTGATGTTTGGAGTTCTATATGCTTCAGTTACCTGAATGTCACATTGTTTCCCCATATTTTGGAAGTTTTCTGCTATTACATTTACCCATATTCTTTTTATACCCTTTGTGTTGACTCCTTCTTTCTCATTGCCTATTAATCTTACGTTGTTCATCTTTGCATGGTCTTGCAGATGTTAAATTACTCTTTCCTGCATCCTAGTTCTTTTAAGAGATATTTTCTTAACTTTTCACTAGCTGCAGTGGTGTCTTCAAGGGCTGAAAGTCTATTTTCACTTTCATTCAAACAGTTTTGCCAGCTTGTGATTGAAGTTTTAATTTCCTATATAGTACTTTGACTCTGCTTCATGCATTCTATTTCTTTCCTATATTGATTATTCAAGAATTCCATCATTTTTCTATTCTCTTTTTTTAAAAATCAGTGTCTTCTTTAGAAGCACTTAGTACTTTTCATTATAGTTACCTTTATTTTTACTTGAGAAATTATTTCTGATATGATTTCCTATATACATTTCTGCAGTTGTTTCTTTACTTCAGAGACTATTATTCCAGAGATCTCAGGTTTGTGCTTTCCAATTTCTTCTATGCTAGTGT
>NW_004524598.1:3487385-3495949 GCF_000260255.1 Octodon degus
TCTTTGCAGGGAGTTCTACTGCAGGATTCCACACTTGGTCTGTCTAATGGAGGAAGTTCCACACACAAACCTGTCCTAGATGCTGGCTGGAATGAGGGTCTCACAGACCCCAGGCAGCCCAACTCACATGTTCGGCCTACGTGCTGGCTGGAATGAGCATCCAGAGGGCCAAAAGAAAGTTTTTTAAAGTAGGTAAATTTTATATAAAAAGCCAAGATGTGGCAGTCCTTATATTATTTTATTTTAGTGGGAGGTGGGACCAAATAAATGGGGCCTGCTGGGAAGAGAACTTCTAAAAGGCAAATACGTCTGGAAGACTGTGGCACAAGGTCACTGTTACTGGCTACAAGTGTGGTCTCTTGAACCAGAGGGAACACAGAGCTCTTCTTAAAATATTCCCAGGATGAAACTGAATTCTCCTCGGGCAAGAGATGTTCTTATGTGTACAAAGCAAAAACAACATTGACTCCAGGTGGCAAGCAAAACAAAGCAGTGTGATCTGGGGAAATGTAACTGCAGCCCAGGAAACAGCGGCATGGTTCACACCAAGTTCAGAAGCACCCTTCCTGCTAAGGCAGTCAGACACCCAATCCATCAGATACTGTATCCCTGAAAAATTTCAACTAGTGGAAAATAAAAGTGCATTTGTGCTCTTGTAAAAAAAAAATTCATTAATTGCTAGCATATTGAAAAAATAAGCATTTATGTTTTCCCATTTTTTATGCCCATGAGCTCCTGATCATATTTTACTATGATCATAATAGAAATTAAAGAAGAATTACGAGTATAGGGAAATTCCTACTTCCCATATATAAGTATAAAAGTATAATGAAAAACAACAATTTAAAGACTCTGGAAATTAATCAAAGAAATAGAAGAAACTGAAAATTATTTATATTGAAATCCTAGTAACCTCTAGATAAAAGGAATGAAAATCTGAACTTGGGAGCTGAGCTGAGTTCTGCCCTCCACCTCTTCAGTCTGAGCAAAGTGGAAGCTCTTCAGGGCAGTTGGACCAGAAGGACTAGTGTTTCTTTATGATGGACAGATGAGCTCATTATTGTTAAAACCAATTTTTTGGCAATAGGAAGGAGCATAGACAGCAGCATTCTGTACTGATTTGCTGCTTCATCCTGGTTTGTGTAAGCACATTCCAGATTGTTCTGTCATCAAGAGCACCAGAAACCTACCTGGAGCACAGACCCCAGAGCCCCAAGCATATGCATATTGCTGGGCTGATGTTGATCTTCATTAGAATTTCTTGGTTTTTTCCTTTCAAAAATATCATATAACTTTGATAATGTGGTAGGCAGCCTTTTGGCTTCTTTACCTTAGTAATATACATTTTTCGTGTATTTTCATTCCTTGATACCTCGCTTTCTTCTTAATTAAAAAAAATCTTTTATTTATGTATTTAGTATAGGATCCCGCTATGCTCAGACTCATAGTGATCCTCCTGTCTCATCCTCCCCAGCACTGGGATTACAGGCATGCCCCACCATGCCCTGTTTCAGTGGCAAGCACAGCACGGGGATGCACTGTGATACTGGGGATTGAACCCGGCTCCTTGAGCTTTCAGGCAGGTGCTTAGACCACCATGATATTTCCCCAGTCCCTAATTTCTTCTCTTTTCTTTTCTTTCCTTGTGCAAGTTCCCACTACAGAGCTTGGACTTCTAGTGATCCTCCTGATTTCTGCCTCCCTCTTGTTGGTATTACAGGTATGCTCCACCATACCCAGACTTCATTACTGGCTCAGTTAACCCAGGGATTGGGGCTGGTGTGACATTCAGTGCCAGGGATCAAACTTACCAAGCAAGCACTTGGTCTGCTGAGCTATGGTGTTGTCCCTTCACTTCCATTTATCAATAAGTAATACTCCATTGTCTAGCTATTCTGCAAATTGTTACCCATTCACCATTGAAGGTTAGCTTCAGTTGCTTTCATCTTGTGGCAAATTTAAATGACCCCTGCCTGCATGGAGGTCTGTGAATAAGCATAAATTTTTAATTTCTTTGGGGGAATAACAGAGTGTGTGATTGCTGGATTTATTCTCAGTTTCTGTGTAATTTCTAAGAAAGCTGCCAATTTGTCTTCCTTGGTGTCACTTTACATTCTCATAAGGAAGAATAATACTCTGAAAATAAATGTTATTATCAGTATGAATTTCTCATTTACATTTTCTTCTTAGAACAATCTTTGTGCTATTTATTCAAAAACGGAGAGCTCAATGGCAACTTAGTCACAATCAACATTAGTAGTGGTTTTTAAACTCAACTTGTCAGTAAAGAAGGGAGAAATGATTCAATCCAGGTGTAAGGAATGGATTCAATGTACAGGACGAGTCTACCCCATCTGTTCCCTGGCATAAAATGCTCTTACATATACTAGCTTGATCACATAAACAAAACAAAACCCACAACTCAACTTGAGGAGTATCCATATGCCATATAAAAAGACAGTTTCAGGGGCTGGAGAGATGGCTCAGTGGTCTAAAGCACCTACTTAGAACAAGCTTGGCAAGGCATCAGGGACCGCGGTTCAATCCCCCAGCACCACATGCCAGCCAGCCCCGCCCCCTGGTGGGCTGAGCTGGCCACACACACCTCTCTCTCTCTCTCTCAAATAAATAAAAAAAAAAAAGACAGTTTCAGCGTCAGTATTAATGACTCCTTGATCAAAATAAAAGCAAACAAGTTGACTGGGGAGATGGCTCAGTAGAATAAGCACTTTCCTGGCAAGCACAAGGGTCGGAGTTCAATCCCCGCTTCTGTTAAAAAAAAAAAAAAGGCAAAAAAGTCCATGAGTCTATAGTGATGTTCAAAAAAGGAAACCATTTTTCTTGTTTACTATTCAGATATTGGAGCTTTTCAAATTGTGTTTTCTTAATTTCCAGTTTCATTATACAATAATCAAAGTTTATGTGAATGCTTCATGATGTCAATATTTAAAATATATAAATATGTACTTAGGCTCATATGTGATCTGTTTTGGTAAATATTGTATGTGCACTCCAGTGTGTGAAAAAAATGATTTTAAGTTTATCCATATCGTGGCCCATAAAAGTTACTTATGTCAATTTGTTAATCATGGTCATTCAGTTATCTGATATTTATTGCTTTACTATTGTCATCCACTAAGATAAATGTGAATTTGATTAGTGATTTCATTTCAGTCTATTTTTCAATTACTTCTTTTCAAGTGCTGTAATTGGATGCATTGCATTAGAATGGTTATACATTCCTGATTGGTCGTATTATGTTTATGAAATATTTCTCTTCATCTTTATGAATATAGTGGTCTTTAGTGTTTCATTGTGGGTAAAACATTCTATTTTGGTAAGTGCTCATATGTTAAATTATTTTATATATTTTTTGTTATTTTATCATTTTATGCCCTTAAGCATAAGGTATGTAACTGAAAAGAAGTTGTGATTTGCTTGTTTTAAAATCTTTAATTTTCTTGGAACATCAGACCAGTTACATTATGGTATTTTTTACAGATTAAGACTTAAGTTTATTGAATTTGAAGTGTTAACATACTAGAACAAATTATATTGTTCATATATTACACATGTAGCATATTTGCTTTTTATGTTTCTGACATCAACAAGTGTCATTGCTGATTTTTATTTATATTTATATACACATTTTCCCCTTTACACCAGTAGTATTGTCTTCATATCTATGCCTATATTTGGAATAGCATTTTGTCCATTTCCTTCAGCTTTTTTTATATGGAAATTTGAAAAGACTTTATGACTTCCATTACTTGAAGATTCCCAAAGACATTTTCTTCACTTACTTCTAATTTAATTCATTTTCCACAACACAAGCAACTATCTTGTCTGCATTAGTACCTCTCCTCTGTGAAATGTGAATCAGCACCTATTCTACTGTTCCTGGGTGCTGCATTCAATAATTGTCAATTAGTCCAAGTTGAATCGAATCTTTGATGTCCTGATTGTACCAGGCTTTGGGGTGCTTGGCTCTTGTTTTTTAGGTTTTTCTCTTTTCAAATGATTAAATAAACTAGCAAAAAGGGGGACACAGCTTATTGAGAAAGTACATCTGAATGGTGAGGGAGAAATGGGCTCTTCAGAGCAAACTTATACCAAGTAAAAAATGGAAAAAAAAAAACAAACAAAATAAAAGTACACTCTGGGAGACATAGGCTGGGCTTCCAGGAGGAAAGTTGTGGTAGTGACCTCTTCAGTACATCTGTATCCTTTACCCCATCCACACCTCCAGGACCTCTGAAAATGTCACTTGCCCGGTCTTCAGAATCTTTTGATCTGTGTGTTACTCCTCCAGCCAGCTTTGCTGCCCTGTGTCTTCCTGGCTCTTTCTGCTCAAGAGACCAAGTCCCACAACTCTTTAAGGACTGTTGAGGGAGTGGAGGTCTCTGCCTTCTGTCTCCTATAGATTCCTCAAGCTGGAAGAGGCTGTAGATCTTATCTGTTATGGATTATGTGTTCTCTATCTGCCTTGGGGTGCTGTGGACTATTGGCTGGGTTAAAGAAAGAAAAACCTGCAAGAAGACAGTACGAAAAAAGTTAGTGATTATTGAGCTGCCTGTTTTGTAGGAACAAGAAGCTTCACTTTTACCCCAAATTTGAGAAACAGGTTAGATCTTCATACTTCCTGTAGACAAAAATTCATGCTACAGAAAAATGTTAGATGGAACCATGTCCTTAGTCAGACCCTGCTTACAAATCTCTAGTAGCACTGGTGTCTGACTTTCGAACAGAAATTTCAAGTCTCCAGAGCTTCACAGGAGTAGCTCTTTCTTCTTGAGTGATTTTGTTGTTCAGACAGTTCAGGTGGGCCTGGCTTTTTTCTAGGAAGAGGAATCCCGTGATCTATTTCTGCCCACTGTATTTCAGTGGGTGTGGCGAGGATGGTTGGAAGGAGTGCTTCCACCATGGCTTTAATTGGTCAGTGGGTGTCTATTCTCTCCAAGATTCTATGAGTTCTTGGCCTACAGGACAGATAAAAAGTGTTTTCTCTGGCCTGGAAACTGGCAGGATTTTCTATCCCCATCCATTTGGGTTTCCTGTGGTATCTGGCCCAGATTTATGAGCTATTGTAAGTGTCTCATGATCTCTGGCTCTACAATTACACTAGAGGACAAAAGCGACCTCCCAAATGGCATCTAAAATGGGTTCAAACTGATCCTAGTTTTGGATATGTTGTGAACCTTCATGAGTGCTATTTGCAGCAGTGGAAGCCAGAAGTTGGATAATTCTCAATCAAGTTTCTCCAGACCTTGCTTTAGGGTCTGCCTGGCTCTCTACCATTCCAGAAGGTTGAGGACACCGAGTGGAATGGAAGTGATACTTTATTCCTGAATGTTTTGCCAACCCGTTATTTGAGGGATAAGAGATGGCCCATTATCACTCTAGAGAGATGTGGCTGATCCAAATCTGGGGATGATTAATTTAGGAAGTACATTGACTATTTCTGTGGCCTTTCCTGAGTGGATAGGAAATCATGGCATAGTCTGTAAAAGTGTCCATTGGGATTGACATCTGCTTCCACCCTCTACGTGGTGGCGTATGGGTAAAGTCAGCTACCAATCCCCCTCAGGTTGTCCTCTGCATGCTCTAATAAAGGAAGCAGTCTGGGCTGGTACAGCCATTCTAGGAACAGAGAGGGCAAGGCCTGCAGGCCTTGTGATTGGCTGCTGCTGGTTCTAGCTCTGGGAAAACTTCTGTGACCATTTCCAATGTAACACGTTTTTGCCATTTGGAAGGAAACATAATGTGTTTTTCAGCTTCCCACTGTGTCTCTTGAGGAAGTACCAGTTTATTTTCTAAATACCAACAGAATCCCTTTTTAATTGTCCTTTGTCCTGTGGCCCACTTATCTTCATGGGCAATGCAGGCTGATTTTAATGGTTCTTCATGAACTAAGAATAAGGCTAGAGTCTTAAGCGGCTTAAGATGGCCTTTTTTGCTTCCCTATCACCCTTTAGATTTCCCAAAGAGGTTTTAGACACATCTCTTGTGTCCTTTACAGCGCATGACTGCAACCAGTTTGGGAAGATGGACTGAGTCTAGGAGCTGTAAAATTTCCTGCTGTGCGTTATAAGAGATTGCTTATTAGTCAGCATACAGCATAACCTGCTTTTTGATGTTACTTGTGGGTAAAGCTACTTCCTTTAGCAAACCAAAAAGTCATCACTGTCCTGACTTGTTCACGAGGCCAACTAACTTCTGGGCCAAATTATTAGTAGTGCAATTTGTGTAGCACAGCCAATGCGGAAGCTTGGTGAAATCTCTCCGCTCAGTGCCTAGAGTCCCCGCATTGAAACAGGAAACTTGGCTGTCCCTCAGTCTTCTCTTACAAAACATAGGTGGGATCAAAGCATTCCCAGCTCCACAGCTATGATCTTAGACTTCATCTTTGGTCCCTGCTCTGCATTCTGATTGTTGAACTCTGAGAAGGACCTGTCCACAGAGTCTGTGGGTCCACCCAGAGTTTCTATAGCTTATGGTGAAGGAGAGACTTTATTGATAAAGTTAAGGATCTCCTTGTAGTACTTCTCCCACCCTGAAAGACAGACTTAAATTAGTATATTTGTGAAATATTTTTACTAATCACTTACAGAAAATAGCTGGATTTTCCTCTGTGCCCTTTGTCCAGCCTACAAAGTACACCTTACAAGACCCTAACCTGCAAGACAGATGTCTCTATTTGAACAGAAGCACAGAAGAAAATCCAGAGAGGATTCTGTCTCTATGCTGAGGCCCGTCAGCTCCTTACTAAGAAGGGCTCCAAGATGCCTGCTGGAATTATCTGCTCCTTTGAGTCTGGCTGCTGTTTTCCATATTTTCCTGCTGCAGCCCTAGAAAGTGAACGCACCGTGCCACTCTGGCAAGATGTTCTGCTCCTGGATCAGCTGAGTGGGTCTTGCTTGCAGCCTTTCTTCAGGAAGTTCTGCCACAGGGTTCCATACCAGGCCTGTCTGATGGAGAAAGTTCCATGTGGAACCACTGGCCTGGGTGCTGGCTGGAATGAGGATCCCGCAAACTGACAAGTGGCCCCACTCACACGCCGGACCTGAGCCCTGGCTGGAATGAGGATCAAGAGGGCCCTGGGCAGTCCCACTCATCTGCTGGACCTGGGTGCTTGGTGGAGTGAGGATCTGGGGCTGACCCACTCACACCAAGACTGTTATACTACTAATTTTATTGTAAAGAAAGTTTTGTGCTTGCAAAAATAATGTTCCTAGGTGTTTAGTGTGCTTCTCTCTTGGTTTCCAAGTTCTTTTCATTGCCACTAAAGAATTAAATGAGTTTATCACAGTAGCCTTGTAGTATAATTTCAAGTCAGGGATTGTAATGCCTCCTGCTTTGCCTTTGTTGCCAAGGATTGCCTTTGCTATTCAAGGTCTTTTCTAGTTCCAAATAAATTTTAGGAATGATTTCTCTTGGGCTGTGAGGTATGTTGCTGGTATTTTGAAAAAAAAAAAAATATATATATATATAAACATACATGTATGTACAATATAGTTAGAATAGATACTACCGCTACTTTCTCTTAGTTCAATGAGAAGGTTTATACTAATATTGTTTAGACAAGATATTATGTCTGCATCTTGTCCTCTAAATGACTACTATGAAGATGACAATTATGCAATTTATTAATTATTGTAACTGTCCTACTAACCTGTTCTGAAACTGTTTCTTTGCTATTTTATCTTTTCTTCTCATTAAAATGAATAAAAAATTTAAAAAGAATTAACTGAGACAAACAAAAATGACGATGAAGTTTATTTGAAAAGCGAAGGTGAAGGATGAAGGAGAAACTAGCTCTGCTGAGAAAACCCAGGCCAAGTAAAAGACAGAAAACAAATCAGAATGCAATACACCCTCGGGACCAGGGGACAGGCTGTCCCAAGGACAGCCAGAGTAGCAAGCAACTTCTATGGTGTCCTTATCTCTTTGTCCCACCCACAGATGCTAAGACTCTCCAAGAACGTCACATATGGGGCCTCTTCCTGAACCAGCTTGACCAAACCTGCCTTCCTGCCTCATTTACTTACCTTCTGTGTCTTTGTTCTGTTGTATGTGGTGGGATGAGTAACAAACCTTCAGGTTATACATGGTTCATTTGCCTCTTTTATCTAAGTCTATCGGTTTTGACTTACCTAAATTGAACTGCGTTGAGAGAAACACTAAGTACTTAAGGATGTTCTGTCCAGCCGGTGTACTAACCAAGTTTTCCATGACTCAGGCTTATTTGTAAAGTGTTTGGAAGTGTACTTTGAAGTTAATAGAGAAAAATAACTTTCTTCAAATTAGTGTTATCATAGCAAAACTAGTTTGTTTTTTAAAATCATAATCTATTTGTAGCTCCATTTTGTGAAGTATCGTTCTCAAAAAGTAAAAACAATTGGATCTTACACTTTTCTCTGTTCTCCCACTGACTTTTCAATGGGAGTGTTTGGCTTACCTTTTTTACTTATTGCAATGCTTCGATTTATGACTGTGAACTCTCTGTTTCTTTATGTGTTTTTGTTTACTTTTTGCTTTTGAATTAATTTTTAAAAATATATTAC
>NW_004524598.1:3496940-3497491 GCF_000260255.1 Octodon degus
CTTTCTTTCTTCTTTCTTTCTTTTCTTCTTTCTTTCTTTCTTTCTTCTTTCTTCCTCCTCCTCCTCCTCCTCCTCCTCCTCTTCCTCCTCCTCCTCCTCCTTCCTTTTCATCTTAAGTATTTGCTACAGGGTCCCACTATATAACTCAGACTCATAGTGATCCTCCTGTTTATAGCCTCCCCAGGACTGGGATTACAGTTGTGCGCCATCGTGCTGGAATGGGTTGCGGGTTCAGCGTGGCCCAGGGGTGGGGCGGGCACAGCATGCAGGACCAGGGATAGAACCTTGGTCCCCATGCTTGCCGAAGCAGGCACTTAGTCTACTGAGTTACCTTGCTGGCCCTTGAAGTAGGGTTTATTTAAAACTATTATTTTATGCATATTCTCCAGCTTTTGTCTCTTTCAAATGGAGAAGCTTTCAAAGACTCAAATCTTGGTCTTTTTATACCATTTTGATCAGAAGTAGGTGATGTCACTTTGAATCTTGCTTTATATCAATGCAGCTGTTTAGTTCTAGTGGTTTCAGTTGAATTTACATATTTTTGTCATGTC
>NW_004524598.1:3498610-3499726 GCF_000260255.1 Octodon degus
TGTTTGCACATGTTTAAAGGAATGATGACACTGTACATGAAAATTGAAGGTAGCTAATGATACTATTTTCCTCCAAAGAGAGTTTCTTTCATTTCTAATAAAACACAGGCTAGGGGAAGATTTTTTTAAATTCAAATTAGTAACTGGGTGAATTGTAAGATTTTTTTAAGTTTTCTTTTTTTTTTTTTTCAGTACAAAGGCTTGAATTCGGGACCCTTCACTTGCCAAGCAAGTGCTTATTCTACTAAGCTATCTCCCTGGTCCAAAATCTTTTTTTTAATATATGTTAAATTTCACTTTTCTTTCTAATGAAACAATTTAAACTTATGAGCTTGGTACAGTATTTTGACTGTGTTTGAAGCTGTATGTGCTCTGAAGGGAAAAGAAATACCATATATCAAACCTTCATCTTTAGCTTTCTGAACTATCTGTGATTATGTTCTCATTGCATGGACAACTTTTAGATAAATTAGTATAGATTATTGTTTCTGGTTTGCTGTTAGTATAATGGTTGAATTGACACAAAGTTCCTGACCACTGGGCAAATGATAACTGCAAGTTACTTATTTTAAAATAACTGGAAAAAGTAGACAACACGGATTTCATAGTTAGAATTTAATGGAATTTTTATTTCTACATTTCAGAATTTAGTAATTTTCTATTAACAGGGAGTTAAAATATGAATGCAGTAATAAAGGATTCATTTCCACTGAGATAGTAAAATATTCATTGAAAACTACTGGACAGAATAATTATATTGCATGAAATACTTTAAGCTTTTAGAGGCAAGTTTACACTTTTACAAAGTCTCTTTTAACCTCAAAAGGGAGCTTGAATAAATAAATCAAGACTTCTGCAGCTTTAAAATTTTAGACACAGGATTTTAGTTTTAGAATTATTGCCAAAAATTTAGTCTCTAATTGACTTATTATCACCATATTTAGGGTATTTTGTATTTGTCTTTCTATTGTCTGGCCAGCCAAACTGAGCTTCAGTCTCTTAGTTAGAACGAACTACTGCAAAAATATGGTGAGCAATTAATAATTTGGTTGATAGAAACATTCATCAATGGACAATAAAGACAGTTCTATGTTCCATTGTGTCTAAAATTTTCAA
>NW_004524598.1:3500687-3526688 GCF_000260255.1 Octodon degus
AAAAAAAAAAAAAAAAAAAAAAAAAAAAAAAAAGGTATTTTACATGAATTTTGATACACTTATCAGTATTCCAATGTATTACTTATAAATGACATACTTCCAAAATGTTGTTGAACATAAAGATTACAATAAATCAATATACTTAGGAGATTGTTCGATAATGTCCTTTAAATTTGTTTAAACAATTAAGAACTTTGAAAATAATGTTAGGAAAAATTATAAAAATAATACATTTCCCTTTGCAACAGGTTAATCATAAAAAAATTGCTGTTGTCAACACATTGTATAAGTGAGGTGACCTAGATACTACCTGCTTAGGAAATAGGTTATTTCTTACTTTGTTGCTTACGTTTCCAGATGAAATACATAAAAACTGACTTACTCTATGAATTTATAATTGAAGTTTTTAATTGAAACGCGAACAAGTCTTGGTACATGGAGCCACATTTTCTAGAGCACCTCATGAACACAGTAGGCAACTAACTTACCATATCCAATATTTTTATTTCATTTCATTCTTCTGCTTACATAATTAAAATGGTTACCCCATATATGTGTAGTTGTAACTTTTTATGTGTGAATGTGAATTTATCTTATGAAACCTATTTGTATGTATTGACACAAAAGTATATATGCTTGTCTTTATTATAATTACGGATTAAATATTTTTGTTGGCAGAGTCATCCTTACCCCTTAATTTTGTGAGACAGGCTAGATATAAATTAATAACGCTGGTATTTTCTTGCAAAATTTTAGAAACTGAAGGTAGTAATAAATCTCCCTATTTGCAAATTTGTCCTCTAATGGTATAAACTTGTGGATTATTTTCCCCAATGAGTGGAAAATTGAAGTGCAATTTAAGATAAAAGAAGATAATTCTATCATAAAATTTCGTTTTTTTTTTCCCTAAGTGGCAAAATGCAAAGCTTCAAATTAAAAGAAAGTGTTTACCTTTCATTAAACATTCAAAAGTTGTAATTAATCCTGTTAGGAGAAGAAACTCATTTGTGTAAAGGTACATTAAAATCTGTGGGAGTAGAAAGTTGTGGTGAGAAATTGGCAAAAGGAAATTTGGCAGTGGAGTTCTGCCCCCTTAAAGCATCTTCAGCTAATTAAAAGTGAAGAAATGAGTGTGTGGAGAGAAACACACTATTAGGATATTTGTAATGCAAACCTTTATAAACTTCTTTGCTTTCTCCTTTCTGTGTTTTCCTAACCATGGACAAATGCCATCCAACATTAAGAAAATTGGCTGTTTAATCTGGACAATCTCCAAAGCCCCAGTGTGTAGAGATGGAAAATAAATAAATATTGGAGCCAGGATGTTACACTTCTTATCTTCTGAGAGTTACTAACTCAGAGGTACCATATGTGGTGGCTGTCTGTGGTTAACATGGTCAGGACTATTATCAAGTGTATTGAACCTCCAACACTAATTCAAGTGTCATGAATTTTGTTTTAAAAGCGGTTCTTCTGCAGTCAGGTTCTGGCATAACTTCAAAGCTAGCACTCAAAGTCAGAAAGCTGAAAATTGTGCAAGCTTATTTAGATTCCTTAAATGGTCTAGTTTAGGAGATTTGTGGGCACTTGAAGCTTTGTAAACTATTCCAGAATGAGAAAAGTTAATCTGTGAAGCAGCAAGTTCAATAACATGACATTAGATTCATTTCAAAGGCTTTAATTCTTGGGTATCAAACAAACCAGCCAGCGTTTCTCCAGGGCATACGATACAAGCTTTACGTATGTGTATTCATTTATTTATATATTTTTAATGAAGGCATTGCATATACTGAGGATTATATTAGTCAGAGACTGAAGTATCTGTATTTTTGGGTACAAAAGAACAAAAGTAGACTGCTTTTAAAAAATAAAAAAGAAAGTAAAAAGATAAAGCAATAGGGGTAAATTGCACTCACAAAGCAATAAATTTCTATAATACAGATGAACTTTGGCATAAAATTACCATTAGTTACTGTAAAAGCTTTATCAGTGTGACATTAGAAATTTAAAAACTACACATTCTCTCTCTCAGCCTCTGTCTTTGTCTCTGTGTGTCTGTCTGTCTGTCTCTGTCCTTTGTCTTCCATTTAAAAAAGCACCTAATTTTTATTTGTAGGATACATGAGGTGAATATTTTTACATCATTCTCTCAACCTATTTCCATAATGTTTTTCAATGCACATTTTCAAATATTAAGCAATTTAAAGATAATTTATTTTTTATTATTTTTTAAATGTATTTAGTACAGGATCTACAGAGTGCCACTACGTAGATTGGACTTGTAGTGATTCTCCTGTTTTCAGCTTCCCAAGCGCTGGGATTGCAGGCGTACATGACCACACCCAGTGCCATCTCAGCACACCCCTGGAGGTGGGGCTGGCCCTGCAAGGTAGGGCTCAAACCTTGGTCCCTGCATCTGCCTACTCAGGCACTTTAATCTGCTGAGCTATCTGGCTGGCCCCTAATAGGCAGTTGTGCTGCAAGAAATGAAAAACTCTCCCTGTGTACTTCAAGTTCATCTGTATACAGAGTATGAAGTCTGACTAGCTGAGCTGAAACTCACAGCGCACTTCCTGTCTCTGTCTCCAGAGTGCAAGGACTGCGATTAGGCAGCGCTGTGGCTTACCAAAAATGAAAAATAAAACGGTCATGGGGAAAAAGTTTTGAAATTTTTCTTTGACATGAATTTTAAAAACCATTTTGAGTAGTTTTCTCTACAAGGTTAAGAGAGTTTCTCACTGAAATTTATAATTAATAATGAAATATGAATAATGGAAAGATTTTATGTTTCTTTATTATACTTATATTATCATATTTACATGTTGGATTTATCCATACTCATAATTTAAAAAGTGATATATTCAGTTATGTTGCCTGAACTAAGTTTTTAAAATAAACTAAGTCATTTCTCACCAACATGATTATAAATGTCTAGAAGTCAACTATTTCATCTTAACACATATTTTTATCTCTTTGACTACCATTCATATTATTATCCCAAGAACAGATTAAATTTAGAATTCAGTATTAGAAAAATGGAAATATAAAATAATGCACAAGTCATTAATTTTAACTCTTAGAGAGTTAAATCCTTGACCCAAAAATCAATTGAAAATTATGCTCATTTTATTTTCTTTTAAATCTCACTCCAGTAAAATACTTGATGTTTATGTTTTCTGATTATTTTTTAGTAATATCCTTTGCTGGCTTATAAAGATCCATACATACTGTTTAAGAAAAATTGTTTTACATGATTTAAAACTAGAAACAATATTTTCAAAACTCAGATTAAAATAAATCATGGATTATAGGAAAGTTCTACAGAGTTTAGGAAAAGTTCTGGAAAATAATGATGGTCACAGCTTCCAGGAGAAAAGCATTATTGTAAAATAAAATCATCACAGTGAAGGTGCTGGACAGAAGTGTGGTAAGCCAAGGACATGGGGAAGTAGAAGTAAAAGGGAGCTACTAGTTATGACCTAGTATTCTCTTTGAAAGACTAGAATAGGTGCAGAAGAAAAGCCTGCAGGTGATTTGATGTCACCATTCACTTTGAATGTTCCTTAGTCATGCTTAGGGACTGACAGGAAGGAGAATTTTTATATAGACCAGTTTCATCGCACTGTTGCATCTTGTCACCTCGACGAAGTGCTCTCAAGTCTGTTTGTGAAGATGAGGAAGGAGCAGTAATAAAAAGAAGAAAAAATGAAAAGATGCAAAAAAAGATATAGAGAGTCACTGAAATATTAATGGCTATTTCTAAAGTCCTATGTCAATTTAGTGTAATCTCATCCCTTTCTACCATCTAGTGAGAGAAATTAGAAGTCCATGCCTTGATTTCATTCTTGTACTCTTCCATGTTATATTCCGAAAGCAGAAGAGAGCCACCATTTCACAGAGGCAGTTGTCTAGGTGCAAAGGGCCTATAGCTCTTCCAGCTCCACCTAAGGATCTACTTTGTGCATGAGGAGTAAGTCTTTGGAAGCAGTGAACTACAGCTAGACGTGCTACAATGTGGCTCCTATCATTGGTGGAAAGTTCTTTTGTAGTTTCTGCCTTTCCAGAATGCCTGAATGTGACTTTCTTACTGTTCACTTTCCCAGAGCCTTGAGCAGCCCTGAGGCCTGTAATTCCCTATGTACCATTTCTTTCTGTTCAAGCTTTCTTGAGCAGCTCTACTTTTTTGAACTATATCCCATGCTTGTCTTTTTTCCCTTTCCTTTCTTTCTTTATTTCTTTTACTTTTTTTTGAGATTTTTCATATAAGGATACACTATAGGGTCATATTTAAATGTAGAATAGTATATTTATAAGCTAATATTGTGACCATTTAGTATCATTTTCAGGATATATGTGTAGAGATAGATAGATAGATAGATAGATAGATGATAGATAGATAGATAGATAGATAGATAGATAGATAGATAGATAGATAAGGGCCAATATGCTACAACTTTTACAACTTGGTGTCCAGTGAGTTTGTTTGCATCAGTATCAGCATAGATGCATGAGTAGTATATTGTGCCAAGATATTTAACCCAAATGCTTTCACGAGGTCTATGATTACAGCTGCATCATAAATTTATATCCAGGAAATGGTATTATGGTGATCCGAATATATTATTACCTGCAACAAACAAATGAATACTGCACATAGATTTACATGACGAAAAGAATACTGTTTTTCCTCCCTTCTCTTTCTCTGTCATGTACACCTTCTAGCTCTTGCTTTTTCTTTGTACTTTAAATCGTAGACTTTGAAAACATCACAAAGTCTGTGGGAGTTATTGATCACATTGTTAACAGCAGTCATATTTCTCGTCTACTTTTTAATTTTTGAATAAATGACATTTTTTCACTAGAAATAAAAGAAAAGATGGCTTCATATTTACTAAGATATTTAATATTATGAATAATGCTAATGTAGCACAAATGGTATCGGCAAATCATTGTCTGAAGGTTTTTTTTCTTAGGAAGTTTCAAAGAGCATATATTGGGTTATTTTGCTGAATTTAAGTATCTACAATCTTTGGACTGGCTTCAAGTATGAAAACGTCCTTTAAAGACTTCTCCAAATACAGCTTCTCTAATTGCAATGGAACACCCATCTCAGCAAAAAAAAAAAAGTGGGGGATATGTTGGGAGCCCCAAAGCTAGGAAATCGATCAACTGTGTGTAGGTAGGACTAGGCCTCGGTGCATAAAGCAATCTACCTCACTCCCAAGATAAACATCCTGTCTGGTTAGGGTCAGCTGTTGGTCACTAGGCAATCCAGTGTTATGTGCTACTAACTGTGCAAAATTATAAATAAAGGACCATCTTCTTGGGAAAAAAAAGAAAAAATATATATATGATAATTAGGATAGATATACAGCTACTTTCTCTTAGTTAATTGAGAAGAAAGGCTTGTACTAATATTGTTTAGACAATTAGTATAAATTAGTATTTAGGCAATTAGTATAAATTAGACAATTTATACTAATGTTAGACAATGTCATGTCTGCATTTTGTCCTCTGAATAACTGCTACCAAGGCCACAATATGCAATGTATTCATTATTGTAACTGTCCTACTAACCTGTTTTGAAACTGTTTCATTACTATTTCATCTTTTTTTCTCATTAAATTGAGTAAAGAATAAATCAAAAAAGGAATTTTTAAAGAAATTTTCAGTTTTCCTTGACTGTAGTTTTACTTCATAAAGTTAAATATAAGAATTGTACTATAGTATTTATTCGTTGTAAACATATACACGAACATCAATAAACTGTAGTTTAGTTTCTTTACTTCTATTTTCTTGCTTTCAAGTTGTTGAAAATCAAGATTATTTTTTCCAGTACTTCGCTTAGTAAATGATATTATACTTTTTGTCCCTTTATAAAGAAATGATACTTAAATTAAGAAGTCTCAAGTATGGATTTTATATAGGTGCTGAATTAAAAATAATCTTTCTTTGAGCAAAGTTAAAATATTTTAAAATTTATTTTTATTAAAATCTCATATGCTAGGCATTTCGAAAGATTTCTAAAAGCAAATTTCTTACAGGGTCAAATAAAAGGAAGGCAAAATTTTAGCATGTGACTTTTTATAAAAGGATAAAAATTGTTGACTAAATTATTTCAAGGAAAAGAGATGTTTTAAACATAATCTTTATATTTTGTTTTTCAGTTCACCCTTTCTGTGATATTTGGGATACATTCTTATACAAATGTAATGAACAGATACATTTCATAAGGATGTTTTCCTCATGCATTAACTTAACTAGATGAAAGGCAACTCTTCCTGAGTTCCAAAGTAGTGTCCGTGGAATTCTGGAACAGCAAAAAGTGCTATTGTAAGAGACGTGGGTACTTCTAACCAGGGCAACAGTGCAGGGAGCAGAAGCTCTTTGTTGTGATAGGAGAGGCGTGACATTGTATCCAGAAAGTACTTTAAATATCAAATGTATGTGTGGGAGTGAGCTGAAAAGCAGTATGAATGCTTTTAATGCTAGCAGCCTTGTGGAAACACTTGAATAGTCCTTCCTGTTTAGGAGAGAGTGACCTCCGATGGAATTCTGAAGTGGCCCATTAGGAGAATAAGATCTAAATTAAGCCTGTGCACATGTGTAGAATTTTAAATTTTTATTAATAAAACTGTATAAAATCTAAAACAAAAAGTAAGATGCAATGAAAATACAAGAAGGAAAGCAAGTTTAATTTTCACCAAATAACTGTTGCTTATAGCCTCAAAAATACAAACTTCTCAATGACAAGAAAATTAATCATTAGATGGAAAAAACTTTAATTTTTAACTTGATTAAATAACAGCAATATTACTAGAATAGAAATATTAAAGCAGAACTCAGAATCATGGCTACATATTTTAAGAAAGCTGCTGTTAATTGGTCACCATGAAGCAATACACACTTGATATGGAGCTGTCACTGGGACTGCCTGCTAATGACTTAGCACAATGCTGTGTGTCACGCCACAGAATCTGTGTGGGAACCTTCCTCCTGCCTTTACCACACAACAGTGAGATCATAGGTACAGGTAGGTTCCAACAAATGCTCTCATCATTCAGTTAACTTCGCCAGACCTAAGTGGTTTTATTTTACGCGTGAAAACTAGAACCCTGCTCCCCTAACCGCTGACTCGCAAACAGTTTACCTAAGTTATTAACTCAAAATGTCTATTCAGATAGCAAGGGCACCATCTCCATGTTTCAACTGTTTGACACAATGATGGATTATTTATTTACTGAACAGCACTGGTGGCCAGAAAATCTGATTTCCATGCATGAAATCCATGAAACCTCAACCACTGAACAGTTTCTTTTACGTGTGGCAAAGGTCACTTATCAAGGGATTTTCTCACGTTTTGTGCGATTGGTCATGCCTCATTTCCTTCAAGAAAATATGATTTCCCTGTAGTCTGTGTATTTTAAAAAACTCACAAAAGACCCTGAAAGTTATTTCCTCTCAGTCTCTGATAAGTGTAGAATATAGGAGCTAACCTACTGGGAATGACAAGCAACTGTTTCTAGCTAGAAACCATATTTAATCCCATCATTAGCAAAGCCTTAGCACTCACCAGGTATAAAAAGGCTGCAAAATTAGACACTTAACCTTGTCATTTAACCTTGCAGAGTTTAAGCTGGATGCAAACTTTAATACATGCATCCCATAGACCTAGCCCTGCACAGTAGAAAGTCTTTGTGGTAGATCATGTACTTCAAGCTAAAATAATTTAATGGTATAACTTTGTTAAGATTTGACTACCTTAAAAATAATGAAAATCACTACAATTTTTGACCTTAAGGAACAATAGGGTATTATATTTTAGAAAAATGTTAAGGACATTAATCTGAGACATGGACAAATCAGGAGCAATTTAGAGTATTTTTTGATTAAAAACTGTCAGATAGTTTTTTGGACACTAAATAAAAAGTCTTTATTACTTTAATATGTTTTCAACCTATTTTTTGGTTACGTTTTAGAGTATCTTACATTCAAATCATAAATAATATCTAAAATCGCTCATTTTTCTGTATAAATGTTTCTGAATATATGAGAGGGCATGCAATAGAGTAATAGGATACCCATGTTCCACTCAGCAGTTTGGGGAGCGTATGTTCACTCAGATAGATAATGGCGAATAGCCCCTGATTATTGTTATTATAATATCTTTTAAAACAGTAGAGTCAATTCAATGATATGGCACATGAGAAATGATTCTGTCAGTTACAGAACATGAGTTATTATGGCAGGTAAACTTGTGACGCTACCAACGATTTAGCTGCAGAGAACCTGACCATAGAGGGCCTTTCAAAACCTATACATGTATAAAGAAAAATCATGCTTGAATACCTCTCATCCTGGTCTTCTAAAGGTGTACTGTTTCTAAGGTCTTATCAGTTACTTTATATTATCATTAATTTTTTAAAATTTTTTTAAAAATATTTTTGGCGGAACTGGGGATTGAACTCAGGGTCTTGCGCTTGCAAGGGAAGTGCTTATTCCACTGAGCCATCTCCCAGGCCCCTAAATGTTTTTTAAAAGGCAAGAAAAAATTAAAGTTTCTTGAAACAAGTGGTAATATTCAATTATTTATCCAGTTCTGCATAACTATATCTGTTAGTCTGAGCAATACATTTGATGATAAATATAGTAATAAAGCAACCATTGTTAATTAGTTATTCTTATTTTGAAAATCTGTAACATATATATTGTGTGTTACCCTGTTTTTGTCTTTGTTTCTTCTATTTGTTTTGGCTTTGTTTTTATTATTAAAAATAAAATTATTTTTTTAAAAACCTATACATGAATTTTATTTAATAATTTTAAATTGTTTTCCTTAACAATGGCTGGTTGTATATGGTTTAGACATACAAAACCTGAATCTACCAATTCTCAGATCACGTTTCCTTTCTTGTTTTAGTTCCTTAAGTATGATAACATTTGTGTATCTTTCAAGGTTTATTTAAAGCTAGAGTTTGAGGTCAAAGAATAGGAGGAGGCTAAGAAACCTGCATAGAAAGCACTTTATCTGTGTTTTGGTAAATTGTGTGTAAACAAACCGATGCCTATATACGGTGTTGATATTACACATGGAGCCGGAAATAGTCATAATATAAAAATCAATGGTGTGGCATTGGGTTACTTTGAATGATTTCCATATATAATATTGTAAACATCTTTCTTTAGTCTTAGAGTTCATGAAGTTCATTGCCATATCTCCATCTTTAGCTTCAATGTAGAACTTCTGTCTGAAACAAGGTTTAAAAAGAAGAGAATTTAGAAGAATTTCCTGCAAATAAGTAGAATTGTTTCACAGTTATTTTAAGGTTTTTTGTTTGTTTGTTTGTTTGTTTGTTTGTGCAGGGTCTCACTATGCAGCTCAGACTCATAGTGATCCTCCTGATTTCTACCTTCCTAGTGATGGGATTACAGGCACGCACAACCATGCCTGGGCTCCATTGCTGGCTCAGTACACCCAGAGGTGGGCCAGCACTGCAAAAGGTAACAGGGATCCAACCCTTGCCCCTGTGTTTATCTAAAGAAGCTCTTAGTATGCTGAGCTATACCGCCGGCCCTTCAAAGTTAATTTTTTAACACTTATTTCTATTACACATGTTGATATTACTTGAGCTAGTAACAAGGGTAAATAATTTTTCTACTTAATTCTTTAACATTTATTGTCATCAGTATTAATAGTTACCAACAAGAGATTGTTAGAAGCTAAGATAAACTTTTTATAACTGTGCATGATATATTTCAGCTACAAAAATATTTTTTGAAAACATATAGATTTACGGATATTCTACTTCATAATTACATGCATGTTGACAATTAACCATGTTATTTAAGTAAATCACAACCATATTTAATTTTTTCATATTTATAACATTCCATTTTACCATAAAATGACACACATTTTTCTGTTGTACTTCAGTAATTATGAAAAGAAGCATTCACAGCAATAATTATTGTTTATTTATAAGTATAATTGTTGGAAAAATTGGATTGAAAGTATTTTTGATGATTTGTTTCTTTCAGTTAGTTTATAAACAAAGGAATACATCGTATGAAACCAGTTGGTCATATAAAAGTTTTGAAAATGACAACTAATCATTGCTTGTAACAACAGTTTGACAGTATAATTTAAAAAATCAATTGCTACAAACTGATATCCAGTTATTGTAGAAGACAAAAGAGTTTAACTGCTATTCACTGTCAGGGATACTTTTGTTCTTTAAAATGGTTTCATTATATTGATTCATTGATTTCCATATTTTTAAATTTTGTAACCTATATAACCAGTACATGTAAATTAAAATGCATTTTTTATGGGAAAGAAATCTCAGTCACTATATATGATAATTATTTTCACATGAATAAATAGCGCTTAGTAATTTGCTAAATATTTGAAAACAATAATAGTAATTTTTCTGCTTATTATTTGTAAGTATCAAGAAGGCAGCAGCTTAGGCTGCTCCAGTATAAATGTAGCTGTAACTCCTGGAGTTTTACCCTCCACATTTTCTGCACACCCAAGGTAATAGCAAGTCACGAGATTACAGAGAAAATAAACCGTAAGAGTACATTTGTTGCTCTGATGTTACAAACTTCAAATGAAAATGAAATAAATAGTAGGCTGTTGCACTTCTTAGTACAAAATATGCAAATGCAAAAAAGTAAGGATCCTAATATTCCCTGGTTTTCAAAAAAAAAATTCTCTGATGCAAATAAAAAGTCCAGTTCACAAGAGAGTAGTAGAATTCAATTTTCATAATAATTTCTGCCTTATTGGAAAAAATGCAAAACTCCCTTGATAAAAGACATGCAGAAGTTTCTATCAAGTAAATGTAAAATATGCTAATGTAACGACTGGAAAGTCAAGTGAATTGGAGATTGGGCTGTTTCCGGATGTTACTCTTTGTGACAGAGATCAGTATTATTTGACACAATAATCAGTTATCTTTTGCATCAAGTGTAGCAAAACATTCTGCTCCATTATCCAACATTCACTCTACATTTGTTTTTCTTTGTTTTCTTTATCTCTTTAGGGCACGTTTTTCATAGGTGTATTCAATTTTATTTCAAACACTCTACTTCAACTGTATATTTTAATTTTGTGTGTATTTATTTTTCCTTAATTATTATATGATAGTTTTTTTTCTTTTTTTTTCTGTATATATGTTCCTTTTACTATGCAATTGACATATTAAAATCTGGATATTGAATTTATTCTTTACAGAAATTCAGTATTCAAACTTACATTGTTATAGATCTATTTCTATTACATTATCAGAGATTTCTGTACCGTATTTGTGTAGCATGTATTCTACAAGTTGCTATGATTAGTCTGTAAAATAACTGAAACATTGCTATTTCATAATAATTCAAATATATTATTAAAAACGTTTAATAAACATTGAGAAATATATACAGCCATTATATAAATAAGTACAAAAACTGACTTTGTCAGAGTGGTCTGGACAATAGTTATATACCTGTTAAACTGGCAAAGAAATTAAAGAAGACACAGATTCATAACGTCACTGCTAATTTCAAATTATAGGGAACATCCGGCATTTTAATCTTTGATCTTATAAATTATTACACTGAGCAGTAGTTTTGACTTCTTGAGTATGTCATGTATGAGTTTTTGTTTTCAGAAGCAAATAAAGGTGAGGCTGTGCTCTGAAAACTGGGAATGAACTGAACCAAAATATGTTTCAAATTTTAAATTTCAATTTTCATTTCTAAGAAATGGTCATCCAGCTCTGGTAGCCTGTATATTCCTGAAGAGTAACTCATTAACCCCTGACTTATATTTCCCAGAACTATAGGAATCTACAAATCAACTCAGTATGCAGTACCTCTGGCCTTAGTATGTTTTCAACAATCAGTTCCTATCTTCATAGTTTTTCATAGATTTCTTCCACTCTAAACAGATGGAGGCTTTTATTTACTCTAAAAAGAAAGACCTTCACTAACCGACTTCTTCATAAATGATTACAACTTAAGTTTCTTTCAGTACTTCTTCCATCCAACTCAGAAGGTGAGAATTTGAAATTTTCCCATCCCTGCAACCCCATGATGCATACAGTGCTAGAAACCAGGGAATCAGCCATCGATGTTGTCTAAATGATGACAATATGAGAAAACTGAGAATGAATCACAGAAGCCACAGTGACAGCTTTGGTGTCACTGTATGACACTTTTTTTTTTTTTTCAGAACTGGGGATTGAACTCAGATCCTTGAGTTTGCCAGTCAAATGCTTATCTTGCTGAGCCATCTCCCCAGCCCTCATGTATGACACTTTCTTGAGCATATATTTCGCCGGATATTACAGAAGCGCTGTCTCATTGATTTCTTTAGTCATCTTAAGAACATTCTGAGATTGATATCACAATTTCTATTTCACATGTGAAATAAAATCTTGTGATATTTTTAATAAAAATGTTCAAATAATTACCTGGTCACCACAGTCCTGCTGCTGTTATAAATTTAAACTGAAGTGTCCACTGGAGAAGTTCTTCATGTGTCTAAAGTTATATATCACATCAAGGGCTATCTGTGCTTTTTCTGTTCCTGAAAATAGAATATTGTTGTTTTAAAATACAATTCCAGAAACTTCCAAACCTATCATGAAACTCATGGTTATGTTTCCTTAAGAAGAACTGTTAGAACCAAGATCTGCTTTGGTCAGAATTATCAAAAACCAGAATTCATAAATGTATGTGCACATTTTTCTTTTTAATATAGTCTAAATTCTTCAGGGCATGTGACTGGAGCCCCAGGGAAGAGCTGAAGCATCTCCCATGTCATGGCAACCCCCTTTCTTGGGGACCTGGGCCTTTATTTTTTCTCCAAAACCCTTCAATTTGCGGAACAAGACCAAACACATTGTACAACATAATGTGTTCTACCTAAGCACTACTAATACAAATGTTAATGTTATCTAAGAATTCCATCACAGAAATATTTGAATCAAATTTCAACAGATTTCAAAGTTGTGTGGCTTAGCCAAATGTTTGTATAAAGTTAACCACCTTCAGCAGCAAAACTTAATTGCTATGAGTCCCCAGAGATACATACTCAGAATACTTTCAAAATCATTTACCTGATGGGGTGATATCTAACACAATTACCAGCCACCTCCACCATGCACTACTGATTGAAGTTTAACCTCACAAGCATTAGGCTTCCTGTTCTTGGTTATATTTTGTGCTGAACTAAACAACTTCCTGTGGCACTGGAGGTGTACCCAGGTGAAATCTATAAAGAATCTCATGCATCTGAGGTTGCAAAGCATTGTTCTTAAGGGTTCCAACAGCGACTGGTGCTATACAGACATTTGACCTCTAGTGTTCCCATATATGTACTATCAGCTTTGTAATCAAGCAAAGGAAGTAAAAGACCTCCTCAAAGGATATTCCACTAGTCTTAAAAAGGAGATGGAAGAGGACATCAGAAAATGAAAAGACATCCCTGCTCTTAGATAGGCAGAACCAATATTCTCAAAATGACAGTATTTCCAAAACTGTTATACAGATTCAGCGTGGTCCCAGTCAAAATAACAGCAGCATATTTTGTAGATATAGAGCAAATAGTCATAAAATTTATATAAAATCAGAATAGCAAAAGCAAACTTGTGTAGTAAGAGCAAAACAGAAGGCCTTATAATATCTAACTTTACGCTGCAAAGCAATAGTGATAACATGACAAGTTACTGGAACAACATCAGAAACATGGGTCAGTGAAATAGAGAAGAGGACACAGAAACATCCCTAGTAACAACACTCAGCTAGTTGAGTTTGACAAAGTGACCAAAAGAACACATTGAAGGGGTCTGCGAGATAGCTCTGTGAACTGAAGTGCCTGTTTAGGAAAGCTTAGGCAAGCTCATAGACTGAGATTCAATCCCTGACAACACATGTCATACCAGCACTGCGCCAGGCACATAGCCTGGGTGTAGTGGTGGATGTCTATAATCCTAGTGCTGGGGAGGCTGAAAACAAGAGTATCACAATGAGCCTGAGCTGCCTAGTGAGACCCTGTAACAACCAAATAGATTGAAAAAAAAAAAAAAAAGAATACGTTGGAGGTGCTCTGACAAGTGGTGCTGGGAAAAGATAATAGTTTGTAGAAGACTAAAACTCAACTCAGATCACTTACTATGTACTAAATCAAAATCAAAATGAATCCAAGATTTGAAAATTATAACAGAAACATTAAACCCAGCACAATATAAGTTAGGTAAAACACTTGAAGCCACAGGTGTAGGAAAGGATTTTCTAAATAGAATTGTAATTAAATAAGAAAGAACAAGATTCATCAAATCATACCACATTATATCAGATTGAAAAGCTTATGTACAGCACAAAAAAAGATTTTTTTTTTAGTGAAGAGACAAAGTACTGAATGGGAAAAAATGTTTGCTAGCTACTCCCTAGAGAAAAGACTGATATGTAGAATATATGCAGAACTCAGAATTAAAATACCAAAAAGTAAAGACCAAGTCAATAAATTTCCATGTGATATGAACATATAGTTCACAACAAAAGCAGTACATGGCTAGTAAATACACAAACTGTTCAACGTCTCTGCACACTAGGGAGATGCAAATTGAAACAATGCTAAGATTTCTCCTTACACAATACCAATCAGGAAACAATCAAAAAATATTAAATGCTTGCATATCTGTGGTGAAAGGGATGTAACCTACATTGTTGGCTGGAATGTGAACAACTACAACCATTATGTAAATCAGAACAGAGATTTCTTCAAAAGCTAAAATTAGAAATTAAATATGATCCAGCTGTTCTTTCTCTTCAGTATCTTCCCCAACGAGCCTAAGGCAGCCTGCTTCAGTGATACATGCGTACAGATGTTTATTGCAGCATAATTCATAACAGCAACATTATGGAAACAGCCTGGATAATCATCATCAGACAACTGGATAAAGTATGGAGTCTATAGTAATGGAATACTATTTGACTATAAAAAGGACAAATTGAAGCAAAGCGGATACACCTGCAAAATATAATGTCCATTGAAGTGAATGAGACACAAAATGCTGAGTACCATCTGACATCTCATATTGAGTAGGCAAAGTACTAAATGAAAACTGATGGAAGGACAGAAGGACATAGAGGATGGGGAGGGGCTCAGGGGACCAAAAGCAAGGCACAAAGGGCAGGGATGGGGAAACAGGTACTGCAAAGATAGGCCATGCTCATTATCCTGGTGATCTTAATGAATATTGCTATTATGTGCCATAAATATGCACTAAGATTAATAACACCACCAAAAATGAAAAGTAAAAAAAACAGAAATTATAAGGGGAGGGAGAGTATTAACAATAAACAAGCTGTGTGATGTGCATGTCTCAACTCACCAAGATATCTGTAAAATGCACATACTGCAAACATGCACTAAGAAATACAAAAACTTTAAAGCTATTATTTCGAACTGAACATCTTTTCAATAGAAGCTCATTACTTTTACCTTTTGTTGATTTTCTACCATTTGATTTATTGGATACTCAAACCAATACCAGCTCTAAAAGTTTGCTTCGTCCCCCAATTCTCCAGTTTTTCTTTGTTTCCTTTTTTTTTTTAACCTACGTATTACCTTCTCTTTATAGTCAACATGAATCTGAACCTTGAACAGCTGCTCCCCCCATTTCCAATGCTACCATCTTCTTCCACGTCACTGCCAATTATTGCTGCCCAAACCATAATAGGATGCGGAATGCATAGTTTAAAAAGACATATCAAAATCTGACCATTTTGACTGAACAGATGCCAATGTCTTTCTTCACAACTGTGCTGTACATCGAAACTTGGTGTGCAGCGTGGCTTTCTCATAACCCTTGAGCCCCATGTGCCGGCTCTTCCCTCGGATTCATTGTTGTGGTCCAGGAGCAATCCATTCCTCCATCTGCTCACAGTTCATTGTCTCAGTGAGAATGCCCTCCAAAAAATAAACACCTTTGTATTCATGTTGCCCATCTTTTCCCTGGATCCCGGTATCACACAACATGTTTACCCTGGTCTGTTTTGTTTTATGCATTTATAAATAAATATAGTCCACATCACAGTAGACCCTTATGTGTTTTTTTTTTCTAACTTTGAAATATAAGGTTCAATCATACCTGATGGTACACACCTATAATCACTGCACTTGGGAGGCTGAGGCAGGGGGACCTCTGAATTGGAAACCAGCGTAAGTACATGGGCTACACAGTGAGTTTTAGGCCAGCCTGAACTACACAGTGGGAGCTGGTCTCGTAGCAGCAACAATAAACCATGTATATAAGTCATACAAATAGTATACAAAGAACTATAATAAATTATGTATAATAATTATATCAAATTATATATATATGGTGCATAAGAATTTATTTGTAGTTCTTATTCCCATCTTCTTTATTCCTCAATTCTAAAAAGTGAGAGTAATATATAATAAACAAAATAGTGTTGGAATAGTTACTGATTAAAATGATTATTATTTGATTTATACACATATGTTTTTAGTGACAAACAGGAAAATTTGAATATAGAAGCCTGTGTATATATTCCATTGAAATATAAATGATTCTACTTTAATTTATTTTTGATATTTTCAAAGATGAAACAAAATAATTTGGGTATATAGTTCCGGGAATAAATCAATGCTGGAATAATGCATGACACATTAAAATGTACTAATAGTCCACTTCTAAAATTTTAAATAGACATTTATCTTAGTTATTTTCACCAGAATTTTGTAACTTGGTCTTTTAAGTGATTTGTGATGATAAAGTTCTATATGCTCTTTAGGCACATAAAATATAATTTTTATATTGGTTTTATAATTTTAAAAAATATAAGATTATTGGCATGTATTTTTGTTACATCATATAGAGATACATTTTACATTTAATATTTTCACTTTTAGTAAAATTCTTATTCTGGGTATTTTTCTACCCAAGTATGTGGAATGTATTCTCTTGGCAAGGCAACCTACAAGTAGGCCTTTAACATATTTAAAGAAATATAGTTAATGTTGAAATTTAAAGCAATTCTTTCCTGTAATTAGAGCAACGTGAAAATAATTGCCAAAGAAACTAACCAAACTACAACCAAGAACTACTTTTGAACCTTAACAATACCCCTTGAATTTGTAGGGCTCTGTTGGTATTCTAATATGACTATATAGTTTTTATAAAATATTTGCTGGTTACATGAATGAACAGTGATTAGATAGGACAAAAATATAAATCCTTGTTTTTGAGTGTTCCAAGTACCATTTTCCTCTGCCACTAATTTAATTCAGTGAGAAGTTGAGGACCTAGACACGTATTTTCTAAAACTTGTTTCCAAAAGACAAATTTCAGCTTTCTGTTTGGAAATTTATAAAACCATCTTATCCAGTATCTCAGTTTTGAAGTTGGCCGCATGAGAAACTTTTGCTTATTTTATATGATGTCTTCTCGTTATTGAAATTATATAAATATAAATATAAACACTTGAGTATATATATTTTTTTCTACACATTTTCAGTGCTTAGTCAAATATCTTCTTTTTAAAAGATTTTCAAAAGTTCTCTCTTCTTCCATGCGAACATTCCCATTGTATCCTCTAGCTCAATCACATTTTCCGTTCAAAGAGGTATACACTGAGTGAATCATCAACACGGTTCAATATTGTAGCGTCCCGTTGTCGTATTCTATGTCCATTCCAGACACACACTAACTGATTTCTGTTATCAATCCACGTCTTCTTTGCCTAACTTCATTTCAAGTTCTATTTGATCATTAAGTGTTTCAATGTTATTTCCCTCCAGGCGCAGTCATTCTCTCAAATTGAATTTCTTTCTCTTTTTTTTTTTTTTTTTTTTTTTTTTTTTTTCCAAGCCACAGAGTGAACCCGACAGTTTGGAGTGTGCCGAGATGCTATCTTCAGCGGCAGGGTGCAGCATCCCCATCAGCCTACATCTGCACGACACCATCCTGCACAAATCTGCCGCTCCATATGTCGTGTCCTGCGAGGAGATCACAATGGGTTTGAATCTGGATCTCGGTCACAGAGTCCCTGGAGGCATTCCACAGGAAAGACCCTGCTCCAGCCAACATTAAAGTCTTCGCCTAGAGCTGCCCGGCTCCAGAGAAAAATAGAACGCAGATGAAAGCATAAAGCACCTCCCCCTTTATTCTGTCTTTCGAGGACTTTCTGCCATTCTCTTTGTTGTGATTCTTTTCTGTTGATGCTGGCGGTTGCCAGATAGGTTTTATTTTTACATTTAAATGCTTTATTTTTGTGACGGCATTGCCCATTCCACTATATTCAATGCCAGCTCTGACTTTTTTTTAAACATAAGTACATTTGGCATATCCTTAAATTGTTTAAGGATCAGAGACTAAATGAAATCTTACACTGGGAAAAGGGCAAATGCATTATTTCTATCAGACTGAAATTGAAAGTAATGAATGGGATGCGGATGATTAAAAGAAATCTTGGACGCTGGCTGTCTCGTTCCCTCCATCACAGCAAATGGATCACCACTGCTGCCAGCATGTTGGCTATTAGTGAGATCTAGAAGATAGGCTTGTAAAGATTAAACAACGCGCAGAAGACAGTTAACTCAAAAAATATGGCTAATATACTCCAGCGTCAAGATTGCTTCCTTACCACCACAGGCACAACTCGGGCAAAGTACGGAAGGGGAAATGGCCCCGACGTGGAGAAAGTTGTTTAATAAGGATGAAGTAGTCGACTTTCAAAAGTAAACAAAGATCCATTACATAGAAATCACAGTTTCTCTAAACTATCTGAATACATTGCTAATCATTAATAGCACTGCCATTTGTTGTTTGGTAGATGTAATTCTCCATAGCAATTTTAGGTTGAGCTCCTTTGTGTTTCCAAATTATTATCTGAGTCTCAGCTAGAATTGATGGATGAGTAAACTGCTTTCTCACTGTTCTTCAAAGGACTGAAGATGATTAGTATTCAATCTAGTCACACCATTTGGCGAATAAAAAAAAGCACTCTTTGATTGTCTTTCTTATCTTCACTTAGATAAAGCCATTTGCAATCTCAGCACTTCAGAACCTATTTTACAAATAAAAGACAGTCATATATTCCTAAATAATGAAATTAAAATAAAACAAAAACCTTGATATATATGTACACCTTGACAAAGACTGTTCACTTTTTTCTTCCCCTACTTCCCAAAACTTTCATGGCCTATCAACACATCATCTCTTCCTTTTAGGACTCAAGTACTTTTCTGACTCATAAAAGTAAAATTAGTTATTCCCTACTTTCAATTGCTATTTATTTTCACTTTCACTTAATATTTTTGATACATATTATTGTTTACTTATACTGAAGGATAAGTACTAATAATAGATACAGAAGGTCTTGATATTTACTAAAATATTGACCTACTGCAAAGAAAGAAAAAAATAATAACGAATTGCATGTTTTAAAAATGCATTTTAAAATGTGAAGGCCCCACTTGGAGATTATTGCATTCTCTTTACAGGTCTATATCATTAGAGTCCTTGTATTTTTGTATTTGTATATACAAAATAGTTACGATAGATATACAGCTACTTTCTCTTAATTCAATGAGAAGAAAGATTTGTACTAATAGTGTATGGACAGGACATCATGTCTGCATCTTGTACTACAAATAACCACTATGAAGACAACAATACACAGTGTATTAGTTATTGAAACTGTCCTATTAATTGGTTTTGAAACTGTCTCATTGCTGTTTCTCAATAAAATTAATTAAAAAATAAAAAACTGTCACACCCAAGGCATTCCTCATACACACAAAAATGAATAAATGAAAAATAGAAAAAATAAAATTTCGATAAGATTTGCCGTTCTAGTCTGTCTTTCTAGGCAGTAGGTTATGGGCATTTTGTTCTTTGCATAAAAAGAACCGGAAAAATGAAGAAGTTTCCCTCCTATGTTGCACCTAGAAATTCTGGAGCAGATAACTAGAAAAAGCATAGCAGCATCCTAATCCAAAAGGATTATCAGGCTTTGTGGAAGGTGTCAGCAAGTGGGGTTCATCGTGTGGCCCTTGTACATTGTCCAGTATTTTCAGAATGAAGAATAAAACAAAAACGTTGAGGGTGGCTTTTTTGTTTGCTTGATTTTTCTTTTCCTTTCTTTCTTAATTTTTGTTTTGGTGGGGGACAGCTGATCATGAAGAACACTGACAACTTCTATCTGCTATACATGTTTTCTCCAAAAGAGTTCAGGACGTGTGATGGCACACAGTCTAGAGACAATGGAGTTCTCATCTGGAAGAGCAGAGCACAGCTTCTTAGGTACAAGTTTTGTGAGATCTTAATGAAATTTTGTGATTTAGTGGTACATCCATGCACAGTACTTCCCTTGGTTCAAAGATCACTCTTAGAATAACAAAACAAAACAAAACGTCCTCTCACCACTTGCCCTCTCGACCTCTGGATACTATCTTCCTCAATCTCTAATTATTTTAGAGTTAATAAAAGAAACATAGCTCTTTTTAAAACTTTTGCTTGTGGCTTAGTGTCAAAACACACACTGCTGACTGTATCATTTCATCTGGAAAAGAGAATGCCTAATTATACTTTAAAAGCATTTCTAAAATTATTTAAATAAATTGATAATTAACTGAAATTGTATGTATGTGAAGTGAAAACTAATTTACCTGAATTTTGAATACTCAAAGATGCTTAATTTAGGTGAAATAAATATATTTTAAATTGGAAGTATCACTAAGCATTGGTTATTATAAATTTATAAAAGACAGATACTGTCCTATTTTTGAATTAGTAATTAAGTAAAATATATTGGAATCATGTTTCACTTATAAAAATAACTTTCTATCAGGAGGAAGCTTTATGATTTGTTCCTAAATTAGTTAGATATCTTCATGTGCTTGTTTTGTTTGTTCAAGGAGTGTCACATTAGTGTCTGTTGCAACCAAACATAAGTTTACCAAAACCTTAAGTGCCTAAACCTAGCCCACCTAGTTCCCTTGATAATTAACACAATTATTTACAACTAAATTTTAGGAAGCATGATTTCTCTACCAATATGTATCTTCAACTTTACATAGAAGCACATCCCAAGGAAAACCTCAGGAAAGTAAAGAACTACATTGATTCCCTTGAGCAGTGATGGAGAGAGATATACAACTTCATGGAGTTGATAGGATATCAATTGGTTATCAATAGGATATCAATAGGATAGCACTATAAATATGGCTGACTTTCTATATTCTCTGGCATTCTCAATTTTCTTTGTAAATTGAATCCTTTAAATTCCCAAAAGTGCTTCTTAAATTTTATTTTTAGTAAGCTAATAGTAACAATAGTCACATATGAGAGATAATATGGTAATATTTATCTTCCAATATATGGCTTATTTCAAAATAATACTTTCCAATTTCCATTCTTTTCTTGAATGAATATTTCTTTGTGTATCTGAACCACACTTCTTTTATCTAATTATCTATTGAGGCGTACCGAAGTTAATTCTATATCTTGGCTACTGTGAAGAGTCCAACAATAAATATTGGCTTACAGGTAATTTCCAAAAATGTTGCTCTCATTGCCTACGAGTGGTGGATGAATTAGTGGTCATCTTGGGTGGGACTGACCAGGCGGCTCTAGGGGTGGAAGACAGAGTTCTGAAAGGAGAGTGGGAGGAAACATTTTCTGATTCCCCAGAAGAAGCCTTGTTGCTGTTGTTTTTTTTCCGATATGATCTCCACTGTTCCTGTTGTCTGAGATGCTCTGGTCCTTCCTGCTGCTGGGGATGGCTGCTGTTCTCTTGGGGAGCTCTGGTCTTCTCCTTTGTCTCAAGCAGCGCTTCCTGGCTCCAGTGCAGATCCTCCAGCCTTCTGCTACAGACCCCTCACTGTTCTGCTGCGGACTTTCTGGGTTTCACAGCTTGGTACAGCGCCTCTTCAGGGCTATCTGTGCTATGGACCTCCATGAGATGATGCCATGGGCTCTAGGCCGGTAGGTGGGTTCTTCCAGTCTTTAGTGCCTGGGTAGATTTTTGTATTCTTTTACACTTGATTTTGTGGGTAATGTTGTAAGATAATCTTGCAAATTTTTGTGACCTGTATTAAGTCTATTCCTTGCAAAAGCTTTATTATAATACTGTGAATATACAGCCAGAAGTGGAACATTGAGACCATGTGAGGGATATATTCTTAGGTTTTTGAAGAATTTCCATGTTGTTTTCTGATTAAACTCATTTAACTGATTAGAGCACATTACTACACTCCTATAAACAGTTCATGAGGGTTTCTTTTTCTATAATCCTATAGGAGTTTATTTTTATTTATTTGCTCATTCATTCATTCATTCAATTTTCTTATTTATATGCTTATTTATTTATTGGCAGGACCTGGGATTGAACTCAGGCCCTTGTGCTTGCCAGGGAATCACTTATTCTACTAAGCCTTCTCCCCGGTCCTCAATTTTCTATTTAAAATCCATTCTAGCTAAGGTGAAATGATATTACTTAAATTTGCATGTTGGTTAAGATATTAAGAGTTTTTCAATATGCTTATCAGAAATTTGCAGATCTCAGTTTTGAATACCTATTGAAATCATTTGTCCATTTGTACTAAGATTACTTTTTGTAGCTCCTAAATATTTTGAATTATTTTTATGTTCTGGATATGAGTGTTCTAGCAGATGAAGATTTACCAAACACATTCTCCCATTTTCTAGCTCTTTTCTTCAGGTTGTTTTATTTGTTTTAATTTTAATTTTTTGTCTTTTTGAGACAGGAATTTGCTAGGCAATTCAGGGTGACCTTGAGCTCTCTTTGTAGCCCAGGTGGGTCTTGAACTCCCTATGATCCTCTTGCCTCCATTCCCCAAGTGCTGGGATAACAAGTGTGTGCCAGCAAAGTCTGACTCTTCTCTTTGTTTTTCCTATGCTGTGCAGAACCTCTCAAACTTTTTACTTTCTTTTGTTTCATGGGCTTATGGGAGCCCATAAAAATTATGTATACCATTATCTTAAGATATTTTCCATTTTTCTATTAGAGTTCTAACCTGATTGTTCAGTCTTTGACCTATGTTGAGTTGATTTTTATATGGCATGAACGATACAGTCAAATATGTCAGTCTTCTGCAGATGGATATTCAGTTCCGACAGCTTTAATATTTGAAAGGCCATCTTTTTCAAATGTGTGCTTTACACTTTATGGAGAATTTGGTCATTAGGTTGAGTAATGCTATCTGCATTCTCCTTTATCTGTCTGTATGTCTGCATTTATGCCCGTACCCGCTAGTTTCGTTGTTAAGGTTGGGCGGTGTATCTGGGATGCCAACTGTACTGTTCCTTTATTGCCATTACCTTTATTATGAGGTCTTTCCATTCTTTGGAGCTTTTTTATTTCTTTCATAGGTATTTTGAATATTCATAGTATATAGCTTTTGTTTTTCCTTTATTTTTTTTCTTCATTCTGAAAGAGTTCATGATTGCATAAAAACCCTACTCACTTATATATGACCATATTTTTTTTTTGGTGGAGTTGGGGATTGAACTCAGGCCCTTGAACTTTGCCAGGGAAGCACTTATTCCACTAAGCCATCTCCCCAGCCCATACGTTCATCATTAGTCTTAATAATGTTTAATAGTTTAATAATTTTCTAGAGAAGATTTTTCTTATATTAGCTTTAAACTGGGACAATTTTAGTGGTCAGGGCTCAGTAGAATTAGCAATTCTCTGGCAAGTGCAAGGGTCAGAGTTCAATCCCCAGTTCTGCAAAACAAACAAACAAACAAAAAACCTGGGACAATTTAACTTCTTATTAATATTCTTTTTATTTCTTTCCTTGCTTACTCTAACTAAAATGTGTAATTTTGCACCGAATAAGAACAGTGAGAATGAATGCTCTCATATTATTCCAGATTACATAAGAAATGCTTTCAACTGTCCTCTATTCATCAAAATGTTGATTATGGTTTGATCATGCAGACTCTATAATTTTGAGGTATATTCATTCAGTCTTAATTAACTTTCTTGTTCCTGAAACAATATAACCAATGCTTCTAAAGTAAAGAAGAAAAAAATTATCTCACAGTTCATAAAAGTTTTGATCCATGGTTGGCTGTTATCAGGGTAAGGTAACATCACAGATGGGGATTGCAGAGAAGAAATAGTCCATGGTATGACAGGGCAGGCAGAAGGCAGCAGCACCAAGGAAGCAAGTCAGCCCACCACATACTTCGTCCAGTCTGCCTTAACTTTGGGCAGTACCACCCACACCCAGCGCGGTATACCCTGAAGCTAGCATCACACACATATCCCCAGCATGACATCCTAGATGCAGACAACTCTGAAAAGCTCCACCTATGAATGCATGAGTCTTTGGGGAGATAGTTAGATATGAATCATAATGCCTTCTATATTTTAATGCTTTGGCCATGAGAGGATGTTGAATTTTGTCAAATGGCCTTTTCTGTGTCCACTGATAAAATACATGATTTTTACTCTTCATTTTGTTGATATGCTTTATCACATTTATTGATTCTTTATATATTGAGGCATTCTTGTACTGTATTACTGGAGTAAATCCAAATTAATCATGGTGGATAAAGTTTTTGTGCTACTGGATTCAATTGTCCCTATAGTGTTGAGATTTTTATCTACATTCATAGGGGACTGTGCCCTATATTTTTCTATCTTTGTCCTGTGTTGTTTTGATTTGGTATTAAGAAAATGCTATTATAGAATTAGTTTTGTAAAATGTTATTTCTCACTTGATTTCTTATGATATTTTGAAAAAGTTCATTTTAATTGTTCTGTAAATATTTGATAGAATTCAGCAGTGAAGCTACCTGTACCTGGACTTTATTCTGCTGGGGTACTAGTACTAGCTGATTCACACCACTCACTGTTCACCTGTTAAATTTACTTTCTTCATTTTTCAATATTGTTTCAATTGTGTATGTGAAAAATACATCTTCTGGGTTTTCCGATGTGTTAGCAAACACTTGTTAAGAGTAGTTCTAGCAACATATTTATCAGCTATAATGTCCTTTTTCACAATTTTAATTTGATTTATTTGATACCTGTTTTCTTAATGTAAGTAAAGCTTTACAAATATTATTTTTACGGAAAACAATTTTTTTCACTGGCCTTTTGAGAAAATTATTTTGCTCTCTATTTTGTTATTTCTGAAGTTTCTTATCACTTTTCTTTTGCAAATTTTAGGTCTGAATTGTTCTTGTGTCATTCAAATCATTGGGCTGAGTTATTCAGTCATTTAGTTGAAATCTTCATTTCATTTTGTTTTAGGTATTTGTTATACATCTTCTTGTTAGTACTTGTTTTATAGCAGGCTATAATTTAGTAAGCTGTGTTATCATTACATTTGCTCAGAGAAATTTAACCTTCTAAAAAATCATTACTGCTTAGGCAAGTGCAGGGACCAAGGTTCCATCCCTGGTGTGCAGTACAGGCTGTGTCCCTGGGCGTGCTGAGAAGGTGACTGAGAGTGGGAATGGTGGCACTTGCCTGTAATCCCAGAGCTTGGGAGGCTGAAAAGAGGAGGATCACTATGAGTCTGATCTGTGTAGTGAGACCCTGTACTAAATACATAATAAATAAATTAATTAAAATAAAATAAATTACTAGTATACATTTGTAGTACATAATTATCGTATTCATCTTGGAGCGTTAGAAAATGCATGTAACACATTTCAATTCTTTTACTTTTCCTTTCTCCCCACTCCATTACTAGATTCTTTTGTAACTATTTCTTTTGATATAATCAGTAAGCTATTGGTTAGTTTTATATCTCCATTGGCTTGTATAAATCCTGAAAAATTTTTTTGTTGTTACTTTAAGTTTTATTCCATTATGGTGAGAGAAGAAACAAGTTATGATATAGATTTTAAAATATTTTTGGTTGTGGGCTAATAATATGTTTCTATTATGGAGAATGTACTACATGCTGAGGAAAATAATACATAATCTGCAGTT
>NW_004524598.1:3526788-3550884 GCF_000260255.1 Octodon degus
TTCTTTTCTCCTTCAGTCAACTGTTCATTGATGAGATTGTGATGTTACTTCTCCCAGAAAGTTGGATCCTCTTTCTCCTTTCCTTTTAGATCTACTAATGTTTATTTTATAAAATTAAGCTCTGTGGAATTGAAGTGCATATACATCTACAACTGTTGTATATTTTGAAATGAAACCCTGGGAATCGTATATTTTTGTGTCTTTATAAAATTATTGTCTTTAAATATACATTCTTCTGATATAAGAACAGTTACTTTTCCTTTGCTATTTTTCAATATGGAAACTTTTTCCATACTTTTCAATTTTAAATATAGCTTGATTTTACTGATGAAGTAAAACTCTTTTCTTCTCTTTATTTTTCCCAGTACTGGGGATTGAGCTCGGGACCTTGTGCTTGCCAGGAAGGCACTCATACTGAAGTAAAACTCTTGTATGCAACATACAATGGAGTCTTATGCTACACCCATTGAACCATTCTGCAGTTTTTACTCAGAGAATTTGAATGCTTACATTAAGAGTATTAGGCATAAGTCATTTTGTTGTCTTCAATTTTTAAATATTCTTTCACCTATTCTTTATTTCTTATTGCTCATGTGTATGGCTTGAAAGATAAGGATATTTATAACTTTATTTTTTTTTCACTTTTCTTGCATGTTATCTACATTATCAATGAGTTTTGTATTTTCATGTGTTTTGATGTTTGCAATTATACTTTTTCTTCAAGATATATGACTGCTTAAATTATCTAAGACCTATTTAGTAGTGATTAATTCCTTCAGCTCTTGTTTATCATTTAAAAACGTTTATTTTTCCTTTTACATATGGGTAGTTGTATTGGATAGAGCATCTTTTTCGACATTTTCCATGATAATGTGGAACATAACACCTCATATCTATCTCTCCTGTAAGAAAAGCATACAAAATCTACAGTTTAATTAGAAATCCTCTAAATGTCATTTTACACTTTTTCTTGAAGGTTTTAGTGTTATCTTTGTCTTCTCTTTTTAACAATTTGACAATAATATGTCAAAGGATTTTTTTCTGATTTCTACTGAGTCCAATGAGCTTCTTGGAACTGGATGCCCATCCATTTTTTCCCCATACTGAAGGATATTATCAGACATTATTTCATTGACTACATTTTCAATGTATTCTCTTTTTCCTTAATGTTCAGTTATTTTATATATCTAATTATTTGTTCACATAATTGAGTACCAAATATCTTAAAGGCTTTCTTCACTTTTTCAATCTGACGGGCATATTTTAAGAAACTTATTTTCAAGTCAATACATTGCTTGCTTCTCTTCACTTCACTTGGCTTTGCAATTAGTCTTTTAACTATATTATTCTATTTGATTTATTGGGCTTTTCATTTTCAAGATTTTTCTTTGGTTCTTTCTCAAGTTATCGCTCTTTGTTGTATTTCCCCTTCATATAGTGTATTGTATTCCTAATTTTAACTGGCTATGCTCTGTTCTATTTCCTTGAGCTGGATTTTTTGTACATTTCCATTGCTGTGGATTGAACCAAGTTCCTTGTGGATTCTAGGCAACCACTGCCACTGTGGTACAGAATATTTTTTTCCACTTTGAATTTATTTTTTTATTTTTTTTCTTATTTTTTTTTCTTTTCAAAGTTTTATTGATAAACATATAGCAATGAGACAGTTTCAAATCAAATCGAAAGTACAGTTTCAACAAATAATACACTACATATATTCTTCTTAGTGGTTAATTGCTGTACAAGATGCAGACTTGTGATCCTACTTACAAACATCATTAGAAAAAATCATTCTATTCATTAAGAGAATGTAACTATATATCTATCCTAATCACTTTGAATACACAGATACAAAATGGACATTTATCCCTTTTTTTGTTAAGTTCCATCATTTAAATATTATAGGTGTGTAAACTCAGCAATATATTCTAAAAGAGTTCAGTAGTCCATAATAGTATTGGGTCTTCAACTTGACTGGCAATGTCAGAAATTGTTGACCTGAGTCCCGTACAGTTCAACATAACAGCATGGCTTTACTTCTTCTACTTCATTTTTATACTTTTCTGCTGGATGGTTAAGACCAAGGTAAAGCAGGACCTATGCAACAAGAGTTGTAGCTTTTGGGTCTGATAAGTTCAGTGAAATCCCCTCAGGATTTATCCTGAGATCCTGTACCTCAGATTGTAGAACCTTTGTCAGTGTCAGCCATGTGGATGAGTCACGGCCATTGCTTGGCCAATGTGCTCTCTGTGAAAGCCTGAGAGAATGTTTTCTCTCCATGTGACTCTCCTTAGGCACACTCCACATCATCGATCAATTTCCTCTTTGGCCCCATAACCTTCTTGATCAGAAAATCTGGGACACTACCGAGGTACATGACGTTATAGTACAAGTTCTCATATGTCCTGAGTCTTAATTGACCTTAGAAGGGTAGGGCCAAAATATTGGCTTTCCTTGTAGCCCTCCTTTTTCTCTAATTTTGGTCTGCAAACTTAGGTTGTTAACCATCCAGAAGACAAGCTTATTGTTATTATCAAACGATTTACATTATCAAGCTTAACCTCACTATTTCACTACATTTGAATTTATTTTTTTAAATTTTATTCCATAATTTTTTTGAGAAACAAATAGCAATGAGACAGTTTCAAATCAAATTGGTAGGACACTTTCAATAATTAACACATTGCATACATTCTTCCTAGTAGTTATTTGCTGTACGTACAAGATGTGGACTTGATATCCTATTTATAAACACCATTATAACAAATCCCTCTATTCATTAAGAGAATGTAACTATATATCTATCCTAATCACTTTGAATACACAGATACAAAATGGACATTCATCCCTTTTTTTGTTAAGTTCCATCATTTAAATATTATAGGTGTGTAAACTCAGCAATATATTCTAAAAGAGTTCAGTAGTCCATAATAGTATTGGGTCTTCAACTTGACTGGCAATGTCAGAAATTGTTGACCTGAGTCCCGTACAGTTCAACATAACAGCATGGCTTTACTTCTTCTACTTCATTTTTATACTTTTCTGCTGGATGGTTAAGACCAAGGTAAAGCAGGACCTATGCAACAAGAGTTGTAGCTTTTGGGTCTGATAAGTTCAGTGAAATCCCCTCAGGATTTATCCTGAGATCCTGTACCTCAGATTGTAGATCCTGTGTCAGTGTCAGCCATGTGGATGAGTCACGGGCATTGCTTGGCCAGTGTGCTCTCTATGAAAGCCAATGCGGAATATTGATGTGTCAGAGTGAAGAAGAAAGGTGATGGACACAGATGAAGTTTGTCCACTATGTAGTTATTGATAACTGCTTTCTCCCCTGGCAGGATTAATGATAAGGTATTTGAGGAAGACATAAAGATACTTTGTTAAGCTGCCTTTGGCCAATGCAAACCACTTCTTTCATTCATGCTCTCCAGTTAATAGTATAATTCCACAAATCACTCTCATTGTTATGGCCATAGGTGCCTTTACACTATTTAATCTAGCCTGAAAACTTGAATCATATTTAGATTATTTACATATAATTATTTAAGCACAGTTTTTGGTTTTTTACTTTTTTTTTCACAATTGGGAGGTTAGTTGACCTTGGCAAAAAGAAAGTAGGCATTGAAGGGCACATGTACACACAAACACACACACACACACACACACACACATGCACACACACAGCCTCAGCTCTCAGACTTCAGAGTATACTTCATTTTCTTTTTTTTAATTTTATTTTTAAAAATAAAAGCAAAGCAAGATCAAAAATTAGAAACAAATAAACAAACGGGACAGCATACATCATTAAGGCAGCTTAACAAAGTATCTTTATGTCTTCCTCAAATACCTTATCATTAATCCTGCCAGGGGAGAAAGCAGTTATCAATAACTACACAGTGGACAAACTCCATCTGTGTCCATCACCTTTCTTCTTCACTCTGACACATCAATATTCCACAATGCCTTTCATAGAGAGCACACTGGCCAAGCAATGCCCGTGACTCATCCACATGGCTGACACTGACACAGGATCTACAATCTGAGGTACAGGATCTCAGGATAAATCCTGAGGGGATTTCACTGACCTTATCAGACTCAAAAGCTACAACTCTTGTTGCATAGGTCCTGCTTTACCTTGGTCTTAACCATCCAGCAGAAAAGTATAATATATACATAAGTATACATATGTTACAGATGTTCAAATAAAGAATAGCTGATTAGCAATGGTTGATATATTATCTATTTTATCATCAAATCTGTAGTTCAGATTAACAGATAGAGTTATGGGAGATTAGGCCTATGATTGGATGTTACCACTTGATTTCAAGAAACCTCAAATTTTTATTCTTCTCTCTCTCTATTTTTTAGAAAGTTTGTTTTAAAAAACGTGTAGTAATAATCGATGTGACATTACAATGGTACACATTTAGAAGACAGAAATGTCACGTATTCAAGCATGCTTTTCTTTTCTTCTTTCTTTCTTTCTTCTTTCTTTCTTTCTTTCTTTCTTTCTTTCTTTCTTTCTTTTTTCTTTCTTTCTTTCTTTCTTTCTTTCTTTCTTTCTTTCTTTCTTTCTTTCTTCTTTTTCTTTTTTGTGGAACTGGGGACTGAATCAAACATGCTTTTTGTATGACACATTGCTGTCCTCAGTGTATTTGCTTAGATCATAGGAATCAGCATACATAGTCAAGGTGTCATTCACTTTCCTGTAACCTAATTAACACAGATCTATCATCACTGTCAGTTTCCTACTTGACTGTAGAAGTCCAAGCATTTTCTCTTCTTTTATGATTTTCTCCATTTTCTTTCTTCCCCTTCTTTCATTTTCATTCTAGAGATGTAGTTAATTTACTATTGACTAAAGATTCCAAAGAATTCTTATTTAAAATGGGTTGAAATCGCTCATGATAGGTTGCTGCCTCAGGAATCTCTTGTGACCTCGGCCTGGGAGTCCTGCACTTGACTTAGGTCTCACTTTGTAACAGTGAAAATATAGTAGTTCTTGTCCTGCATGGTACCTCTTTCCCAAATCACATAATATTTCTTTTTAAAATATTAAACTTAAAAAAATGCATTACACAATGTATATTCAACATGTAGAAGTCATAGTTTATTATAATTTTAGCTGGATACCTGCATTATTTTAAAACATAAACAGAAAATTGTACAAACTACATCTTGAATGGTAGAATTCCCATTTTATCATAATTCATAATTTAAATGATCAATGCATTTAGAGAAAAACCAAAATATTAATTTTATTTTCTTTGTAAATGAGAATTCACATTGTTTGAATTACTTCTTGAATGTCTAATCACATTTATTTCAAGATTGGGGATTTCACAATTTTTCTTCAAATGGAAAATGATCAAGGAGCCGGGGAGATGGTTCAGTAGAATAAGTGCTTCCCTGGCAAGCATAAGGGCCTGAGTTCAACCCCCAGTTCCACACTCAAAAAATAATAATAAAAAGTAAAAGTGATCAAGGTTGAATATCCAAGAAAATATTGACACCTTATTAAATATTTTTGGTTTAGATACATCAGAAGTGTTTTTAGTTGGTGCTCCCTGATTAGCATCCTGTGTTAATTTCATACTGTTTGGTATCCTGTGAACAATAATTGTCCCTAAAGTTACAGGTGTTTTTTTTAGGAATATCAACTGATTAAATATATCTTTTTATGTAATTGAAATCTTGAATTTGCATATAGTGTATTAATTGTCATGGTTTGAGGTTTTTGCAAAGCAAACAATATAGTACAGAACATGTTTTATAATAACATTTCATAATAAATCACTCAAGTGTAATGTACAATGAGTGCAGGAAATCTATTCAAACACTATATACTGAAGAATCCACCTGAGGGCCTAGATCCTAATATACTGTATGAGTCCAGCTGGAAACCTAGAGCTCATAACAGTGCCTCTTACAAGTCCAAAAGAGGTCTAAAACCCACAATAGTCTCTTGTAGGCCCACCTCACGGATCTGTGCTAGAAAGGCCCGAAGATCAGTGTTGGAAGCTAGGAAGTCTATTCAAGTGGGATGAAGTTTCTGTGCTGACATGCTGAGGGATCTGTACTGGAGCTAGGATACAATAGTCAAGCTAAGCACCAGAGCTACCTCAAAGGTACCACAGCCATGCCCAGCGACAGTGAGGTCCCGAGTTCCTTCAGCGATGAGGAAAGCCAAGTTCCCATTAGTAAAGCCGATGTGACAAGCTTCTCCATGAGGCTGAGCAGTGCACCATCTTCCCTTCCAAAGCCAGGAAGTGATGCTCAGGATGAAGACCAGAGCCCCTCCAAAGTTCATCGGAAAAGCCAGCATGGCAAGTTCCTCCAGCACAACAACCTGAGAGAGCTATCAGCTCCGACAGCTTCTCCACGCAGTCTTCTCCAAGCAGCTTCTCCTCACAGTCTTCCAGCAGCTTCTCCTGTTCTGACTTTTAAAATTTTTATTTATTTATTTATGTTTTATTAATGTTCTTGAGAAACAAGTAACAATGAGACAATTTCAAAACTGATTAGTAGGACAGTTACAAAAATTGATACATTGCATATTGTTGTCTTCATAGCAGTTATCCATAGCACAAGATGAAGACATGTTATCCTGTCTACAAACACTATTAGTACACATCTTTCTTCTCATTGAATTAAAAGAAAGTAGCTATATATCTATCCTATTTTGTATGTAACAACTTATGACATTGTCAGTCCCACAGACAACCCACTACTATTATGGACTGCTGGACTATATTGGATTATTTTGCTGAATTCATGAGCCTACAATATTTAAATAGCAATGGAATACACATCTCTGAAAAAACTTTAAAAAAGGGGATACAAATGAAGTACCATTTTGTATCCTGTTCTGTCTTTCTCCTTCTGGAAGCAGCCCTTAGGTGGGCCTCCTGCACTCAAAACGGTACTACTTCAATTCAGCTATGGGTAAGAAGCTAACTACCAGTTAGCTATCCACTGCATTAATTGTACAGTTTCAATCTGTACTTACGTTTGCTTTGTTCAGGGTTTTTCTTTTTCAATATAATATCTAAAAATATATGTATTATATGTTGATATAATTTCATGTCAATTTGTATTTAGAGAAATAATATATAAATGATATGTAAATCTCTATGTAAAACTGATAAGTGAAAATCTTCATAGTAAAATGGAAATTTTAAGTGAAATAAAATTTACAGTACAACTTGTTTTCCATCTTTGTCCAAACTGGGGATTTACTTTTTTCTTAATCTGAGGTACATCATGAAACATGATTAAATTACACTGCTTTTGTGGGTTGAAAATCATACAATGCCAAAAGATTAAATAATTTAACATTAATTATTAAAGTTATTCATTATTTTATGTATTTATGAGACAATCATTCTTAGGAGTTTTGAAATTGTGCTCAGAGTAAATGGAAAATATCTTTTAAAATCATAACCATACAGAAATTTAATAAATAATTGAGGTAGTGAAAGGTGCTGTTCTAAATAAGAATTTCATTGATCATAGAGCATTAAATACAATTCCAGGTTTGGCACACTTATAATAGTCATTTAATAAATTCAGGTAAAATCCATAATATACCAATCTTTGCCACTAATATATGTGGAACACCACACAGTAATTAACATTTACTTTTATTTCTGCAAAATTAATTTGTGAGATTTATCAAGGCAACTCTATTAATGAGACATAAATTGAAGTAATTTAACTTACTGTTTGAACCAAATCTTCAGTATTTTGAAAACATTTTGGTTTTGAAGACAAAATTATTCAGACCACCACTAATATTTTCTATAGTAGAAATATTTAAGTAATACTTCCTCACTAATTTTCAAGTAAGTCAATTTTGACTTATTCCATGAAACTGAGCAAACTATATAGAGAGCTGAGTCTAACCTAGTTGTGAGGGAAAAGATGTTACAAAGTCCTCTGACATTGCATTTGCACAAATAGCCTTAGGCTATCGTCATATGAACTGCTAACACTTGTATTTTACTACTACAGGAGATATGAAAATTATTTTGAAAGGAAAAATCTGGAAAGGATTATATATTAAAAGTCTCATTATTATTATTATTATTATTATCATTATTATTAATGTATTTGTCACAGGGCTTTGCTACGCAGCTCAGACTTGTAGTGATCCTCCCCAGCACTGTGATTACAGTCCTGTGCCACCACGCCCAGACTTGGTGGCTGGCTCAGTGCACCTGGGGCCGGGATGGTGTGGCATTTGTTGATAGGAATTTATATAAATTATTTTTATCTAGGTCTGACTGAAGGCAAATAACTGAAGTTTTTATTTCTTCTGTTCCTTAAAACATATTTTACTCTGTATATCTCTTCAGTCAGTTATATTTAAGGCGCTCTATGAATAGGTCTTATGCTGATATGGCTCTTAATACTCTTTGTTCTTTTTTTCGTATTTCTAGACATTGATTCGCAGTCCTCCTACATGTTAGCCAAATATTCCTTAACTGAGTTGTATCCCCAGTGCCCATTATTTTTATGAATTATTCATAAAACACCTAGAGACATTTTGTGTATTACATTTAATTACATCACTACCCTCTTAGTTGTCCAAGTTATGTTCGGGTATTCTTGACACTTTTCTTCTTCAGTAGAATATACAAGTGTTTATTAGGTCTACTTGGTTATCTGTGCTAAGGCTGCCTTGTATTTCCTTCTTCCTTTCCTCATGTGACTGATAAGACTTTTGATTCGTCTCTACTTAACATCTCTTGGAACTCTTGTGCCACATACCCCAATTTTTGCCTCTACACTTGTGTTGCCATCTATCGGCAGTTCCTCTGCTGTTGTGTCTCTAGGTTATATGCGTGGCTGTACACTGTTTTATTTTTCAATTTTAATATCAGCCAGTAACTTTTTATACTTTACCAATTGCCTTTGAAAATTAGGCCTGCTATTTCCCCTCCATAAGCCTTTCAGCTCTACAGAAACAGCAGAAGTAGTAATCTACATTATTTTTTAAAATGTTGCAAAGTCCCCACTTTTAGAGAAAGGACTCTAAGAGGCCAACAGTTTGATCTGGCCTCTCTCTTCTATCTTCACTTGTCCTTAGACAAGTTTAAACTGTTAGGTAACTGTCAGGTACCTGACCTTATTTATAAAGATGGTCGCAAATTCAATGTTACTGGGAGCCAGGGAGATAGCTCACTGGAAGAAGTGCTTGCCTGGCAAGTGCAAAGTCCTGAGTTTGATCCCTGATGCCACCCCCCATAAAAAAAGAAAAGAAAGAAAAAAAATCATTGTTACAAAGGGAACCATGCCATTGTTGAAATTCAAATGAACATAAGCACAGTAATTTGCTCTAAAAAACAGCACCTAAAATTTGCTTCAGAAAAGTTATAATTACAATACATATACTTTAAAATTCTAAATCAAGTTACAAATAATATTATGTTTGCCTAATAAAGTACTCTTTATTTTCCCAGACAACTAAATTATTGCACATCTTTTAGTCTCTTCAGAGTTCATGTATTAATCTAGTCTTTCCTCCAAACACCGAGTAATTATGTTCACATGCTAAGCTCATGGCATTAAAACACATTTTATTGAAAGACTCTAAAAGTATTTGATCTAATTTTCTCACTTTCCTAAGATTACATTTACAAATCCCGCATTGTCTGAAACCATATTGTTTTTCACTCTACTTATTCCAATTATAGGAATTTCTCATTTTTCTTAAGAGTTTACTCCCTTGATTTCTGCTCTGGATTACATCTATTGTAATCATCTTTGAAATGTCTGCAGCTGCATTTTAATTTTTTCTTTCTTTTTTTCATTTTAAGATAATAATTTTATTTTTTATCAAAGGAAAATTGATAGTCTATGTTGGTAGTGCATAATGATTATATTCCTTATGGGGAGTTTATTAATGCTGCCATAAACAGACATTTCTCAGAAGTACAAGTGGGTGGTAAATACATCAAAAGATGTTCAACCTCTCTGCTCATTAGAAAAAAGCAAATTAAAACATCATTGAGATCGCATCTTCCACAGAAAGAATCACTGACTTCAAGATACCTAATATAACTCTCATGATTTATTACTAGGTGGTTCATGTTGTCTAGGTGAGGTTATTTTTCAGAAGTCCCTGAATCTAGAGTGTGATTGGGTCATGTGTAATGCTAGGATTAAGGGCCTTGGATTTAAGGGTGTGTGACTATTAAGTCACTCCACTGATTCAATTGGCATGTTCTAATACTAGAAGCCAAGATAAAAGAGGCAGAAAGAACATGCTAAGGTGGCTTTCTTGCCACAATGCCTGCTATGATGAGCTGTTTGTCCTCTGTGCTGCCTGTCTGCCATGCCACCTTCCTTGTAGACATTTGATGACAGGCTGAAAGCTCTATAAATTGTGAGCTAAACAGATTTTGTTTTAATTCTGGGTGTTGAGTATTTTGTCTAAACAAAGAGATAAGTAGCTAAGACTGAGTTTTGTAATAGGAATGAAGTCATTGCTTTGATGATACCTGACTATGTTGTTTAGGAATCTTTGTAGCTGACTTGTGAGAAGGGAAAGCTTCTGGGAGTGGTTCAGATATGCCAGTTGAAAAATTAATTCTGGAACACTTAAAGCTGTACTTCATGGGAGATTCAACTCAGAGCTCTGAACATGAGAATGCTGATAGAAAAGTTAAAGACCAGGCTGGGAAGGAGGACAGCACTGGCTGTTGGACACCAGATGATGTGTTATGGCTTGGCAGGAAGCTTGTCTGCATTTTGCTCATGTTCACAGACTTTTCCTGAAACCGAGATAAAGGTCAGCCAAATAATTAATTTTTCAGAAGAAATTTCAAGGAAATATAATGTTGGGAGCTTTTAGCAAGATCTATCTTGAAAATCAAGAGCAAAGAATTCATTAGATTGAGATAAAAAGTTGTGAGTTTGGCCAGAAAAGAAGCTCCAGTAAAGTTCCTCCCTGTAAAGATTGAACAGAAGAGAAATTGGTTGCTAAAAAACCTAGCAAAAAAGCCAAGTATTTTAGAAGAAAACAAAAAAATGTGGTCTGAGATGAGAACACGTTGATAATCACAGGCCTCCAGGACTGCAGGCTCAGAATTGCAAGAGTTAAAGACTTTACTTGGAAAAGTTATGCACAGAGCACCATGTTTCAGAATGTTAGTGGCTTAAAAAGCTTGTTCCTTGGAATTGAAGGCAGATTACTCAGCAATCCAGGAACCGCATCCCTGCAGCAAAGAGTGCTACTGGTCCTGTAGCAGCAAACAATGACACCATCCACATGGTACTAGTTTTAGATGTATGAAGATTGCAAGTTTTGTGGGATTAGGAGGTTTCCCAGCCAGGTTTCAGAAGAAGGCCCCAGAGGCCATGCAGTGTGCTCTTGAGCAAGTAATATGTGCAGCTGTGTGAAAGTGAAGGTGCAGTGAAGAGCCCCAGAAGGTTGAAAAAGCCGAAGTGGAAAAATGAATCCAGGAAAGTGGGTTGTATGAGGAAAACTAAAAGGAGGGAGCAGAGGAGGCTCAAGTAAGAAAGCATGGGAGTTACAATCTTGGCATTGCCATAGGAGAAGGACCACTCTAACCATGTAGAGTTCACGTCTTGCCCAGATTACCTGGGACACTACATGTGGAAATGCAGGTCTTAATATTTGCCCTCCTGGATTTTGGGCTTTTGTCCCAATCTTTGCTACCCCATATCTGTACCTGTTGAAATGGAAATGTCTATTTTATAGACATTTGCATGTTGGGAATGTTTAACCTTTTTTTTTTTTTTTTTTTTGTAACAGAACTGACATCTAAGATTTTCCATTAAATCTCAGAGGAGACTTTACCCTTGAAATTTTCAGTAATGTGAAATTAGGTCTTTAGGATCTCTTGAAAATTAACGAAATACCTTTTGCATAAAAGGATGTTCATGAATCTTTGGGGGCCAGAGTTAGAACATGATGGCTTCTTCTAGATGTACCCCAAAACTGGATGTGGTCACTTGGGGATTTTATTCAGAAGTGACTGAATCTAGAGTTTGTGATTGATTCATAATGTGATGCTAGAATTAAGGTCTCTGGGATTAAGATTGGGAGATTCCTAAGTCAGTGAACTGATAGCTTTGGCACTACTGTCATACCAGTAGTAGACATACTACGCAGGTGCTCAAAGGAGCCAGTCTGGTCTTGGCCTTTCTGCTGTGTGCCTACCATAAAATGTTTCTCCTCTTTGATGCCCCCTGTTATGCTACTCTGACTTGCAGCCAGCAAATTATCAACTGAAAGGTCTTAAAACTGTGAGCTAAATGAGCCTTCTTTGCTTTTATCCTGTGTGTTGTCATTTTATCTCAACAAGAAAAGTAACTAAAACAGTAAGTAATGCTGGTCAGGCTGAGGAGGGAAGGTGCAGGGAGGGAGCACTTCTAAATTCTTCATGAGAAGCAACTATATGGAAAGATCTTAAGGACTAAAACTGCAAATTCAATTCAATTCACTTATTCTCCTTCCAAAGAGTTAAAGATATCATGTATATTACAGTAACAGTTGCAGTTTTTATTTCTTCTTCTTCCCTGTCATGCTTCCACTATTGCTGAACTGAAAATAATGAAAATAACTTAAATGAGTATAAGATTTGAAAGTAAAACTGTTTTTGCTTCACTCTTTTAAAACATTTAATGCTTTTGTTCATATCTCTACTTTATTCTTGTAATTACCTACCCATTCTTCATTGTTTGTTTCCATTCTTCATTCTGATAAAACTGTTTGTTTTATTATCATAGCAAAATATAAACTATAAAAATATTTATGTCTATCTTCCTTATAATATTAACTTCAAGGTGTAGAAAAATGCCACATATATCCTAAATACTTACGTTACAGTATTTGTAAATTAAAAGCAGGGGTTCTTGTGTACATAAAGATTATTTTTAATAAAATTAAATAGTCTTTCTGCTATACTCTGAAAAACTTTAGGCATATAAAGTAAATCTAAGAATTCTAATAAAGAAATTCTTGAAAATACTGAACAGTGAAGAGAACCTTTAAAAAGCATGTTAATTCTACATGAGGATTACCTTGATAATACTTCATGATTTAATTCTATTATCTTTCAAAAGACTAATACCTTATATTTTAATTCTTCCATGTTATAATTTCACATTATAATCTAAAATTTTCTTCTTCTGAACACTGTTTGATGGTAATTTTAATGATTAAATAATATCTATCTATACATTATAATTTTATATTTCCTTATTAGACTTTCAGTTTTCCTCGGTTCAACTATGAATTTTAATGACAGTATTTAAATTAATCAATAAATCATTTTGATATTATGTTGTCTTAGTTACTTTTCTCTCATTACTGCAACGAAATACCATACACTCAGAGTTAAGGAGGGAAATGTTTACTTAGCTCACAGTTTGTAGAGGATTGAGACCATAATTGAATAGCTCCAAGAGCGCTTAGTGGCAAAAGACACAGTAAAAGCAACAAGAAAGAGAGGCATACCTGTTGCTGTACCTAATACTGTTTGCAGGATACCAGCCCTAGAGAGTGTGTAGCACTCACACCTTAATCCCAGCATTGGACCTTGAATCAATCACAAATTCTAGATTGCGCCCTCTCTGAAAAAGCCTGTGATTGGATAAGGATTTGGAGGAATATCCAGACCCATGCGTAGCATAGGCCCTCAACATCTTGAGCATGTCCTCTGCCACAGAGCTCCTTCTTCAACATTAAATTTGATGTATGTATTTCCTTTTGTTAAATTTGTCTCCTCTTTGTCTTGTTTTTAATACAAATACCAAAATATAGCATCTTGAGTCAAAAGATACACAAGTGGTGATTTTGTAAAATATATTGTGGAATTATTTAACAATATTCATAACTGTTTATATTCTCTAAGTTCTTATATAAATGTGTGAAATGCCTAACTCATCTCAGGCCTAAGTATTCTCATTTCTATAAAAACAATTTGACTACTGAAAATAATATAATTTAATTTATGTGTCACACTTTCTTCTAGAATTACTGTAGTGTCTATGTATAATGTAGTTCGGGGTTTTGCAAGGACAACAATACAATACAGAACACATATTTTATAAGATTATTCATCGTAGTAACCCAAAGAATCATGCACAAAGATAGTACAGAAAATATGTCCATACACTAAAGACCTAGAAATCTAGCTAAGGACCATGATAATGCGCTACATGAGTCAAGCTGAAGATCTGCAACCCATAACAATGGCTCCCAGGAACCCACCTGGAGGCCAAGAGTCAACAACAATGTCTTACACAGGCCTGATTCACAGATCTGCACTGGGAAGGTCCAAAGGTCAGTGGTAGAAACCAGAAAGTCTGTGCCAGAAAGATGAAGGATCTGTGCTAGCAGGCTGAGGGATCTACATTAGATCCAGGAAACAATACGCAAAGTAAGAAGTACAACGCTCCAAAAATGTATCACAGCCATCCTCAGCAACCATGAGGTCCTAAGCTTCCCCAACAGTGATGACAGCCAAGTTCCCATCAGGAAAGCCAATGTGACAAGCTTCTTCAGGAATCTGGGCTGTGTACCATCTTCCTGTTGGAGCCAGAAAGTGATTCTCAAAGTGAGGATCAGAACTCCCCCAAAGTGAACCATAGCCATTCTCAGGGACAACAAGGTCCCATACTCCTTTGACAATGAGAGCAGCTGAGTTCATAAAAAAGTCAGCATGACAATGTCCCCCTGAAGAACCAACAGCTCCCCAAAGCTCCTCCAAGCATCTTACTTAACAACCTTCTTCTCCAGTTTTGCCTCTTATGCTGCCAGGGACAATCCTCAGATGGGCCTCCCACAACCAGTACCATGCTAGTTCAGTTCATCCAGGTGTATGTAGTGGATTTCTAATAGGGGAACAACTTATTGCACCCAGATATCATGGTGCTGGGAAGTGGGAGGCCTACCTGAAGGTTGTTTCCAGCAGCATAAAGGCTCAACAGGAGAAGCTGCTGGGTTGCTATTAAGAATGCTGTTTGAAAAAGGTGTTGCAACTTTTGGAGGCTGCTAGTTCTCTTGGACTTTTCTTATGCATAACCTTGTCATGTTGGCTTCCAGATGCAGTTAGTAGGACCTTTGGTGAGCCCTCATCTTGAGCATTACTTCATGGCTGCAGAGGGGAAGATGGTGCACTGCTCAGCCTCATGGAGAAGCTTGTTGCATGGGATTTCATGATGGAAACCAGACTTTCGTATTCACTGCTGGAGGAGCTCAGGACCTCACTATTGCTGAGGATGTATGTGGTACCTTTGGGGGAAATCTGGTGCTTACGTTGAGCATTGCTTTCTAGCTCCAGTTCAGATCCTGCAGCCTGCTAGCCCCGATCCTTCATCCCACTGTAATAGACTTTGTATCTTCCACCACTGACCTTTGGGCCTTTCTAGCAGAGATCCATGAAGTGGGCCTATGTGAGACTTAGTTGTGGACTGTAAGCCTCCAGCTGGACTTTGTGGGAGACATTGTTAGGAGTTCTAGGTTTTCATCTGGATTCATGCAGGATTTTAGGATCCAGGCCCTCAGCAGGAGTCTTTAGTATTTAGTGTGTGGATAGAAATCCTAAACTTTTTGAATGTGATTCTTGGGTGATTCTTTATTTGTTTGATTGATAATTTTAAAGTGATGATATCCAAATTTTTACATTTATTATAATCCTTCTAATCTGTTTCAATAGTTATTCTTAATTTAGGTTTTTATGTTTTTAAATTTGAGTTCCTAGATTTTCTCAAAACTCTGATCTAATAGCTGCAAAACTGCATGTAATTGGACAAAAAGTGAGCAGTGCCCTAAGCAATAGTGTGAGGGAAGTAAAAGCTGCTCGAGTGTCCCTCGGATGAGATGTCCAAACAAGGGGGTGTGTACACTCAAGTAGTTAATAGCTTGTTCTTATCTTTCTCTAATAGAGTCACTGAAGTTCAGATTCTTATTTGATAAAGAATCTCTGACTAAGTTGACAATAAAAGTAAGCTTTGAGAAAATTTGGAATTGACACTGTAAAAGCTAAAATGATGATGCATTTGAGTAAGTTAGCAGCAAAGGGTCATTTGTCAGCCCCGTCATTTTCATAAAGCAGTGGGCAGGTATCTGCTTCTTAGATTCACTATAAAGAAGTACAACCTCTCTCTTGCAGGAAGGGAATTCTACCAAAAGTTTTGCTTCAAGCAGGCCAATCATGCTTGATTTACCATCATCCTCATTACATGTACTAAGATGGAAATTTAGTAGACTGAACAACATGCATCATCTACCATCCTGGTCCATCCTGAAGGATCTCCTGCATTTGCATTTGACTCAGAAGGCTGTCAAATGAAATTCAATAATTTAGATTCAGCATAGTTTATTTATGTCTAAGGACAGTTAAAAGAAAAAAAAATCAATCATCCTTTTTCTTAGTTTGACCTAGTTTCATATTAAGATAATAATTTGTCTTACATTTCATTTTTACTGAATTTTTTACAATGTTTACTTTCTAATTAGAATGATGGCACTTTCTTCAAAAATATGTTAATGCAGGAGCTGCATGGATATGTTTTTGAGAGCCTTACAGCATTTTACTCTTTCTTTAGACTGCACTCTCTATTTCTAATATCTTTCAGCTCTGAAAGCTGAATATATTTCCCTCATGTGCATTTCTTTTTCCTCTTGTTTCCATAGTTCTCCATCTTAAATTAAGATTATTGATATCCATTTAGCATAGATTCCCCAGACCTATTACAACATAAAATTTCTATGAAATCCTGAAGGAAAGCTAAAAGGGCACTTCTTCAGTGTAAAAAATATTGCTTTTTTGTATCACATGATAATATTTACTGTTTTCTATAAATATTTTTATGGTGGTTATTTCTAAGTTTAATTAAAATTAAATACTGCAGATGCTTTAAACTCTGTGTTTAAAGAAAAAAACAATAATTACCCAGTTAAGAAAAAGTACTTATCCAAGACAGGTTAATTTTCAATATAATAACATTTTGTTCACATGATGAGGACCATTCTCACAGAGTACTGAATCACTGGTCATTATGATGGAAATATCATTAAAATACTATTCAGAAGAGAAGAACACAAGTGAAAATTTATAAAGAATACTTAAATACACTGGGCTGGCAAGATAGCTCAATGGACTAAGTTCCTGTCAATCCCTGGCACCACACACCACGACGACACACCCCTGGGTGCACTGAGCCGGCCACCAAGCCTGAGCCTGGTGAGACACACCTATAATCCCAGCGCTGGGGAGGCTGTAAACAGGAGGATCACTATGAGCCTAAGCTGCACAGTTAGACCCAGTACCAAATACATAAAATGAATACTAAAGTACAGTGGAAAACAAAATGAAGTCACTTGTTAAATAAGGTACTATACATTTTCTCTACTAACATTCGAATCGTTTAGGTTGGATCATTTAAGATGGAAATAAAAGGTGAAAAAATAAGAAAGAGAAAGAAGGAAAGAAACATGCCTCTTTCACTCTTTGAACATTTGCTCTGTCCTGAGGCTCTCTGTCACCAGTAGGGCAAGTCATTGACAAGTCTTTTCATTTGCTGCTTGCACTGTACTAAGAGATGATCTAGATGTTAACACTCTGTCCTGAGGAAAAATTTTGTCCTGGGTAATGGAATATATCTACATTCACAGATTCTTTTCTTTTTTTTCATTGGGTATTGCTTTTATTTTTATTAATTCCTATATGGTTACAAAGTTTTATTTTCTTTCCCATAATTTTATTGAGAAACAAATAGCAATGAGACAGTTTCAAACCAAATTGGTAGGACAGTTTCAATAATTGACACATTGCATACATTTTTTCTAGTGGTTATTTGCTGTACAAGATGCAGACATGATATCCTAATTACAAACAATATTAGAGCAAATCGCTCTATTCATTAAGAGAATGTAACTATATATCTATCCTAACCATTTTGAATACACAGATACAAAATGGACATTCATCTGTATTCCTTTTTTTTTTTGTTTCGTTCCGTTATTTGAATACTATAGGTGTGTTAACTCAGCAAATATTCTAAAAGAGTCTAGTAATCCATAATAGTATTGGGTCTTCTGCTTCACTGCAATGCCAGAAACTGTTGACTTGAGTCCCCTACAGCTCAATACAACAGCATGGCTTTACTTCTTATACTTCATTTTTATACTTTTCTGCTGGATGGTTAAGACCAAGACAAAGCAGACCTATGCAACAAGAATTGTAGTGTTTGGGTCTGATAAGGTCAGGGAAATCCCCTCAGGATTTATCCTGAGATCCTGTACCTAAGATTGTAGGACCTTTGTCAGTGTCAGCCATGTGGATAAGTCATGACCATTGCTTGGCCAATGTGCTCTCTGCGAAAGCCTGAGAGAATATTTTCTCTCCATGTGACTCTCCTTAGGCACACTCTACATAATCGATCACTTTCCTCTTTGGCCACATAATCTCCTTGATCAGAAAATTTCACTGATTCTTTTTGATGTGCTAATTTCCCCAAGACTTTCCAGCCTATTCTAACAGTTTTTAGTCCTGTTTTGTATGTCTGGGATTCTAATCTTTTGATTCTCTCTACTGTGAATCAAACTTGTGATACTTTTAGCAATACTTTTAAGCAATATATGTAGTTTTCCACCCTATATCCATTCTGGTTAGATAAAACAAAGCTAATCACTGTGTATTAGTTCAAATACTCATGATTTCTGTATTTTATGCCACTACAATGTTATGTCTGAGGCAGAACAATTACTTACATCATATCATACTACAGAACTGTGTTAAAGAAAGAAGCAAACAACCTTAGATGAGTATTTAGTTCTGAAAAGATTGAGATATAGTGAGTCAGAAGAAGGCACTAGTGGACTGTAGACTCTTCAAAGGAGAGAAAGGACAACAGAGATCCAGACCCTTGAGATTCATGGGAAAGGGGACCCTCCTTCCTAATAGTAACCACCTTCCATTTCATCCTCCCTTCCTGAGCCAAAGATATCAACTTGAGTGTAAGTAGAGCAAGAAATTTTCATATATGTTAAATGAAGTACATTTTATAACTTTTGGGGGAGTGTATTAGCAAAATTGTTGGTGTTCTTGGAAAATTATGCAAAATATACAACCTATTTTTTATTGTGGAAATGTTAGTTAAGGGGCAGGTTGGGAGGTTTTGAAATGCATTATGGGTATTCCATTATTTCTTATGTGAAAAGGTCTCGACTTATAACCAACTTGGGTTACAACTAATCATTGTGAATGACTTCAATTCATAAAGAAAGGGTCCATTGTCAGTGTCTGCTCTACTAAGCTCTCTCTATTCCCACATAGACACACTTTCTTCACTCTCTGTTCAGTATCCCAATCCCCGATAGTCCTTATGGAGTGATTGACAAGGTCTTGTTTCAGAAAGACGGAGTCCTATTTTTGACCAAAGACTAGGAAAGGTTCTCTGCTTAGGCATCGGAAGTTAATACCATAATTGTATCATGAGATTTCACCTATTCCAAAATAATTTTATGAACATTCTAGCTACTACAGTGGCCTAAAATATGAGGTCTTTGTCCTCAACTCAGAAAAACTGCTGTTAATCTTGGCCTAGTCCTTCCATGGAGATCAGGACATTGCCTAAAGAAATATCCCGGGGTAGATACCATTTATAAAACATCATTCTCCAAGATTTCATCTTGTTCTCTTACTCAGTTTCCATCAAATTTGGTTACTTATATTGTCTTTCTTATAAACAGACACAAATGACTCTGAATTATCCAGAGGTAAATTTAAAATACTCACTCTTGCAATGTTTTCTTTAATTCAGTAAATTTATATGAAATTATTTGCAGGAAGCAATAAAAATGTTATCATGGTTTTAGCTGATATTTTGTTTGCAGATAAGTTTCCCAACCTTGCTTTATATAGGTAAATCTACTGATCATTAGTCAAAGATGATGGCAAAAATTATTTTATTAACTACTTTCATATGACAATTTTAATATAGTATAAATTTATTAGTATTATAGAAAATACTATTTTATTAAGAAGAAATAAATTGAAAAATAAGACAATCAGTACAACCCAATCTTGTTAAAATATTTTGTATTCATGAGTATAACATTTATTTATATATGCTATGTTATGTTATATATATTAGCAAGTATAATCACATAGCATGCTTTGATTTACAGGAAATACAACTGACATTCAGGGAAAGAAAAATAAATTAGGAGAGAAGATTTTTGAGCTTCTTTGTACTAAAAGTCAAAAGCATATTTAAAAATAGAATCATAAGGCACAGTTTTAAAATATTGGAGTGATGAGTGGCTGCAATTAAACCTCTCTAAGATTTGGAATCCCAACAGTGGAAAATACAACTTGTGGGGGTAGAAAAAATAATATAAAGAAAAGAAATAGAAGAAAAGAATAAAAGAAATTAAAAGAAGGTCAAAAGAAAGAATGAAGAGGGAGAAAAAGGAGGGGATCAGAAAGGAAAGAAGGAAGAAGAGTAGGCAGAGGAAAAGGAAATACTCCAAGAATCACTAAAGTTCCAGAAAATTTGGAGAGATGGAGAGATGAACCACAACTCAGACAATGGAAAGAAACAGTCTAGATTTTTTCCATGGCCTCACTCTGCTCAAGCCAGTTAGGCACTGGAGCTTCAGACAAATCATAGGAGAGCTGTATAGTTGTGATCTCCAAAGATGGTCCAGGGTTTTTCTCTGACAGAAGTTCTTCCACAGGCAACAGCTGGAGAGGGACTCTAGTGCAGACATCTATAATATCCCTAGAGAAAAATGAGTATGGGGCACCAGTCCAGGGAAGAGTTGAATATTTGAAACTGGAACCCAAGAGTTGCATAATGGTATTATCAAAGGCTTCTAAGTGTCACCCTCTACAAGGACACAGGAAAAGTAATATTTGCATGCTAGGATTGGGCTGAAAAGACAACCCTGAGGGGTTGGACCTCAGGTTTGGGCTGACAAAGGCTCCACCCATAATAGCATAGAGTCAGAGCTTTAGTTGCTCTTTGTTCTGAAGTCTCAGTTCTATCCCATACTTCATCTACTGCCTTCATCTGTCACAAAACTGAAATCTGACTGCTTTCCTTATCTAAAAGCATGCATGGATACAAGTCTTGGCTGGGACCTTGCCACAGGTTTTGTAAGCAAAGTGAATCCAAAATAGAGTGGTACCACAAAATAGAACATACCTTAACACCTTCCTACTAGCTTGAACCACTTGCCTCTAGCTTGCCTCAGTGTTCATACAAATGGATTCTAACCACTTATATTGATCTTTTTTTAACTAATAAAGTTAATAAAAGAGTCTGGAAAAGGACACAAACAAAAGAAAAATTGAATGAACTGAAGAGTTTATTTTCAAACAAAGGTAAATAGAAGCCTAAAAATTTTATGAAAAAAGTAAAAAAAAAAAAAAAAAAAAAAAGAAGACCCAATCAAAGCAAAAAATGTGAAATCATAATATATTTTACCAAAATCCAAGGATTATTAATAACTATTTGAAAAACTATTTTCTAATGAAATGGAAAATTGAGAAGACATGGAAAATTCCTAAATGCATGACTAGGAAGGATGAACCAAAATTATAGAAAAATCCAGAAAAATCTATTATCAGTCGATGGAATTAGATAAGTAATAAAATAATCTGAACTAAGAAAGCCTAAACCCTCATGGATTCAATTTCAATTCTATAATAACTTTACAGAAACACTAATGTTAGTAGTTCCAAATTATTTTAGTTAAATGAAAAGAGAAATGCTCCCAATGTCATTCATGGGCTCTAGCATTTATCCTCTTGCAATACCAGACAAGGATCCTCATATAGAGAATTGTAGGCCAATCTCTTTAGTGAATTTAGATGCAAATGTCTTCAATAAAGTACTGGCAATCAAGAAATTGACCATAACCAAGTAGCATTAATTCAATATGTGATGATGTTTCAATATGTGAAAATCATTAAATGTAATATACACATACAAACAGAAGCAAGTACAAAAATCATATTATCATCACAAAAATTGCTGAAAGGGACATTGAAAACAAATCAACATCCATTTATAAGAACAACACTAAATAGTGATTCCTACCTCAATCTGAAGAAAGACATTTATGTCAAAGCAGAGGTCAACATCATGGGGAAATGTTGCAGGCTTTTCCTCCAAAACCACCAACAAGACAACAATATCTGCTATGAAACTTTTAATTATAGTTCTTGAAATTCTAATTAGAGGAATCAGGCAAGAGAAAGAAATAAAAGTGACACATGGAAAAGGAATAGTTTAAACTGTCATTATTTGCCAATTACATGATTTTCTGCAAAGAAGACCTCAAAATTCCACTATAATTCAATGAAAATTCAAGGAAAACCTATTGGAATTGATGAGATTCAATGGAAGATGTTCTCAGAGAGAAATTTGTAGCTATGAACTCACACATTAGGAAAACACAGCAGGAACAAATTAATACCCTTATGCTGCAGCTCAAATGTCTAGAAAAAGAAGAGCAAACCAAACCCAAAGACCAAAGACAGGAGGAAATTATGAAGATTAGAGCAGAAATTAATGCAATTGATATGAAGAAAACAATACAAAGGATTAATGAATAAAAACCTGGTTCTTTGAAAAATTGAAATCCATAAGCCCTTAGCTAACGTCATCAAAAACAGGAAAGAAAAATACACAAATTCAAGCAAATAAGGAATGAAAAGAGTGAAATGACCACAGACCCAGTGGAAACTCAGAAGATCATCAATAACTACTTTGAAAAAGGTCTTTATTCTCAAAGAATTGAGGACACAGAAGAACAAGACAGATTACTAGAAAGGTACAAATTACCAAACTGAATCAAGCAGATATAATAACTCTCAATAACCCAATAACAGCTGATCAAATTCAAAATGTAGTAGAAAACCTACAACAAAGAAAAATACAAGTTATGGTGGATTCACAACTGAATTCTGCAAGAAATTTATAAAAGATATAATCCCAATATTTCTCAAATTCTTCAATGAAATTGAAAAAGGAAATAATCCTCCCAAAATCATTCCTAGAGGCAAGTATTATACTGATGCCAAAACCAGAGAAAGATGCAAATAAAAAAGAGAACTATAGACCAATCTCTGTCATGAACATACATGCAAAAATTCTCAATAAAATCCTAGAGCAGAGAAAGATGAACTAAAAAAGAGAACTACAGTCCAATCTCCCCCATGAACATAGATGCAAGAATCCTCAATAAAATCCTAGCAAATAGAATACAGCAAATCATCAAGAAGATAATACACCATGACCAGGTAAGATTCATCCCAGGGATGCAAGGATGGTTCAACATACACAAATCTATAAATGTAATACATTATATCAATGTAGCTAAATCCAAAAACCACATGATCATGCAGAAAAGGATTTTGACAAAATCTAAAACTCATTCATGTTCAAAGTGCTGCAGAAAATTGGAATAGAAGGCCTCAAACTCAATCTGATAAAAGCCATCTATGACAACCCAATGGCTAACATAATTCTAAATGAGGAAAAACTGAAATCTTTTATTCGCTGATCAGGTACAAGACATGGATGTCCTCTGTCACATCTATTCAATATAGGTCTGGAATAATTAGATAGAGCCATAATACAAGAGAGAGAGAGATGAAAGGAATAAGAATAGATAAAGATGAAGTTAGACTATCCTTATTTACAGATGACATGATACTTTACTTGGAAGAACCAAAAAACTCCAACAGGAAGCTACTAGAATTAATACATAAATTCAGTAGCATAGCAGGATACAAAGTAAACACCCAAAAGTCAATAGCATTCCTCTACACAGATAACAAACAGACTGCGAGGGAAATTAGAGAAACAATACCCTTTACCATGGAAAATGAAATACTTTGGAATTAATCTAACTAAATAAGTCAAAGATCTGTTCAGTGAACATTAGAATATTCTGAGAAAAGAGATTGTACAGGATTTCAGAAGATGGAAAAATGTTCCCTGCTCCTAGATAGGAAGAACTAACATTATGAAGATGGCCACATTCCCAAAACTGTTGTACAGATTTAGTGCAATCCCTATACCTCACAGACCTAGAGAAAT
>NW_004524598.1:3550984-3554395 GCF_000260255.1 Octodon degus
GATTTTTCTGTTGTTTTATAGATGCTAAAATACTTTAATATTAATTTTTGAACACTTGAAAGAAATAAAAACAGTAATCAGTAGAAACTACACCACTTCTGGCGTGTGGCTTGCATTTGCTGAAGCAGAAGCCTGCCGTATGCCATATGTGATACGCCACCCAACTTTGCCATCAAGTCAGAATGCACCGCTTCCTGCAGCCAAGCCACATGGTCAGGATCCGCCTTTCACTTCAGCATTTCTATGAACATTTTTCCACTTAATTCTGTCACACATGGTATCCATAATCTGTTAAAAGGAGTGCTGCCCATTTTGTCACCTTTAACATCTGAGAGCTCTTATGATGGCGCCAAATTGATTGTTCTTCTGAATTAAATCAGATGTGAGTCATTCCAGGTGAAATATCTAAAAGTTTCCAGTAGTCATTTTTCTATAAAAATTGATGCAAGAATGGGTAATGGCACACACAAGAAATTACTTGGATTAAGGTTAATCAATTGTGTGAAGTTCTTTCACTGACACACTGACTCTTTGAACAAATAAATACTGTGCCAGATAGTGGTCTTATGCTGAGGAATGAACAACAACAAAAAGTAGTAATAGAGAGATGACAAACAAGCAATCTCCTCCATCAGAGTTTAAAGGCAAAAGAGAAAAAATCCCTGAAGGTTTTATCGAATTCAATTCACTGTATCTTATTTAATCTGAAAATAATTTTATTTCAAATTTGTTACTCCAATTTTACACTTTTTTAAAGAGAGAAATGCATCTCTTCACAACTATTATTTGGATGAAGCATGCCATATATAACAAGTCAGAGGCATAGAAGAAATTAGGAAATTCTTAGTATATATAAAACAAACAGAAACTATGCACATCCTTGGTAGGAAAGAGGATGAAACCATATTCTTAGAATTCTTGTAGAATTTATTTTGTAAGGAAAGAGAGAAACTTTTAAACATAACTTCTGCTCATAATTACATTTCATATTAAAAAAACTGGTCTCAAAATAAATATTGAATATTAAATACATATTTACTAAAGTAAAATATTTTCATTTCTAAGGCTGATATCAAAATTTATGAGGAAATTGAATCAGGAAATTAAGTGAATAATGGAACAGATGTTTTTAAAATTTGAACCCAAACACTGAAGACTGTGTAGAATAATGAGAGTATCCAATACATTGAAATGAAAAGACTTGTTTACACACTGTATTTATTAGTCCCATTTACTTGGGAAAAGAGTACCTGACATTCACAATTTCGAAGAGGAAATGTTTATTTGGCTCGTTATTTCAGCGTGTTGGGTACCTGGTCGGCAGCTTCTAAGTAAAAGCATCATGCACGAAGAGATCGGAGGAAGTCATGGAAGTCACTTTGTAACACAAGTGCACCAGGAAGTGGTCACCACGGCCTTGCTCCTGTGGCCTCCTCAAATGAACTCAGAGCAGTGTCTTGCTAATCTTCTAGGTACCTTTAATATAGTTAAGTTAATGATTGTAATTAATGGTCACGCAGATCTTGCCATCTTTGTTCAAACTTGAAATCAGTTTTGAACGGTAAGAAATCCACTTACTGGCCTGTAGAAATTCTCTTAGACATTCATTCAATTTAAACTTTGAGAGGGCCGGCCAAGTAGCTCAGTATATTGAATCACATGCTCAGGCAGATGCAGGGACTGGGGTTCGATTCCTGGCGTGCTATGCCAACTCCGCCCCTGGGGCTCACTGAGCTGGCGATTGATACTAGGTGTGGTGGTGCACGCCTGTAATCCCAGCACTTGGGATGAAAACAGGAGGATCACTAGGAGTCTGATCTGTGTAGGGACACCCTGCAGACCCTGTTCTAAATACATTTAAAAAGAAAGAAGAAAGAAAGAAAGAAAGAAAGAAAGAAAGAAAGAAAGAAAGAAAGAAAGAAAGAAAGAAAGAAAGAAAGACCTTTATCATTGACCAAAATTAGATAGTTCCTCTTGCTGTTACAGTAAGCACTGAAACCAAACATGAACTCATCAGTGTTGATAGGCATTTATAGTAAGCCCTTATTTTAGGCACTGCTTTGACATCCATACATTTTTGCTCACTTTTTCTTTTCTTCTTTCTTGTTATCGTTTGACTTTTTATACAGCAGGGCAATGCATAGGGATATTGCTTTAGTGTGTGTGTGTGTGTGTGTGTGTGTGTGTGTGTGTGTGTGTGTGTGTTAGAATGAGTGGTGGGATTGATGGCAGAAAGTTTGCTTGATCTTCTTACTGATAATAGTTTTGGGGAATTTTAAACCCCTTTAATTTTTTTTCCCCTTTAATTTATTCTAAGAATTTTCAGTTCTCTGAAAAATTTCTTCTCTCTTACAGTTTTAAGTCTGACTTTTGCATTCTCATTTATATCAGATCTACTCTAGCCTAATTTTCTGTAATATATTTCCTGCTAGTTTATTGCCTGATACCTCTGGTGTCATAAGGAGAAAGAGAAATTCCACTGGCCCTAGAGAATTTAAGTTATTGCAATTGTAATTGTTTTCTCCCCTATGTTTCAGAAGCAAAATTAGTGAAGAGTGAAGAAGTGAAGAGGTACCTATTTTTGCACGAGTGATAGATAATTCCAGGAGTTGATGTAACCTGAAAGAAATGAAATTCCATGAACTTTAGCAGAATGACCAAGGTAAGTACAGTCTCACCCACATTTTAAAATATTTTAGAGAGTAAACTGAATTTATTTTTTAAATTTGGCAATTAATTTCTGCAAGGTTAACACAGTTTTGAAAACAGAAAATATTAAAGTGCTGTAATAAGGTTCATTGACTTTATAGTTATTCCCTTCTAATCTTCCCCAGTGAATCCAGACCCCTGTTTCCTAAAATAAATGTTTTACACATTATTAAGGTTAATTAATTTAAATTTTATTGTGCTCAGTTGTTCATGGTGAAAAATATTGAAAGCCAAAAGGTTTTGCTAAAAGAGACAAAAATGTGAATTCAGGTTTTGAAGACATAAAAGGCATTGAAATATCTTTAGTGAGCTCCATTTTTAAGTGTATTTTTATTTATTACTATTATTATTATTTTATTTATTTTCTTTTTTGAGGTACCAGGGATCAAATTGGGACATTGTACTTGTCAGGTAGGTGCTTAAACCGCTGAGCTACCTCCCGGTTCCTCGTTTTCCGTTGTATTCAAACAGGAATCTCTGTATGGTATGAAACTCCTTAAGGAGAGTCACATGGAGAGAAAACACTCTCTCAGGCTTTCACAGAGAGCACATTGACCAAGCAATGGCCGTGACTCATCCACATGGCTGACACTGGCAAAGGTTCTACGATCTGAGGTACAGGTTCTCAGGATAAATCCTGAGGGGATTTCACTGACCTTCTCAGACCCAAAAGCTACAACTCTTGTTGCATAGGTCCTGCTT
>NW_004524598.1:3554495-3558149 GCF_000260255.1 Octodon degus
GCAAAGGAAATCCTCGCAGGAAAGGCAAGGCTGGCAGCATTACAGTTTATGACTTAAAATTATACTACAAAGTTACTGTGACAAAATCAATATACTATCGGCAAAAAATAAAAAAAAGAAACAGACCTGAGGATCAATTAAATAGATTAGAAGATACAGATGCAACTACAAACACACTCAGCCACCTGATCTTCAACAAAGGGGCCAAACATGCTTACTGGAAGAAAGATAGCCTTTTTAACAAATGATGCTGGAAAAACTGGCTTTCTACATGCTGAAAATTACAACTTGACTCAGATCTGTCACCATGCACTAAACTAAAGTCAAAATGTATCAAAGATCTCAACATTAAAACAGAAACACTAAATCTCCTGGAAGAGAATGTAGGATGAAATCTTGAAAACATAAGGGTAGGCAAACAGTTCATGAAAAAAAAATCAAACTGCATAGGAAATACTTGAAAGCAATATTCAACTGGGACCTCTTCTTATTGAAAAGTTTTTTCACATCAAAAGAAATTACCAACAGAGTGAAAACAAAACTCATAAATTTTGAAAAAATCTTAACTAATAAGCACTCTGACAAAAGTCTTCTCTCTAGAATTTATTACTAACTAAATAACATTAGGATCCCAAATTTTAAAGACCCAATCCAGAAATGGGCATCCAAAATGAACACACACTTCTCAGACGTACAAACAGAAGAAGCTAATAAATACATGAAAAAGTGATCTACATCACTAGCCCTCTGTGAAATGTAAATTAAAAGAACACTGAGATACCATCTCACCCCAGAAAGAATCGCTATCCTAAAGAAATCAACCAACAACAAATGCTGGGGAGGCTGTGGGGGAAAAGGAACACTTCTCCACTGCTGGTGGGAATCTAGTCTGGTGCAATTATCATGGAAATCAGTGTGGAGACGCCTCAGAAAACTAGAACTGGATAATTGCATTCCATCCAGCCATCCCCCCTCTGGGAATTTTCCTGAAACAATTGAAAACATCATATCATAGTGATATATGTGTGCCTATGTCTATAGCAGCACAATTTGTCATAGCCAAATCTTGGAAACAACCAAAATTCCCCTCACATGAGGAATGGATGAAAAAGTTGTAGTGTTTTTATACAATGGAGTATTACTCAGCTATAAACAATAATAAATTTGAAGCCTTCTTAAATAAGTGGATGCCACTTCAAGATATACTCCTAAGTGAAATAAACCAGACCCACGTGTGTAAATATGGTATTGTCTCCTTAGTGTATGAACTCAAAAGAAGAAATAAAAATTGAAAGATATAGCAGTTAAATGGAAAGTGAGAACTTAAGAATTAACCAATAAAGAGAGAAGTTAGAAAATATGGCAGGGTCATAACCATACATTTATATACACAAGATGGTTAAGGCAGTGGTCCTAACTATCTCCACGAGGTTTTTGAAAATAGCAGTTAATGGGTAGGATTCCTACCCTGACAAACTCTATATGTTGATATCTGTGAACTAAGCTACTACACTGAAGAAATCAACGTGTAACACTAAAACCATGCTTGAAATACCTATCATTTTGGTCTTCTAAATGTGTACTGCTTCTATCATTATAACAATTATCACTATACTTTCTTTAAATATTTGCCAAAAAAGTAATAAAAGAAAACAAGAGACAAGAAAAAATTGTCAAAAAAAGAGAAACAACTCCTACTCAGTCACCTGATCATTGACGAGAGACAAAATCTTGTGCTGAGCAAAGAGAGCCTCTTTACAAAATGATGCTGTGAAAACTACCATGTACAGAAGGCCTAAAATCAAAATGCTTTAAAGTTATAAATATTAAAACAATCTGCTGAAGGACAAAATAGTTGAAAGTTTTGGAGACCTGAGTGTTGGAAGAGACTTTCTGAAAAGAATTCCATTTGCACAAAAATTAATAGCAAGATTAAAAAAATTGGATCAAATACATTTAAAGCACTTTGATACTAAAGGAAATTGCTAATGGAGTGAAGAGACAACACATATAATATAATGGGAAAATATTGCCAATTATTCATCAGACAGAGGGCTAATATGAGAATACACAAAGAATTCAAAATTTAGTACTCCAAACAAGATCCAGTCACGAATGCACTACTGAATTTTTACATTAATTTTATTGAGAAAGAAGCAGCATTGAGGCAGTTTCAAAACAGGTCAGTAGGACAGTTACAATAATTAATACATTGCATATTGTAGTCTTTGTAGTAGTTATTTGTAGTACAAGATGTAGATAGGATATCTTGTTTAAACACTAAAAACTACACTATTAAATTGAATAGAAAGTTTTCAGAAGTACAAATGGCCAGCAAATACGTTAAAAGTGTTCAATATTGCTGGCCACTTGGGAAATTAAAATTAAAACACTGAGACTTCATCTCATTCAGAAATAATATTTATCATGAACAGTAAATAAATCAAATGCTGTTGAGGCTGTGTGGGAAAAGGAATGTTTCATCATTGTTGGTGGGAACATAAAATAGTCACCCATATATGGAAATCTGAATAGAGATTCCAGGGCCAGCCAAATGGCTCAGGTGCAGAGGCTGGCGGTTCGATCCCTGGGCCTGCCATGCCAGCCCTGCTCCTGGGGCGCACTGTGACAATAGAGACCGGGTGTGGTAGTGCATGCCTATAATCCCAGCTCCTGGGAGGCTGTAAACAGGCAGATCACTGTCCAATCTAGTAGTGAGACCCTGAGCACTCTGTAGACCCCTCCCTAAAATAAAAAAGAGATCCCCCAAGGCATGATATCATAGTGCATGCCCACATTTCCACAGCACAATTCACAGTGGATAGAAAAAGATACTGTGATGTGTTGTGTACTGGTATCAAGTCCCTGTCAGAAAACACATCTCTGTGTGCTACAAACAAGTAACACAAAGTGGTGTCTCATTCTATGTCCCAGTTCTTCATTGTGAATGTGATCTTTATGTATTACAAGCATCTAGCAATGATAAATAATAATAATAATAATAAATTAATATAATATACTATTGTAGGAATTATGTATTAACACATGCAATACAATTATATGTTAACAAATATAATACATTACTATAATTAGCAAAATTACATAATGTCGATAGGTCCCAGGCTGAATCTAATCTGTTAAACTATCATGGCACTGATTTTACATGGCTGAATCCTAAAAAAATAGCTTACTTTCCCAGGCATCCTCTTCTCCTTCACACCCGACCCAGTCCTAGATACAGTCTCCTTTACCTTTCCCACACACACAAGGGAGCCCCAGTCAGCTTACTTGTCACTAAGAACCTGCCCCTCTAACTCTGTCCCTACAAAATTCCATAAAATATCAGTCTTTTTTTTTATTCTCAGATTAGAGGATCCCTGCTGTCTTCCCTGGAGCCTCTCCCCATGTTGAGAGTCAATAAAACCCCCCACCCTTTTCTTTCACTTCTGCTTCTCGGCCACACTGGAAAAACTTAACGAATATAAAATATAATATCTAATAATCTATATTATATATTGATACACAAGTATATTACTATAAAGAAGTTAACAATAAAGTATTAAATGAAGAGGGCTGGAGAGATGGCTCAGTGGTCTAAAGCACCTACTTAGAACAAGCTTAGCAAAAGCATCAGGGACCGCGGTTCAATCCCCC
>NW_004524598.1:3558249-3561154 GCF_000260255.1 Octodon degus
TCTGCTGAGCCATCTCCTTGGCCCCCTCCCGTGCTCTTTATAAATTATATTCCATGATTTTCTTATGTTTTAAAAAAATTTAGGTAATTTTGAATGTCAAATAGAACAATTATTGCTGAGGCTGATTGGTCAGAAACATACATTATCCTGATATTTATTCCATACCTTTTATTCATCTACCATCTAACAACAGATAAATAACGAGATGTCATGTGTGACCATTCACTTTGATATTTTGTTCAGTCCTTTAAGTGTTTTTTTTCTCCTGTTCTCTCTTGCTGACTAAGGGCCATTCAGTGAGCCATGACTTGTACATCTTCATCAGAGCATGCAAAACAGCGTGAGAAGTGTGCAGAGCTGAAGGCACATGCAAAAATTGAAAACCGAGAAATCATCACCAGCTTTTCACTGATACAGCTTTGAAGATTTACATTCCCATCTACCAATGAAAAATGCATATTTTACTTTGATAAAAGAATTCCCCATATAATTTTTAATTCAAAATAATTTGTTAGTGGGCCAAAAGTTCAGTTAAAAAAAAAAGAAAATGGAATTTGTAGAAATAACTAAATTAGATAACTGAAAAATGTTTTATAACTATTTCAGATATTATTTCCAATTTGGGTCATACATCATCATTGAGAATTGAATCACCTTCTCACAGTCTACACCTCAAAATAAATGTGCAAAAGCTACATTGCAATAGAGGTAACAATCTTCACTCTAATGTACTTCAAGGAAATGTATCACTTTTATGTGATATACCACACAGGGCTGCCAGATTGATCTGTGGTATATTATTAGACCCATCGAGAATTCTTTTAATACATTATATTTAGCATTGCCTTTTTGTTAAGGAATTACTATTCACCCCTTGAGAATATTATAATTATTTTTTTTCTGATGGAAAAATACACATGGCAAGACATTCAGCGTTCATCAACGTGTAATTAGATAGAATTGATGGTTAAAAATTTCAAGAATGATACCTTCTGACAGGTTTATAATTTCATCTCACAAAACAGAATTGATTGGAAAATGGTTTTACCTATTGCAAATGTGATTTTTATAGCAATTTAATATTGAGTTTTAAGGATCAAATTGAGATTTCACTTTATACAAACAAAACTATAAATGAATCAGTGGAATAAATTAAATGTATTTTGGTCCTTACAAAGCAATTTTGTGACAATGAGATAAATGAAAAAAGTGGCAAAATTTCTCTTATAAGTTATTTCCACTGAAAAATGTAACTGTACCAATATCAAAATGGTCATAATCTAAGATTTATATTTCAAGAAATTAATCAGGGAATCTTATCAATTGTGACCGTTAGCCCAAGAAAAATAAAAGATTGCTCACATTTTAAAAATAAAATGTCGCTCTTTAACATGGCCTATTCCAGTGGCCCCTTTTCTACCCATTATATAGATTTAAAAGGTCAATAACCAAAATTACAGGGAGAATTAGCAATTTGGCAATAATAAGAGGTAAATTAATGGAATTGGAACACCTTCAAAGGATCACTGCCTCGATTTATCATTCTCGAACTGTTTGATGTTTCCAGGGAAGATGACATTCAAATGTAACAGTTCAATATGCAAATAAGGATCTGGGCAGAGACTGGGTGATGTCTTAGGACCAAGTATGTAAGGAAATCTCCAGTCATCGTCTGACTACTCAGCTAACTAAGGCTTTGGTGGCATGCGTGTGCAAGCACAGGGGCTGGGGCACGATCCCTGGCACCACATGCTGAGCAGGACCCACCCTTCGGTGCACTGAATGGAGACTGAGTCCAGGTGTGGTGGCGCCCACCTGTAATCCCAGCGCTGCGGAGGCTGAAAACAGTAAGAACACTATGGGTTGCAGCTGCGTACTGAGACCTTGCACAAAATACAGAAAAGAAAAGAATAAGGAGAAAAGTTTTGTCAGTTTTGCCCTATTTTATCATTAAAAATGTTCAGTTGTGTACACAAGAGTATGAGATACAAAGAAAAGAGTGTAAACAAGGGGAAGAAAATCAACACATATCTCTGAGGAAATCTGGGTGCTATCATGCTAAGCTACTTGGTGCATGTTCAAGGAACTAAAGGAAAACATGAAATCGAAAACGCATGCACATGTAATATAATAGACACAGAACACAATATCAAACATAGAGGTGAACATGTATGCCCAAACATAGAGTATACCGGAAATGGACGAGTCACAAGAGGATCTAAAGAACAGATTGAGTTGACAGAACGAAAACCCAAAAACCTGAAAATAGGCCATTTGAGAATTTGTGATAAAAAAAGAAAACAGAATAAAAAAGAATGAAGATAAAAATCAGGGCAACCTCAGAGCATCTTTGGGACACTACTGAACATTTCAGAAAATGAAATAAGGTCAGCCAGATAGCTCAGCAGACTAAAGCACATGCTCAGGCAGAGCTCAGTGGCCTCGGGTTGATCCGGCCTGCCTTGCTGGCCCCACCTCCAGGGTGTGCTGAGACAGAAATGGAGTCTGGGTCTGTAATCCCAGCATTAGGAGGCTGAAAACAAGAGAATCATTATGAGTCTGATCTACGTAGTGAGACTCTGTAGACTCTGTAGACCCTGTACCGAAAGCATAAACAGAAAAGAAGATGAAATGGAATTTCTAGAAGAGAGAAAACAGAGGGCAGAACAAAATTTCTCAAAGAAGAAATGTGAAAAAAATCTCAAAATTTGATGAAATATGTTGCACAATTCATAATAGCTAAAAGCTGGAAACATTTGGATATATATCCATCAACAGACGGATGGAAAAGATGGGGTATTCATGTGCAATGCAGAAATGCTCTGCCATAAAAAGCATAAACTTGAGTTATTTACATCGTGAGACCATAATGTCAAATGAACTAGCTCAAACACATAAGCTTTAA
>NW_004524598.1:3561254-3566870 GCF_000260255.1 Octodon degus
TACTGGAAATTTTCCCAGAGCAGCTACAAACATCATATCACACTGATATATGTCTGCCTATGTTTATAACAGCACAATTTGTGATAGCCAAATCTTGGAAACAACCAAGATGCCCATCACCTGAGGAATGGTTGAAAAAGATGTGGTATTTTGACACAAAGGAGTATTATTCAGCTATTAAGAATGTAAACATGAAGCCTTTATATTGAAGTGGATGCCACTTGAACATATACTCATAAATGAAATAAATCAGACACATATGTGTAAATATCGTATAGTCTCCCTAGTATAAGAACTCAGAAAAAGAAATACATAGAAAGATATAATACAAGTAAAAGGAAAGCAGGATCTCAAGGACTTAACTAATCAAGAGGGGAAAGGAGAAGAGCTAGGAAACATAACAATGTCAAGCCATACAGTTATACTGTAGAAGATGAGCAAGGCAATGATCCTGAGAATCTTCAGAAGATTTTTTAATCTAGCAGTTATTTGGAAAGATTCTCACCCTGACTAACTATATATACTGATACCTGTGAACTAAGCTACTGCACTGCAGATTGTAATTTGTAATAGTAGTTTCATGCTTGGAGTGCCAGTCATTCTGGTCTACTGAATATGAGCTGCTTGTCATAACATGCCAGTTGCTGCTATGATGTCTCTCAGGTAGAAGGCTGTTCAAGAGGGGGATGGTGAAGGAAAGCAAGAGACAGGAAAAGAAATATTGTGGGACTGTCTGGCTTCAACGTTGTATATGGTGAGATTTTTGGACTTATGTGCAAACATGAGAAGTATATAATTCTTTATCCTATTTTTAAAGTATATTCTAATTTTTAAATGTTTTTTATCATATTCTCTAGGGACTTAAAGTTCAACATATCAATACTCGATGAAAAATACCTGTTCCATATTATGCCTAAAATGTTTGATATGCAGACAGATAGTGAGGTTAAGCCTAACAGCCTAAGTTGTTCAATAATAACAACAAGCTTGTCTTCTGGATTATTAACAACCTAAGTTTGCAGACCAAAATTAGAGAAAAAGGAGGGCTGCAAGTAAAGCCAACATTTTGGCCCTAGCCTTCCAAGGTCAATTAAGACTCAGGACATATGAGAACTTGTACTGTAACGTCATGTAACTCAGTAGTGTCCCAAATTTTCTGATCAATGAAATTATGGGGCCAAAGAGGAAAGTGATCGATGATGTAGAGTATGCCTAAGGAGAGTCACATGGAGAGATAACATTCTCTCAGGCTTTCACAGAGAGCACATTGGCCAAGCAATGGCTGTGACTCATCCACATGGCTGACCCTGACAAAGGTTCTACAATCTAAGGTACAGGATCTCAAGATAAATCCTGAGGGTATGTCATTGACCTTATCAGACCCAAAAGCTACAACTCTTGTTGCATAGGTCCTGCTTTACCTTGGTCTTAACCATCCAGAAGAAAAGTATAAAAATGAAATATAAGAAATAAAGCCATGCTGTTTTGTTGAGCTGTGGGGGATTCGGGTCAACAATTTCTGACATTGCCAATTAAGCGGAAGACCCAATAGTATTATGGGCTACTGGACTCTTTTAGAATATTTTGCTGAGTTTACACACCTATAGTATTCAAATAATGGAACTTAACCAAAAAAGGGTATACAGATGAATGTCCATTTTGTATCTGTGTATTCATAGTGGTTAGGATAGATATATAGTTACATACTGTTAATGAATAGAATGATTTTTTCTAATGGTGTTTGTAAATAGGATATCAAGTCCACATCTTGGATAGCAATTAACCACTAGAAAGAAAGTATGCAATGTATTAATTATTGAAACTGTCTTACCAAAAATTAAAAAGTCAATTATGAGCAAAAAAAAAAAAAAAGAAAGAAAAGAAAACTATATGATCATTCCTCTTTTTTCCCCCGCCCTGTATTTCATTGACATCCAAGAAATGAAACATGGTTGTGGTAGTGCCTTTAAAATTAATTCTTAGGACACTAGAAACATTTAGCAGAACTGGCAGTAGAATAAAAGAAGAGAGAGGGAGAACAGGGCAGCTACACTGCCCTTCCAGTTGTTAATGACTGTCAGTGTTAGCTGGCTGGAGATGTTTCATTCCACACTTCACTGCGAGACTATTAATGTGTGAAGCAACAGATGAACTTGTGGTATGCTCACATGCAATGTGTTGGCAATGCTTAGGAACTCAGATCTCTGTGTGGGTACACACATGGGCTGTGAGGAGGGAGAAACAAAGCAGCTAAGAGGAAAAGGGCCACTTAGTTGCATACATATTTAAAAATCAAGAGGATGTGGCATTTAATATTTTTTTTTATTCTTTACTCCTCAAATCCTTGACTTGTTGCCTTTAATTTTGTTGATTAAAAGGTATTATGTGGGTGGGTTCTTCAGTCTGTGGAGCTACTGAACAGCAGGTAGACAGTAGCTACATTCTCTTTTGCAGCAAGACAATTAAAAAGGTAATCATCTTTGAAAACTGGAGGAAAAATAATAACGGCCAAGAATGCATAGATCTAAATAGATGCCTGGATAGAGGACAGTCACTGCACATAGAATTCAAATAAATTCCTTTTAAATCTTGGAGAAGAATCAGATTAGAAAAAGAGGTAATTTTTCTGATTGATCATTGCAGACAAAATGCCTTGACTTATGCATCTTGCAAAAGAACACAATGTAAAAGCTGAAAAATAAACCATAAAATACAATACTGAAAATTTCCATATCAGAGCTGCCCAGAGTGCATAACAAGAATATTAGTGAGGTGCAGATGCACATAAGTCTACAGGGATGGCACTTGCCAACAGCAAAATGAACAGAATGACAATGTCAATCACATTCAATAGACTATGTTAATATTTTTCAAACAGTTCTTTCACACTCAAAAATAGTGCTCATTAATAATGGATAGTACTGTATGAAGGCACGCTGCCTATAAAACTGATGGAATTCATTGTTCATCTCCTCTCAACAATGAACTGCGTTTTTGCAGGATGATTTTTCTTTTGTCTTTAAAACTATGCCAAGATGATTTCAAACCTTTTAAGCTAATTGGTCCCTTTCTTTAGAGAACTCAAGCTGCATGTGTGGCATTAATGCCCTGCCCATTGTTGCATCTTCTTCTTCATCTAATCCAGTCCTATTCCAAGTTATACTATTTTAAAGCAAGCTTTTTGACAAGTACTGCCGAAATGTCCAAGAAAGTTCTCAAGCTTTCAAAACTGCCCTGAAATCCTGATGTCAAAATCAAAATTGTGTTTTCTTGTTTTTTAATTTTTTTTCTCGTTTTAGGCTTGGCTGATCCAGCAGCTGTCAGTAAAGCCTTGGAGGAGATGATATATTTGGAGGTTTCCATATTGTATAATTAAATAACGAACTAAAAAATCACTGAAATTCAGAAGATGCCAATTCCATGGAGATTAATTTCCTAATATACCATTTTCTTCAGGGAAGCACCTAATTATCTCTTTTTGACTAAGAAACCATTTGGAGTCAATTTTGTATAATGACCTCTATTTTTAACATTTTTAAGCAAATGCTTTTTGAAAAATGGCTTTGAACGTAAGACCAACTGTCTATTAATCTCTTCACATTTAAAGCTACCTTTGAGCAATATGTGAGAAAATATATATACAGAAGTGCATGAATGTACATTAGAACTATAGAAAAATTATATTTATACTCCAATTAAATGAAATGGCTTTCATTTATAAGTGTAATTGCTAGATGTAAATGACAATGCTATACATAGGAAATAATAAAAGGGAAAGATCTAGCCCTGGACATAGATGCAATCACTAGTTACTTGACATATTCAAGTTTTTCCATATGTGACATAATTAGAGGAGCAAATTTCTGTCAGTATGAATTCATTTATCTCAAGAATTTAATATCTTTCAAGACATGAAAAGAAGCACTGTACAATAATGCATAGTAATTCCAGATTTGAATGAACAGAGAATTCAGAGGTCGGCAGAATAAAAACTATTCTACATCCAATCTCTAACATCCAATGTTACCAGTGTCGATCGGTAGAAGCAATGACTACATAAGAGGAATTAAAGTTGCAGAGAAAATTTATGTATGTGTGTATGTATGTATTGGCTATTCAAACAAATATATTATCTTGGTTTATCTAGGGAGTGTAATGTAATTACAAAGGCCCTAAGAGCACAACAGGGAAAGAGAAATCATAGTGGTATCACGTGAGAAACACATCAGATCACCTACCAAGGTAGCTCTGAAGGTGATGGCAGGAGTCATAAGGAAAGGAGTCCATTGGCCTTTGGCTGCCAGAAACTGTCTCTTCTAGTACTTCCCTAAAGGAATGCAGTGCTGCCAACAAGTGCTCAGTGGAGGGGCTGTGTACCTCTAGTTTACAGAAATACAAAATAATATATATTTGTTGTTCTAAGTCAATATTTATGGAGTAATCTGTTACTCCAAATGGAAAAAGGAATGCATAATAGATCGGCATGATTGGATATGATTACATTTGTCTTTGTCATTCAAAACAAAACAGATTCTACACATTGAAGCTATCTCCTTCAGACTGACATTAATTTTTATTTTTACTTCTTCATCTTCAAAATAACAAAATGAAGAAAAATAATTATCACAGGTTCTGGTAGAACTGTGATCTAGCCTCACAGTTTTTAGATTTGGCAGATATTAAAGATCAACTCATAAGGGGCCAGGGAGATAGTTCAATAGACTAAGCACCTGCCTGGCAAGTGCAAGGACCTGAGTTCAATCCCTGGTTCTGCCAAAAAAAAACCCTCATAAATATTTTCATATGCTTTTGTGAATCTTAAGGATTACTACTGATGGGCATTTCTTGTATCTACTAGGACAACGTGGAGAAAAAACAGCTTAAATGAGATATACAAATTCCTATTAGGAATTGGCTTATTCACTTGTGGGAGATGATTAAGCAAGACTGAAGTTCATTAGGCAGGCAATCAGGAAGGAAAATCTTAAGGAGATTGGAATCCTATGAGCAAAGAACAGAGATTTTTGCCCATTAGGTCTGAGGGAAGCCTATGGCAACTTTTTATAGGACAATAAATGATTAAATTAGGCTTACCCATGATAATCTAAATTAAATGAACAAATTAGAAACCTGAATTACATCTACAGAATTCTCTCATATCACACCAAAATTTGTGTTTCATTAGCTAGGAAAACGTGTGTGTGTGTGTGTGTGTGTGTGTGTGTGTACACATGCATGTTTTCCAAGCTAATGTGTGCACACACACACATGCATACTTGTATGCATGAACACATGTGCTTATGAATATCCTATAAATTGCTGCCTCCTTTTTGTTTTATTCTGTTGCTAGAAAATATCTTTTGAATCCTTTATGCTCCAGTACTGTTTTATGATACTAAAAAATAATTATCAGGGTTGCTTAACCTGAAATACTTGAGGTACCACAGAGGCATGGCATGTGCTCACTGAGGGCTCCTCTACAGTCATGTAACTTTCAGTCTCCCAGGAGCTTCTAGATCCAGGAGGCCACTTTGAAATTTGTCATACTGGCTATTTTGGAAATATGCCTTCAGTTTATTCCTGACCCAAACCTATGCCTAAAATCTTCTAGAATGC
>NW_004524598.1:3566970-3573281 GCF_000260255.1 Octodon degus
TCTATATTATATATTGATACACAAGTATATTACTATAAAGAAGTTAACAATAAAGTATTAAATGAAGAGAATGGAAAAAATCTTTCTCACTTGTGTAGAAGTAGAAAAATTAAGTATGGCCTAGTGTATTACCTCCATTTGCTCCTTATAATTCTAATCTCTAGCCACATGGTGTGAATTAATAAGGACAACGTTGGCCAGAGAGACAGCTCAGCAGTACAAGTCCTGCCTGATAAGCCTTGTTAATAAAGACAAGGCAGGGCTATGGGTTAAGTACAAATAAAACTGTAGCTGATGTGATTGGGTTATCAGGTATGTTGCAAAATACCTCAGGTATGAATTTTTATACAGGTTTATTTAATTTCATTGTTATTTTGACCTGCACAAAACATAGATATGTTATTTTGGGTGATAAGGAAAATATTCACTAGATGCTCATATTTCCTTTGATTATCAGAATAGATATAAAATGTGTTTAATAATAATGTTGTGATACTATTCTTCCATCAAGTGATGTGCTTTCTGTATATAAGCATAACTATATTTATTGGACTCATTTTTAGAAAGAAAAGTTACCACGAAAGTAAAATAAATTTTATTGCTTCTAAAATAGGTCTATAAGACTTTCTACATGCCTGTATGTGGTAATCTGAACAACTACTTTGAAGATATTGATATGCAATATTACAACCATTGTTAGTTTCTTATCATCTTGTTTTGAAGTTCTGCATCTTTCATATTGTATTATTTATTTTCTTTAAGATACAGCTACAAAAATTGTATCTCTCATACATCTTTCATTTGATTCCTTGGACTATAATACGAAGATGGAAAAATTTTCATAAAGACAGATAGAGTCTGAAATATACTTAAAGTGATGGCCCTGACACGTCTTCTACCATGGCTTTATCAATGTAATCTTCTGCATATTTTTTAATAGCTGAAATGGCATTAGACCTGCAATTCATCATTGATTTAATTATCTTTCTGCTCTTCTCTACCCAGCCCAGGGATAGATTAACAAAAGATCACAGTCATCCTCATTGCTATTGTTTAGAAAAATTCCCTAGATGCCAATTGCTTCTGATGGAAAAGACATCTTATTAATTATTGGTGCCAGAGACAAGAAAACTATTTTGTCTTTTCACATAAAGGTACTGCGGAAAACTTTCCAGCCCACACCACTTATTTATTTGACTGTTAATAATTGCTTCCCTTTTTGAACTATGATGCCATGTGCCATGAATGTTTATTTCCTATCTCTTATAACATGGTCTTTATAAATCAATATAATAAGCATCTCTCGAAATTATCTCTTTCTTGTCATTTGAAAAATGCCTCTCACCTGACATAATAAAGCAGGCACATAAAAGTCTAATGTGTAATCTAAAAATGGTGGGAGCTGCTCCAAACAGAAAGTGAGCTAGAGGAGGGCCGGCCAAATAGCTCAGGGGATTAGAGTGCCTGCAAGCAGGCCAAGGGGCCGGGGTTAGAGGCCCGGGACAGCCATGCTGGTCCCACCGCCAGGACACTCTGAGATGGCAATTGAGACTGGGCAAGGTGACGTGTGCCTGCAATCTCAGCACATGGGAGGCTGTAAACAGGAGGATCAATAAGAGTCCAATCTGATAGTAAGACCCTGAATACCATGTAGACCCTTCTCTAAAATACAAAAAAGAAAGAAAAAGAAAGGAAAGAAAAGAAAAAAAAGGGAGCTAGGGGAAATCGTAAATTTCTTTTTTTTTTAGGTTATGTTCATCAATGTTTCAGCTATGAATAGGAAAGGGAGAGAAAGCCGTAAGTTGTTTGTTGTAGAAAAGAAAAAGGAAAACAAGTCAGTCATTTTTACTCCTTTTAACCTCAGGAAAGTTGGAAACTCCTATTTGAGTAGTAAAAATGTGTTTTTTAAGAGTTGGATCAACGTATATGTAAACACAGGTTCTTAAAATGGCTATGGCCATTAGATTTGGAATTATATGCCATAATAAATGGAATGATTATGCTGCCTGAAAAAAGTTTGATTTTTTCATCAACATATATAAGGTATACGTAGTATAATAGTTTTATGTACTTGTTTGTCTTAAAATTGCTATTGTTGTTTCCATTTATCATTTTTCAAAATAATGAGTGTGGTCACTAGCACCTTCCAAAGGACATTTTTGTTTCTAAGAATCTTTATGAAGATAAATTTTAAATCATTTTATTAATTTAATCTACTTCAGTTATTGGACTTACTTATTGATGCTCAGGTTCTCTTATTTGTAACCAATAAAAGGTCTTCTGCACTTTAAAAAAATGCTATCATCGGACATTAAATAAGAAATTTTTTTGTGAAAGCATTATTACCTTGTCTCCTAAATACCTTTCTCATTCTTATAAACTTCTATACTGAGTGAACAGTATGATAATGCACATGCTGTATACACAGGATTGTACAGACTGAATAAAGGAGATTGTAATTTACGAGGTGACACAGGATAGCAATAATGGCCACAAAATCAAACTTATGCAAATTCAGAAGTGTTCAAATTCAATATCTTTCAGAAATCAAAACAAAAATGTTAAACATTCCTTGGTGTCAAAAACATAGACTTCTGCATAGTTGGAGCATGTAATAGATATTTTATCAGGATGAGACAGAATGGATAGAAAGGTAATGTATATAACAAACAAAAAATTACTAAAATGTGGGCTGGTGAGATGGGTCAGTGGTCTAAAGCACCTACTTAGAGCAAGCTTAGCAAAGCACAGGGACCACGGTTCAATCCTCCAGCACCACATGCCAGCCAGCCCCGCCCCCTGGTGGGCTGAGTTGCCCCCCCACACACACAAATAAATAAAAATTTAAAAAAATTACTAAAATGTTAAAAATATTTCAGTTAATAAGGAATTGAATTAGTGAAAAAAATCATACATTTGTATGAAAAATCCTGAAACCAAATATCTCAAAGTATAAAAACAAAATAGGAAAAGAATAAAAATTAGCTGAGATACTAATTATGAAAGCAAGTCAGAAAATAAAGTTAACATAGATATCCTTTTCAAGTATTTTAAACCAAGAAAATTAATGTAAGTAATGAAAAAATAATTTCTGCCATCAGTAAACTAAGTAAAGAAAAATTGCAAGTCAAATCCAAATTCAAATAGTACATTTTGCCTCCTTGAAACTAAAATCAGCTGGCTGCAGGGTTTCTGTGCTACAGTAAATTGCAAAAAACAAAAAGCAGCATTTGCCGATTTTGAGAGGAAAAGCTACCCTTTCCATACAACTAAATTCTCTTTGATGATTGAGGACCCATAAAAGAGAGTCTCAAATAGAAGGCCAATAAGACCATAAAAATTCTACTCAGTCTTTTCTAATTACTTCCAAGGGTATCTATAGGAGTAACATGTTAAACTTTCAAATTCAAAATTAATTAACCTGTGAGCCAAATTAAAACGTTGAAAATATGTTTCTTCTAAAAGTTGTTGTCTGTTTTGTTGTAGTAACAACAACTTAGTAGTACATTTAAATTAATCACATATGTGCTTGAACTTTGGTGCTTATGTAAATGATATAATGTCCTATGAAACAATGAACACAGCTATAAAATAATTCTGGCCATATATACTTTGCATGGTATATAAGTACTGAAAAAGTATACAAGTGAATCATTACCTTCCTTATTTATTTATTTATTCATTAATTTATTTGCATTTAGTACAGGTTCTACAGGGTCTTCAGGGTCTCACTTCGCAAATCAGATTCTAGTGATCATCCTGTTTTCAGCCTCCCAAACACTGGGATTACAGGCACGTGCCACCACACCCAGCCTCAATTGCTGTCTCAGCGTGCCCCAGAGTGGGCGTGGCACAGCATACCTGGGATCAAACCCTGGTCCCTGTGTCTGCCTAAGCAGGCAGTTTAATCCTCTGAGCTATCTGGCCAGCCCCCTCACTTCTGTATTGTTGTGTCAAAGATCTGATGCTCCAGAATGACTTAAATAGAAGAAAATATGCAATGGTGTAGACCCAGTCTGGCCCAGCATAGATGTTCATTTGATTTCCTGTGGTACTGACTCACAGGGTCTCTTATGTTTGTTTTCTTTCTCCAATCTCTGCTGCCTTCACTCTACTCTGAAGTCTCTTATTGGACTTCAAGAGCCAACCTTCATTTCATTCATCTTTTATTTCATAGAGTCTCCTATACCCATGATAGTCAAGTTTTCATTTTTCAAACAGGGCACCATTTTAGAACTGAATATTGAAATGCTTTTTGTCTGTTCTCCTTCCTCTTCTTTAGAAATTGCAGGCTGTGTGAAACAATTCAAATACATCAGATTAGCTTTCTCCTGCTGAGTAAAATTACTTGAAAGTGGCAGTAAGGTGTCATCTCACAGTCCCCACAGATTGGAACGCCTGTCCCATGACTGCGATCCCAGTGTTCTTGCCGTCTGCCATCCAAGACCATCCCTTACCTCCCAAAAGCCACTTTCCAATCTTAGCCATGTGGCTCTCTCCATCTACCCTCTGAAGATTCCAGCCTGTCAGGTGGCACTTCTCTTCTGGTCCTTTTTAACGCTTTCTCTTATAGATCAAGGTGACTTAGATAACTTCTCTTTTAAAAAGCCAAATGTTTCATGACATACCCTGATGGTAGGAGTGACTCCCATCATAGACATAGATCCTTGCTTATTCAACTCATCAACAAAGGGTGCTACGGGGCACATACACCAGGGGAAGGAGTCTTGGTGATCATTTTATTTATTTATTCATTTATTTTTATTTTTTAATTTTTTTTGATCGAACCAAGTATTGAACTCAGGCCGTTGGGCTTGCCAGGCAAGCGCTTATTCTACTAAGCCATATCCCCGGCCCCTTTGTAATTTTTTTTAAATATTATAAAGTTCTCTGAAATCTTATCTATGTGCTTATTGTAGTATTTCTTTGACTTTCACTTGCAAAGTAACCAAAGATTGCAAGTGGCCTAGAATATTTGTACTGCTCAAACAAAGTATCTGACAGTGGATAATTAAAAAAGAATAGGAGTTTATTTCCCACAATTCTGGCAACATGTCTTTCCAAGGTCAAGATGCCACGTGATTTCTGGGAAGTCCTGCTGCTGCGTTCTCCCCAAAGCCAGGGCGCAAGAGCTAGGCAGCCCCGTGCACGTGGCATGAAGCCACTCGCAGCAACCTTACGCCTCGTTATAAAGGAAGATACTCTTTTTCCTCATCACCTCATAAAGGCCTTCACCTACAACAGACTATTTTTGGCAACACTTCCATTATGGAGAGTACACTTCACACCATAGCACTAGATGTGGCATAAGTGTGTTGAATGAACACGATGGCTTGATGCCAACATGGTGTTATTTTAATATGTTTTATTTTTAATCTTTCATTTATTTTTTTGTACAGGGTCTCACTGCTCAGACTTGTAGGGCTCCTACTGTCTTAGCCTCCCCAGTACTGGGATTGCATCCCTCGCCCTATTTTGGTGGCCAGCTCGGACTGGGGTCAGGCATGGCATGCGTATCTGGGATCGAACCTCGGTCCTTGTGCTCACCAGGCAGGTGCTTAGACTGCTGAACTATCTCCCCCTTAATATGTATTAAAGGATCCATGAATATCATTCTTGGTGGAACTGAAATTTATATCATTTGAACAATGTACAACTTAATAACAAAGAGGGAGGGAAAATGCTTGCTTCTGGAAACTGATCTACGAATAGGCTGACTGGCTTTGGATGCAGGTTTGCTGTACTATTACAGTAGATTATCCTCATTCATAAATTTGGTTATCAAGAAAAGTATTTTGAAGTTTCATGATCAATTTTGGGATGTATGATAACAAAATTCTGGGAAACTTGTGCTATATCCAAGATGTCTCAGACACACAGTTGATACCACATAATTTAACCATAATATAACCTTATTTCAGGAAGAAAATATATGTCATACACAAACATTTAGGAAGGGTGACAAGCCTTATAGTTTCCATTTTATGTGCAATGTTGTATGTCTAAAGTCACTATTATTTTCTAATTTTTCTACAGAGAATATTGAGTCAGCTAAGGCCAAAAACTTGCCTAAATTCATACAAGCAGTAATCAGCATAGCTTCTATTAGAGCTCACCAAGTTGTACTGCCAAAGTTAATCTTTTTTAAATTTACATTTTTATCTGTATGTGCTTTCAGTACATAGAGTTTAAAATCATCTTGGGGAGTGGATAAATGTACAATGGCACAACATGATTTTATATACCCCTTTCCCTTTTCCTCCTTCATCTCTCCCTCCTCATGTATACCCCTTTCTCTATCTTTATTATTA
>NW_004524598.1:3573381-3577463 GCF_000260255.1 Octodon degus
TATGAAAAACTATATATGTGCATATTAAATACAGATAATAAAAGTAAAGAGAACAATTTTGTAATCCAGGGCAGACAATGTATTTAAAGTGTATCGTGACTCAGTCCAATGTGTTGCATGTTTTAGATGTTCTTTGGACTAGAGTTCTGGTTGTTAATCTGTATACATGATGATTAACTTTATAAGGTCTTATAAAATAAGTAAATCTTACTCTAGGAAAATAAATGAGGTGGTACATAGAGGGTATCAACATGATTTATGCAAGTGTACCGATTCTCTACAGTGAATAGAATCATATGCACTTCAAAACTAAACTATTAAATGTCATAAAAACAATGAAATAAATATATATGATATATAATAGTCTCATGATTATGCACCTTGTAAACAAATGCTTCAAGGAGGATAAAATTCAGATACTAGGAGAAAGTAAGCAATGGTTTAGGGACAGGAATATTCAATGAGACAGAATTTCTGTTCAGAAGCCATTGGGCAGAAGGCAGTGGGAAGCTATTTGTGAAGTGCTAAAGTAAAATGTTCATGGAGAATTCTACATTGACAAAAACTATCCTTAAAGACTAAAGGAGGAACCAAACATTTTCATATAATCAAAACAAAGGATGCTATCACTAGAAGGAATGATTTGCAAAAACACTGAAGATTCTTTAGCACAATTGAGTGGCAATGGTAACTTAAATCCATATGATGAAATGAAGATACTGAATGTAAAATAAAAGATGTAAATATTATTTTGTGGTAAACAGCATCTTATCCTATGTGAAACAATTCTATGAACAATAATTATAAACATTCATGGGGGGATAAAGACAATTTATTGTGTAAGAGAAGAATGCCTTAACTACCTCTTTTGTTGTTGAGACTTAATATCTACTTCCAAAGTCACAGAAAGAAAGGTTAATGTAGCTCATAGTTTGTAGAGGTTTCAGTCCATGGTTAGCTGTCCTCAAGGCAGAGTAGCTTGGCAGAAGGTATCATAAAGGAAAAAGAGTCCACAGTGGGCAGAAGGCAGGAAAGTGGAAAAGGACTAGCACAGCCCTTTCTGTCTCTTGCATCTTATGCAGGGTACCCTCTCTTAGGGTGGGTACCACTCACAGCCTTGATCCTAGTGCCCCTAACCCTAACAATGCAATGTGAATCAATCCCAGCATCACATGCTCTAGACTAGTCAACTGTATAGAAGCCCCACTTATGACTGCATGAGGCTTTGGGTCAGAACAGGGACATCTAGGCACAAGCCTAATCACTGTTATTAAAGATAAGCAAAAGTCATTAAGCAATAAAGTAAAACAAAACTTGAGAGTGTTATAAGATTTAAGATAGGATTACTGCAGCTTATTAAAAACTAAGACTAATATTAACATTTATTTTAAAGTATATACATTTTCTACATTCTGAATTTTACAGTGTGAGGTAAATTTCTAATAAATCCATCACCTTGTATACTTACTTTTCTGTGGTTACATTTAAAATATATTTTAAAATGCATTTATGAATTTTAAAGAATGATAGCAATCATTCTGTGCAATAGACCACTACATTTCATAGTTCTTAACTGAACATTTTTACACTTTGATTAATATCTCTTATTTCCCTATTTACCCCACTTCTCCCAAATTCATGTGACCTCCTTTCTATGATTCATGACTTCAATATTTTTATTTTTTATTTAGTTATTTAGTTATTTAGTTATTGTGTGTTTTGAGGAAGAGTCTACAGGGTATTCAGGGTCTCACTACTAGATTAGATCGCTGTCTACAGCCTCCCAAGAGCTGGGATTACAGGCAAGTACCACCACATGCAGTCTCAATTGCTATCTCAGCACACCCCGGGGGTGGAACCAGCGTGGCAGGCCCTGGGATCGAACCTCTGGACCCTGCGCCTGCTTACAGGAGTTTTAATCCGCTGAGCTATTTGGCCAGCCCTGACTTTAATGATTTTAGATTCCATGCATAAAATCATGAAATGAGAAGAAATAATGTGGTATCTCTTTCTATGCCAAGATTTTTTTACCTTTTGCTTTTTATCTGTCTATTCAATGATGATATCAAAGGTGCTTCCATGTCCTAATTCCTGTGAACAAATTTTCAGTGAGTGCTGGAGTGCAGATATCTTCTAAGGTATGAGTTTGTGTTCTTTCAGGAGTATATACACAGAAGCAGGACTGCTGAATTATGTACTCATTTTATTTTAGTTTCGTGAGGAATCTCCAAATTGTTTTTTATAATTCCAATAATGATTCATATCACTGACAGCACACAAGCATCCTCTTTTCCCTAAACCCTTGCAGCAATCACTATATATTTTCACTATATATTTTTCTTTTCATACCAGTGTGAAAGTACATATCTTTATGGTTTAACTTTCTATCCTACATAATTAGTCCTTATTAGCGTTATTCCTGTGTTTCCTGAATATTTGCATGGCTTCTTTTGAGTGAAGACCCTCTGGTCTTCACCTATTTTAAAATTATATTTCTTACATTCTTTCCACTGAGTACAATTCATTATATATTTTTATATTAATCATTAATCATATTTATGATTAATAAACATTTTCCTAGTATTTAATGTGTCTCTTCATACCATTAATCATTTCCTTTGTTTTGAAGAAGTCTGTTACTTTGATACTATTTCATGTGTTGGTTTTTTAAAATATATTGCTTGTGACTAGGTTCAATCTAAAGAAATCACTGGGCAGATTAACTCTGTAGAACTTTTACCTTATACTTTATATTAACAGATTTAACATTTTGTGTCTTCATTGTTTAATCATTTCTGTACTAATTTTTATATATGGCATATGATCAAGGTACAGTGTGATTGGCCTGAATGTAGAAATCTAGTTTTTTCAGTTTTTAGAAAACAATAATAAACATATTTTTTAAGTTTTTCAGTATTTGGGTTTGACCCTGAAGTTTTCACGCTGAGGTATCTTTTCAGCCCTTTTTGTATTTATTTATTTGTTTGTTTATTTATTATTCTGAGACTAAGTTCTACTAAATTACCATGTTGCCTAGACCATGGTCAAATTTGTGACCCTCTTGCTTTATCTACCTAGATTACCATGATTACTGCAAATGCACCCCCAGGCCTAATTAACATACCATTTATTAGTGAAGCTCTATTTCCCATATTGTGTTCAGGTTAGATTTGTTAAAATTCCATGGACCACAAATACATAGATTTCTTTTGGGACTCTCCATCTTATTCTCCTGATCACTGTAATTTATATGCCAATACCATGGTGCTTTGGTTTACCATAGTTTTAAAATATATTTTATAGTCAGTGTGATGCATTCTTTTTGTTCTTTCTGCTCAATATTTCTTTGACTATTTGGAATATATTTTGTTTCTGGGACAGGGTAGAACTAATAAATATGGGTATAAATGAAGTCAAGTAAAGTTGGAATTTTAATTACAAATTCAGCTTTAGGATTAAAAATTGCTAAGCCTTTTCTTGTCTAAGAAACTCAATACAAGAAAAAGCAATTGCTAAGGATGTGAAAGATGCACTAAGGCTGTAAACTAATGCTCTGGTCCCAGGCTTTTCACGTATACACTGCTCTTCATCTCAGAGACCTCCTTCATCAAAATGGAAGCAGTGGTGGTGGGAAAAAAGAGCTCCACTTGAAACACATGTAAATGTGTACATCGGGGCATCAGTTACCAGATGGGTATCATGACAGATGGTAGAAGCACACATGGCCGGATGCCCATCTTGCAGACTCTACTAAGACCTCACGAAAGTACCCAGCCTCTCTCTGGATGGTTCTCATCCTCTTCTCAGTGTATCTTTCTCAATTCTGCCTCATAAACCTTTGCATGACTCGCTTTGATGTATCTTAGTCATTTTCTCCTGTCAAGGAGTCAACAAATCTGCAGTGCACCCTGAGAATAGGGTTGGTTGAGATTTCCAAAATCCATTTTACAGAACCTCTTTGTACTCTATCTGGTGACAGTGCCATATAGATTTTGGAATTGATTATATTATTTCTGTGAAAAATATTATTTAAATTTATTGGTTTTTCCCAAAGGATTTTGTGCAATCTATAGCTCCTCAAG
>NW_004524598.1:3577955-3578683 GCF_000260255.1 Octodon degus
CCCTCCTCATGTATACCCCTTTCTCTATCTTTATTATTAATATTATTAACTGTATATTTATGACCTATGTGGCCACATTTAAGTTATTAGTTTTCTGTACATGCAAGTCTTTATTGTACTTAACCAGCCATGTTTTCCTGTTGACCACAATCTCTTGATCCTCTTCTCATTTATGAGAGCTCCATCCCCTTGTCTCCTTCTATGCATCATCGATTTTGCACCCCCAAGCACTGTGCTACAGAGCATCGGAACCTTCTAGGGAGGAAAATTCCTTGTTATCAAAGCCAGCTGTGGTGGTGCACACCTGGGATCCCACCACTTGGAAGCTGAAGCAGGAGCGTTTATTGTGATTTTGAGGCCAGCCAGGGTCACACAAGGAAGTTGAAGACTAGCTTGCATTACATAATGAAATGCCGTCTCAGAAAATCCTAAATAAGTACATAAACATTTCTTGATCTCCAGAGTAATCCCTCTTAGTATAAAATCAAGCTTAATAGGGAGATCTCATTAAATCAGAATTTCCCAAAATGCATTCAATAAAACACTAATAATTCTACAAGAAAAATATGATAAAGTAATGCAACTTCAAGAAAACTACAACTAGAAAAGAAAGAGCAAATCAAACCAAGAGCCCAAAGATGGGAAAAAATCATAAAGATTAGAGCAGAAATTAATTCAATTGAGATGAAGAAAACAATTCAAAGAATTAAAAACCCAAAAAGCTGGTT
>NW_004524598.1:3578783-3582522 GCF_000260255.1 Octodon degus
ATAATTTGTTACTAGTGTGAAAAAACATAATTTCTTCTTTATGTGTTTATTTTGTATCTTGCAAATTTACTGAATACGTTTATCATTTCTAAATACCATTTTGGTATTTTTTAAATTTTTCTGTCTCAATTTTCCACACCAAATGTGGACAGTTTCTATTGTTCTTCTACTTTGATGCATTTTATTTATTTTCTTGACTAATTGATATAATTAAAAATTCTACTTTGCTGTCTGGCATAGTAAGATTGGACATCGCTGTGTTGTCTCTAATTTAAAAGTAATGATTTAAGATTTTTAAAGTTAAATAACCACCCAGATGTAAGCATCTATAATATAACCTTTCTTACACTGAAATTTATGTATTGCACAATTAATGTATTGAGGTTTTATGAAGTAAAGGTGGTCAATTTTATCCAAATCACCAAAGGTTGTGAATTTTTTGTGTTTCAAGACTAAACGATCATATGGTCTTATTGTTCATTTTGCTGAAGCAGTACATCTCAACTAATGGTTTTAATGTTGAAACTAGCTGTCATCTCAGAAATAATCTGACTTGATCATGGTCAGTCACCCTTTTCATGTTCTATTGCCTTCAGTTCATTTGTTTTTATTTATTTTAGGGAAGGGTCTACAGGGTGTTCAGGGTCTCACTACTAGATCACACTTGTAGTGATCTGCCTATTTACAGCCTCCCAAGAGCTAGGATTACAGGCACATGCCACCACGCGCAGTCTCAATTGCAGTCTCAGCAAGGCCTGGGGACAGGCCTGAACAGCACGCCCAGGGATTGAACCCCCGGCCCCTGTGCTGGCTTTCAGGTGCTTTAATCTGCTGAGCTACTTGGCCAACCCTGCATTCATTTTATTTTTCTTTTGTAGATCACATTTTTGTGTTTCTTATGCTTATTAGTCTGCAATTCGCTTCACCGTTAGTAACTTTGTCTGGCTCTAGTATCCACTTAATCCTTTCTTTATCAAATATATTTGGAAGTATTTTCCAGTTCCAACACTAATTATAATTCACTAAAATAAAAATCAGAGTATGAGGTCTTGAAATGCGCCTATTTGGTAAGTTAATTATTTAAGGTAAAGGACTTTATAAAACAACAGCTTCAAGAACATTTCTTGAGCTAATTATATTGTTAAGATAGTGATTTTTTTTTTCACATTGGCTTACACATTCAATGTTATCTCAATTAAAATCCAAGTAGCATCCAGCACAGTGGTGCACAGCAGTAATCCCAACACCCTGCAAGTTTGCCTGATGATAGAGGACCACAAGATGAAGCACACTCGGGCAAATGAGTGAGACCCAGGCTTAAAATATCAATTGAACCAGTAAATATGCAAAATGCATGGCTCATGAATGTTGCTGAGTATAAAGGTGCTTAATTCAGTCTCTGTATCTCCAATAAAAATCCAGCGCTACTATCTTTAAAGCTGGCAAATTGATCTTAAAATTAATTCAGAAGTACAAGGACTGGGAATAGCTAGGGCAAGCTGAAGTGAAGATAAATGGTGCTCAGGTACTCCAATTTGCTGACGTTAATACTACAGTAATAAAGCCGTGTGGCACTGCCACAGAGATAGATATGCAGAAAAATTGAATAGAAACAGGAATCAAGAATCCTTACTGCACTCAACTGAATTTCCACAGAAGTGCTAAGATGGTTCAGGGGGACGATGACAATAGTCTTTAAAACACATAAAGTTGGGGGTGTGGCGAATTAGCCCAGCGGTGTAAGCGCCTGCCTGGCAAGCCCAAGGTTCCAAGTATGATCCTGCAAGCAAAGGATCAACAACAAGGAAATGAGTGAGGACAAACTGATATCAGACATAAAACATGAAAACATACCCGTACCTCATAACATATATAAAACTAGAATACAAATGAATCACATTCGCAAGGGTCAGAGCCAAGCTAGGACATTCTTAGAACAAATCACATACCTTAGCTGAAAACATTTATTAAATATTATACAGAAAACACAATTAACAAAAGAAAAATTGATAATCTAGACTTCAAAAAATCATTTTATTTTGTATTTTTGAGGACATTGTTAAAACAATAAAACAATAATCACAGGATAGAAAGAATTGATTGCAAATTCATAATTAGGAAGCTTTTTTTTTTTTCACTTTAGAGAAGGGTCTACAGGATGTTCAGGGTCTCACTACTAGAGCAGACTCATACTGATCCACCTGTTTACAGCCTCCCAAGAACTGGGATGACAGGCACGCACCACCATGCCCAGTCTCAATTGCCATCTCAGCATGCCCTAGGGTGAGAATGGCACAGCAGCCCCGGGGATTGAACCCCTGGCCCCTGTACTTGCTTGTAGGTGCTTTAATCTGCTGAGTTATTTGGCCGGCCCTGAATGTTATTCTTTTGTATAACAATCATAACCTGATAAAAATGTCCACAGTAGGCAAACTCATAAAGACTTAAAGTATGTAGCCACTAAGGATTATAAAAACAAGGAATTTTTTTTTTTTTTGGTGGAACCAGGGATTGAACTCAGACCCTTGCCCTTACCAGGGAAGAGCTTATTTCACTGAGCCATCTCCCTGCCCCCCCCAAATAATCATTTTTTGATGAGTATGAGCTTCTATTTGAAGAAATGAACTATTGCAATACTAAAATAATGTTTTTGTATACTTGACTTTAGAAGTGTATTATTCATTGATTAGTGGTACAGTACATAGGTGAATTTCTAATATGTGAATTAAATCTCAAAACTTAAAATATAAGAAAGCATCTACCATTATCAGCTATTTATCACAAATGACTTTTAAAGAAAAAATACATCATCTAAGATATAAAGTGGATTTGTTAAATTACTGTGTATGCTTTACACCTACTATGCCAATAACTTGAATGTAATATTACGTCTCTTATTTTATCATACTTTTCATTTATTCTAATTTCTACTTCTAAATTTTTTATTTACTCTCTTGATATGTAGGTTAATTATTGTAAGATTTAAATTATTTGTGAAACATGTAAAAAGAAAAAAATTAAAAAATGAGAAAAGCATGTCATGTGGGAGAAAGCAACTGAGCTTTTAGATTTAATGAAATCAACTCATTTTTTACTGTCATATCCAGTCAAACACTCTAATCTGAAGACATCAACTATTTTAATTTTATGTGTTCTTGTTCTTTGTACTGAAATTCTATCAAATAGAATTGAATGAATAAGAATCTTTGATTTGTACTATCATCATTATAGTTTAGATCTGAAATGACCCCCAAAACCTTCACTTGCAATTGAGACTGGGCTTTGTCCAAGAGTGCAGACAGACCTCTGAGGGCTTTATGTGCAAGGGTGGGTTTTCATTCCAAGCTCCTCCCTTTATCTCTGTTTCCTGAGGGCCAAGACAGGCGCTGCTCTCCTCCACTATGCTGTCTTCCAGGCAGTTTTGGCCTTGGCGCCTGCTAACAATGAACTGAACCCAACAAAGCTGTGAGCTGAAATATACCTCTTCTACTTCACGTTGTAAGGGTAAGCCATTTTATCTCACCAATACAAAGGTGACTGAAAAAGAAAATTTGTACTGGGAATAGGCTCATTGTTTTGATTATAACCTGATCATGTGGTTTAACAGCCTTTGGTACTAGTTCATAGGAGAAGTTTGGAGAGGTTCAGAGATGGCAGGTAGAGAAGCCATCGAATGTTGTGAAGAGTGTGTCTTGTGTGATATCTGCCAAGCTAAGAAGACTAAATGCTGAGAAGAATG
>NW_004524598.1:3582772-3583812 GCF_000260255.1 Octodon degus
CGGTCCCTGATGCTTTGCCAAGCTTGTTCCAAGTAGGTGCCTTAGACCACTGAGCCATCTCTCCAGCCCCCTCCCAAGATTTTATAAGAGAATGATATCGAAAACAAAAGATTAATCTGGCAAAAAAATATTTCAAGACTGTCCAATGTTTAGGCTGTAGTGTGGGTATTGCTGGCTCCTGTACCCACACCTACAATAAGCATCATCAGCAAATGGCAGAGTTGAATAACGTGAAGAATTTGCAGTTTTGTCAGGGAAGAAGTACCTGCAAAGTAGGGGCAAAGGAGATCTTACTGCTGAAAAGATTAGGTGTGAAAGGAAGCCAAAATACTTCCACAGGAAAAAGAACGATACCCTGAGGGCATCTCAGAAATCAGCAGGACTGCATCTATCACAGGTTTCAGGATACAAAAGTGTCATTTTTTAATTTGACAAACTTGTCTTGGGGATGCCTACACAGGGGACCCTATTGGAGTAGATTCCTGAGTTCAGACACCCAGGTACACAGACGTTTCCATTTCCATGATCCAAAAGGGCCTTACACCGTTGACAGCTGTTGGCATCAGGCACGTGTTGCAGATTGAACAAGCATGCAGAATGCAGCAATTATGAGGTCACAAAGGCTTCTCACAGATTTCACAGAAAGATGTGTGAGTCCCATGCATGTGTCACCAAGGTGGCCGTGGATGAAGCTGTAAGAGTGAAGCCGAAGGACCAGAGCAGAGCCCAGAAGGGTGGGAATTCGAGAAATGGAGACATCTTCTGAGGAAAGCTCGGGCAGTGAGCTTAGCCAGCCAAAGAGATAGGTGGCCTGGGATCAGCAGTGCCACAGAGGTGGTATTGCTGGAGGCCTTTGAAGTTCATTCCCCCCGAACCTTCACCCAGTGCTGTGCAAGGAGTGCTAAGATTTAGTTTGTCCAGCAGGGTTTCACTGTTGTTCTGGTCTCATTCCTATTTCCCTCTTTCTCTAGGGATGGATTTTTTTCCCAGGGTCATTGTATGTTGCAATTATTTAATTATTATTAATATATATTTTTTAA
>NW_004524598.1:3584203-3602705 GCF_000260255.1 Octodon degus
TTGAATTATGATCTTTTACACATGGCTTACTGGCTTCTTTTATTGATGAATAGGTGCTAAAATTTTATGTAATAGCTTATTTCTGAAACCAATTGGCAAATTATGTTACAAAAAATGTATGTTTTGTACCATATTTTTCACTTGATTATTTAAAAACTATTTTGATGTTAAAACTCTTATGTGTATAAGTATTTTACTTTATGACTACTCTTATTTCTTAAAACTTAAACTCTTTACAAAAAATAGAGTACTTCCTTCTCAATGGGATAATTTTTATCATTTTATATTTAAACCTTAGTTCAGTTAGGGTTTATTAATATGTATGATGTGAGTTAAAGATAATATTCCTTACTTCCTTTATTAAATATTTTCTTATTCTGCAAGTGATCTTTCATTCTTTGTGTTTTAGGTAATTTTATCTCAAGGTCTTAGGTAATTTTAAGTCTATTTAAGGCTTTCATTATGTCCTGTTGATCAATGAGATTTTTCCTTCAGTAATATAATTTTATCACAATTATATCTCATAACAACTTACAAAATATGTTCCTTAGTAGCAATAATAGTAGTAATAGTGTAAGTGGCTCTGGCTGGCAATTTTCCCCTATATATGGAATTTTAGGTGTTCTTTCTTTGATCTGAAAGAAAGAATTGTTTTCATTCTTTAAATATTCTGACTCCATATTCATTTTCCCCACTATTTATTATTTAATTTTTATTAAATTTATATTTAATTTATTTGGTATGGGGTCTTGCTATGCAGCTTGGACTCCTTGTGATCCTTCTGTTTCAGCCTCTCCAGAGCCTGAGATTACGGGCACGTGCCACCATGCCCATTTTCAGTGGCCAGCTCTGTGCAGGGCCAGCATAGCATGCGGTACTGGGGATTGGATCTGGGTCTTTGTACGTGTGAGGCAAGCACTTAGACTGTTGAGCTATCTCCCCAGCCCTCCACTATTTATTATGTCCAGGGCCTTTATTTTATCTTCCATGTCTCTTGTCTTTTATAGGTTCAATTTCTTGATCCTTTCTTGCTTCTTTCTACAACTACTCTAGCATGATTGGCTAATAAAAAACTTGATCATCAGCAGAATTCCATTTTCTTTCCCCATTAATATTGTCTTTTTCATCTTTTTATAGCTAATATTTCCATCGGACACATTAAGATTTTATTTCAGTTTTCTAATATTACTGATTTCTGTACTTTAGCTTATTTGTCCTCAATGTTTTAGTAGTTCTCTTTCAGATGGTATGTATTGCCCAATCCACATTCCTTTGAAGAAGACATTTATTTATAAAAGCTTAATATTTTTAAGTCAATAATGTATTTAAGTAGATCTTTTATCAACTTCTTTATTTCATTTTTTATTCATTTTAATGAGAAAAAATATAAAATATCAATGAAAGAGCTTCAAAACAAATTAATAGGACAGTCACGATAATTAATACATTATACATTGTCTTCATAGTAGTTATTCAGAGGACGAGATGCAGACATGATGTCTTGTCTAAACAATATTAGTACAAATCTTTCTTCTTAATTAACTAAGTGAAAGTAGCTGTATATCTAGCCTATCTTGTGCATAATGTTAAATATTATTTGATTCTAAATTCCTGTGTAAAAAATTAGAACTTTTTTTAACCATTCTATAGGGATTTACATTTTAGAATATTCATGGTTATTAGAAAAGAGAAGTTCCATTTTATGTGTAAGGTGTTTGATATTGAGACAGATAGTGATATTAAGCTCAACTGCCTCTGTTACAGGGTAATAATATCATTAAATTTTTTTCTGGATATTTAACAACTAAAGTTTTCAGACTTAAAATTAGAGAGATCAATGGGCTACAAGGATAGCCAATATTTTGGTCCTGGTCCTTCAAGGTCAGTGAAGACCCAGGGCATAAGAGAACCTTTGCTGTGACATCCTGTAACTCAGTGGTGTCCTAAGTTTTCTGATCAACGAGATTATCAACTCTTAAATCACTTGGATTGGAAAATAATGAAAGGCAGCACCTTGCCTGTGTCAGTTCTAGTTCAAAACAGCTAGAGAGGATACTGAGCCCTTGATTGAAGAACTCCAGACCCGAGTAAACCAGAGTAAATTGCATAGAGATTCCTTATATTTTCTACAAAATCAGATTTAGGATGAGGGTTTCACCTTAAATGAAGAAGAGTAGCATTGAAGAAGGCATTGCTCTAAAAGCATGAGCCAAAAATTCAATAGAAAAATAGCATCTGTGAACTATTTCTTACATGTTCTTTGTAGCCTTTCCCAGAGGTCTTCTGTGGTGCCCCGATTACTACTGATCTCAGCAGAAGAGCGTAGCTGTACTATGCTATAGTTACTATTTTGAAGGTGATAATGGCAGTAGGTAACGTGGTAGATACACCGGCAAAAATAATAAAATAAAATCTATATTAGAAATCCAAACTTCCCTCTTCTCTTTATTTTCGTGTGTACTTGCAAACTCCCTTCCTCTAAACAGAAAATAAAAGGGCACCATGAATATCTCTTAAGAGCACAGTTTTATTCTTTTCTATGTTTTACTTTAACTGCGATAGAAAGGAAATTGACAGTGTGTGCTTAGGTTTAGTATAACAGTCTTCTGTACAATAGAGAGCACAAGTGTTTCTAAGAGGTATGGTATCTTTTAAATTATGAGCCAGATATAATAGCATTCCTTTTCTTTCTAAAGTCTACTAATGCTAAAAATTAACCAGTGATACATACATTTCTACCCTTTTCCCTCTGCTCCAATTATACTGCTAATTGAATCACAAAATTCTTTAACTCTGTGATGACAGGTCAATCCCTCTACTCTACCTCCTGTAAGTTCAGAAAACTCTCTTGGGATCTTCTTTATCCCTAGCGAAATTTTTACTAAATTGCACTCAATAATTGTTCAAGTCATAATTGATTCATCTACTGCTTACTTTAAAACATAAATATGGCATATATGTTAAGTTTAATATTGTTCTTTACCACGAGTTATCGTCATAGGTCTCTGCCTTTGAACTTCTTATTGAAAATAATACTATTTCCCAATTCTGCTCTTTACATACAACTTACAAGTATAAATGAACTTTAATTGTGTTCTGAGGGCTAAATTGAGATCAATTGCATCATCTGGAATAAAATTTGCCAGTGCACATTTGTGCTGAGGACACAGGTGAGAGGTGACCAGCACTCGGAGGGTTCCTCCCCCTCATTAACTGCACAAGGTAATCTAATGATCTTGGGAAGGGCTGACTTTGGATTCATCAGCCGTAGGTGTGGTGGGAGGTTGATACATAATTGCATGAATACCAAAAAAGTAAAATTGGATGCAAATAAATGATGGTTCTGCACATAATGTTAGCTAGTGAAAGTAGCACCGCATGCTTGTGTGTGTGCATCTGTCTCCGATGGGAAGGACATTGAAAGAGGGCATGAATGGGGAAGGAGGAAGGGGAGAATAACAGAAAACAAAGTGAGTTCTGTTTTGTATCTGTACCAACTCCACACAAAGAATGAAAACATGTACTATGAGCATGTATTTAAAAAAATAATGCTTTTTTTATTTGGTACAGGGTCTCGCTACACAGCTCAGACTCAGTGATTACCCCGTCTCAGCCTCCCCTGCACTGGGATTACAGGTATGTGCAACTACGCTTGGTTTCAGTGGCCAACACAGGGTGTCTGGGAATCCGGGGCTGGCACTGCATGTAGTATGGGAGATCCAACCTGGTTCATTGTGCTTGCCAGGCAGGCTCTTAGGTGGCCTATCTCCCCAGCCCCAATGAGTATGTATGAATGCAAAATTAAAAATAAATGAAACATTCATTTTAAATAGAGATTATATGATTATTCATTACATAGGATAGAGCATGCATACTTAGAAACAATTTCACTTCAACAAATTTGTAATCATAAATGTATTCACTGTTAATCTTAAAATAATTATTGGTTTCAGCATGTTTTTTTTTTTTTTTTTTTTTTTTTTTGGCGGAACAAGGGATTAAACTCAAGCCCTTGTGCTTTTCAGGGAAGCACTTACTCCACTGAGCCATCTCCCCAGCCCCTGGTTTCGGTATTATTCTTATGGATTGGAATAAATGTTAGTTTCCCCTAAAATTCTGGTTTAATAAGATATCTAAGCAATACTTCTATTTAACTATATTTGAGTCAATAATAGTTCAATACAAATATTGCAGCTTTAAAACAAATGGGATGCAAAACTATTGTTTGATCAGGGCATGGTGGTGCATGCCTGCAATTCCAGCTCTTGGAGGCTGACGGAGGATTTCAAGATCAGCCTACCAGGCTGCAATACAGAGTGACCCTCTCTCCCCCCTCCCCCACCTCCCCAAAAAAGGCCAAAGGGATTGTTGGATAATTATATTTCCTACTTATTAGGACTTTGTTTTCTTTCCTTCCCCGGAAATTAATGCACTAGCTTAATTCTATCATTCAGAACCATGCAAACTGTGATATTTTAAGTAACTCATTCACATTTATGAGAAAGTACATCCATCTTAAATTCACCTATTTTCTCTGTTATCTTAGTCTCCTGTGGAGTGATATTTCAAAGAGGTTGAGTTCATTAACTATATCAGAAATTCAAATTATGTAATCTTACTCTTGATAGTTAAAGAGTCAATGTTTTCTGAATCAGTTTTGTAAATAATGTTTATAGAACAATAGTTATCTGCTTTCATTCACCTTTGCAAGAGTACATTGATTTTCACCTTCCGACATTCTCCTTTGTTCCTTTTTTCAGGTAGTGCCTTGTGCCCTTTATTGTTTTAGGGGACAGTCCTGAGATGTTTTTAAAAAAACTCAGTATCCATGCCTCTATAATATTTTTTATGAAACCCCTTTTTAGAGCACTTTTAGTTTATAGACCAGTATACCAGATAGTAACATCTTTTTACCTATACCTGGACTCTGGGACATTAGTACGGTAGAGTTGTATCAATTCATGAGCCTGTATTGAAACAATATTATTAATTAAAGTCCATGTTTTGTTAACCATAGGTTAAACAATTAAGTTAGAACTCCACCCACCCAGATCTTTGAATATATAAGTCAGAGTGAGATAAATCAAACATCATCTTTTGCAGGATTCTATGATTCACTTGGGAATGGCATGAACCACATTTAGACCAGGAAGGGTAGGGACCCACAGTGTTGAGACTGTGTGAAGAGTGCACTGAAAGAAAGGATGTTTGTAAGAATTCTCCACCTGGCTACAACTTATACTGTTGGGACATCTTCCAATGCATCTCATTCAAGGCACCAGAGGAGGGCAACATAACAAGAAAACTCACACAGCAGGATTTCCCTCTCAGATTCTTATCAAGTAAAAACAGAGAAATGAAACTGAGCACAATAGCACATGCCAGTAATCCCAGCACCTGAGAGATTGAATTCAGAAGACATATTTTAGTTCAAAAGCCCTGGGTTCAAACACAAAAGCCAAAAGTAAAACAAAGCAGGGAACAAGAAGCTGAGACTCAGGTAGAAAGATTCAAGTGAGTGGCTGAGAGGACATGCAGCTATTATCCATGTCATAGGTCTGTGACTCAAAACAGGTTTCTGATACATACCTCAAGCTTTCATTTTAAAAATAAAGATCTAGGCCCTAGGCAAACAGTCAATCTATAAACAGAGTGATTCTTACAAGAAATAAACAGACTTTACAATCTCTGTTGAGTCGGGGCAGTGATTCTTAAGAACTGATGACTGCTGTGTGTCCCCAGCCCACAGGGCATGTTTGGGGCAGTAGGCATATTTCTGTTTTTGATAATTTATGGACCACAGCTCTATCATTTAGTTGTAGAGTGGAGGGATGTTGATAAACACCATACCAAACGCAGGACATCTCACAAAAATTATCCAGACTAAAATATTAAAATACTATCTTAGAGAACTTGTGGTTTAATGTCATCATGCTAAACTAATGGACATATGGCTTCAAAACCTAGGGTTCTGCAACGTCATGTATTGCTTCAAGTTGTGTTTATGTATTTCACACATAATTTACTTCTTTTGGCCATGAAAACTCAAACCGAGATAATTGTAATTAAAATAGGCAAGAAATAACTGAATACCAAGAAAAAGTGAGAAAGAACTTCAAAGACGAGTTAGAAATTGAAATATTGAGACCTTTGTCTGAAAAGAAGTATTTTTAATAGTTTCAGGGAAAAAATTGAAGAAGATATCAGAAACTTTGAAATTATATTAAAAAATCAAATTGGCTCTAGAAAAAAAAGTGCAATTTTCAAGTTATGGTAGAATGTTAAAAATATCAGGAAGGACACAGGAGTTTTGAGCAGCCCAGCTGCCTACATGTATAATGTACACAGTTGAGTTTATGTTTGATGAATTTATAAGAAGACAGACAGATGTTGTTCTATAAAGCAAGTAATCTTCAAGAAAGGTTTAGGGATTGGTGAATGCAGAATAAATCCTCTAACCACAATAAGGTGGGAATCAATAATAAGAAAATTAAAAAGTTTTCTGCATTTGAAAATTAGGAAATATTCATAAATAATATGATGGTGATATAAAATATATTAAATGTCTAGTGCACATTTGACATACAATGTTAGACTTTTTATATTTGCTATTAGAGTTTACAATCTGTATTTTATACACTAAAAACGAATATATCATTCGTTTAAGAATGATATATCTTGCAGGTGTAACTCGATGTTGCCTTATCTTCTGCACTTTTGAGCACAAGCTCCCATTCTTTGTCCTTATTCTCAGAAGGTTTCATGGTTTGTGTAGCAAAATCTCTGGGACCTCGGCACAATATATAACGTAGCAATGCAAGCTGTATAGTAAATTTTTCTGTAACAATTCCTTTGGCTTTTAAAATGGGCTGTGTTTTAAAAATTAAGCCTAACTCTGCAGAAGTGGAGCACACAATCTCACATCTATCTCTATACATACACAGCTATGTCTCTCTCTTTTTGTGAATACAGGACAGGCCACATACTCACCATTCTAGACAGGAACTAGAGTGTGGGCAGCATCTGATGTTTTTCATATCAGTCAGGAAAACAGCAAAATCTAGAAAAGTTTAAAGCGACTACAAAGGAAAGTTTTTGGGATTCATTTAAACATGATTGAAGGACAAAAAAAAATGGGGACACATCGTGGATACTGATCCAGCATCAGTGACTAGATGGTGTATAAAGACAAACACATGTTCTCTTCTGTAGGTGAAAAAGTCAAAGATCAAGGCAGGAGCAGCTGATGCAAGGCTTCCTATTGTGTGCTTACAGAAGGCAAGGGAAGGGTCGCAAGGCACTCCGCGCACTCACGTGGAGGAGGAGTAGGAGAGGGCACAGCCTTGGGTGCTGGCCCTTTGTTCAAGGAGATTCACTGAATCAAATGGGTTTACTTTTATGATCGGAACTCTTCCCAAAGATGCCACGACCGGGAGCCGAGGCACTGAGCATTACTTTTCCTGCATACAGAATTTTGGAAGAGAAAAAAAAAAGTCATTAAAATACAGTGAATGGTATCCAAATTCAAAACAGGTTAATGGCGTGATGTTTTAGGAAGGTTAAACTGGCAGTCATACACGGCACCTTCTGGAAGGAAGAAATTGGATTCAGTATGTACAAACACAGGAGTCTTGAAGCAACTCAATGGTGAAGCTTTTACACACAAATAGAAACACTAAACATAAGAATGTAACATAAAACAGAAGCATATGGAGTAAGGAATGAGTGACTCTAACGTGAGAAGGACAGTAGGAAGGCAAAGAAAGTGAAAGCAAGCCACCTCCTGACTTCTGAGCAGTAGTGACTTTCAAAGGAAAGGATCAGAAAGAAAACCGGGTCTCGTGAGATGGAAATGGGTTGTCCTGTTCTCAACTTATTAGCAAGGCAGTTGTTTTCATCACTAATATAAAGACAAAAATAAATCTCTTGGCCAAATATGCTCAGTAATCTGTCAGCATCTGGTCGCAATTAAGGAACTGTCAAATAGCTCAGCGAATTAAAGTGCCTGCAGGCAGGCACAAGGAAAGGAGATTTGAGCCCTCAGGGAGTACTGAGATGGCAATTGAGACTGGGCGTAGTGGTGTGCACCTGTAATCCTAGCTCTTGGGAGGCTGTAAACAGGTGATCACTACAAGTCTGATCTAGTAGTGAGACCCTGAACACCTTGTAGACCTTTCCCTAAAATACAAAAAAAAAAAAAAAAAAAAAAAAAAAGGTCAGGTTCTCTCTGCTCAAAGAATAAAATCTATGCTTAGACACTGACCATGTTTACATCATCTATTTCAGTTCAGTTGAATACAAAATGTGTACTTCACACAGAATTCGGAAATGTTTAACCAATTTTATGACAATTGATGGAGTTCATACTTAAACTGAAATCAGGCTCATGCCCTGCATGCATTTCCTAGTACAAATAGGAAGTGGAAGACAAAACTAGGAAGATGTGAGTAGCAGCCTTTATGAAGGTTTTGAAAGACACGTGCCTCCCACGAGTGAATCAAGGGGCTCTCTTCCAGCGTAAGTTACTTCAGGCGCTGGGCCAGTACCTGACGTCGACATCCCTCCCGGGCAGTGTCCTGGGAGCTCTGCACCTCAACAAGAAAAGGCATCGATGCTGCTTGATGCCTGTTAGCTGCATGTTATTCTCTGTCTAAGATGGAAAAAAAAAAGTTTGTCATTTCTGAAAGTAAGGTCATGTGCACCATGGATAAAATATATTTTGTGACTGTTTAGGTTTCCTTTCTCTAATTCCTATGAGACTTTTGGTTGTCAGAAACACTAATTTTATAATGTAGATATCTTCCGCTTTTTAGATTTAGTCATGGATAATATCACCAGAGATTTAGGGTAAAAGCACGAGACCTTCTTGAGTGCTGAGTTCTGTGATGCTTTGTTGTCTGAGTGACTGCTGGCTTGGTGCTACGAGTAGAAAATGTTAGGCCTCTTTCCAGATGCTGTGGATAGGATTTTGTAAAACTGGACAGGTAAATGTCCTTGGAAATTAAAGCTTAGACATTTTTGCTACATTTGTGACCTCAACCTTGGACACATGGAGATACATTGAGGAAATTTAGGGCCCATAAACATGGTGTCCTTGTTTTTTGGATAAGCCATTCTTTAACACATATATAAGCAGAACTGACCAAGACTCTGACTGAAAGTTTTAAGGTAGACAAAAAGACAAATATCAACAGAGGCAATGATGCCAAGTTTATCTAATGTCGTCCAATGATTCATTGGTCTTCACAAGGCCTAAGTCCTAAAGCTAATTATATATATATATATATATATATATATATATATATATTATATACATATATAATTAAATATGTATATTTAATTCTTCAGCCTCCTCTATGGGTCCACACGGCTATACAAAGACTGTATCCAAAGTATGACTCAGACTCATGATACAGAGAAACTGGGGCAGCAACTCCTAGTCTGATAACCATGACAGATTTCAATGAAACAAGAAATTAGCACTATATAAATTAATTAAGGTAATGAATCATATAAATATATTGATACGAATAAGTTAATAAGTTTTTTTGAAAAAATCCTCTAGATGACTTTATATCTCACAATTTTTTATTTCCATGAGAATGTATAAAACAAATCTTCTAAAATGTATTTGTATTGTTGTACATGTTGTATTAATATAACATTTAATGGTGTAAAATATCTATCATCTTTTTTAGATATGAGAGGGAAAGTTATCACTCCAAGTAGAAGTTATCATGAAATTCAAATGAACTCAAATACCTATGAAGGAATGGATAAAAAGTAAAAATAAAAAAGTAAAAAATAAACTGAGATGGGGTAAAGGGAAAAGGTAGAAAGGGATTAAGAAAAAGATATATTGGTATAGAAGATACTTAAGATAGTTATGCTGCTATTTTTTCTTAGCTCTTTATAAAGAAAGTTTTGGCTAATATTGTTTGGACAAGATTCCATGCCTATGTATTGTACTCTGAATAGTTATGAGAAAGACAACAAGAGAAAATGCATTAATTATTTTAACTGTTGCTAGCCTGTTTTGAAATTTTTTATTTTTTTCTTTAAAAAACATTAAACTTTATAAAGTATTTTAGCTCATGAATTTTTACTATGTATCTTTCTTTTTTTAATTTTTATTCAGTTTTTAAAGAAAGCACAAATTAGGGTTAAAACAAAAAATTACAAGTGATACAGAATTTCACTTTATAGTGATGTGAATTTCTTGTTGTAATGCATAGTCTTGTCATCCAACCAGTTACTTGTTGTAATGCATAGTTTTGTCATCCAACCAGTTATTCATACTACCAGATATATGCATGCAAATTTGGAAGAAGAAAAAAAAATAAAGAAGTATATAAGAAATTAAGAAGATAAAAGGTACAAACAACTGAAGAAAGAAGACAAAACAACTTATTATCTGTTTCTTTCCATAGACCAGCAGAAGTGCACAGTACGGCTGTCCAAATCAACCTACTTACATACAGAGAACTCTTTCCTGGACTCCCTCTCCTGTCCTTCTCCTCATTAAACATGTACATAAGGGTGATGATTACCCTGAGCCCTGACAGAGTCATTTCACATACACAGTCTTGCAGAACTCATGCTCAGAAGCACTGAGGTCACCATGTGTAACAGTGAACTGCTAGTGGCATAAGCACCTGCCTGGCAAGCTCAAGGTCCTGAGTTCGATCCCTGGTACTGCAAAAAAAAGTAAGAAAAGAATAGAGTGAGTTGCTGCTACTGGATCCATAAGAAGGCAAGAACTGTACCAGGCGAGTCACAACCAGGGGTTGTGTCTCTGTTTCCTCTTCTGTAAATTTCTTTTTGTATGTGATGCAAGCATGTCTGACACTATGTTACAGCTTAGCATTCATTACCCCTGATGTATTGACACTCGAGTGAAACATGGTAGCCTGGGATAAAGAGATTTGGTGTTCTCACAATGAATCACCCACACCAGCTCCTGATAAGCACTGCCACAAATCGCGGGTAGCTGGCAAGGTCTTCTGCCCTAATTTGTTTTTTAAATTTTCATTCAGACAGTATAACTTCATTATGTCTCCGTAAGCAAGACCCCAGGCATTGTGTGAAGATTTACAACCAGTCAGCCATTTCAGGCTGCAGAGAAATCCCGTCCCTTTCACAGTGTCTTTGTGTTTTTCTCTTAGTTTGGAGAGGTAGATTTTGTATGAGATACATTTTTGGGGGAAGGTACGAAGATTTTCTTTATTTCCCTCTGTGTGGCAGGTGAACTCACTGCTGAATGCAAAGAAGCATGCATTCTTCATTACAATCTCTGATATGAGTTGCAGAGAAAATTCACCCCATAGAAAATCTCTAAGATTTTTCAACGTTCTATTTTAAGTACAGCTTTCATTTTCCTGTTAAGATATAAAAGTAATTCAGCAGATTGATTCCAGGTGAGGCCATGCATTCTGACACGGGGCTGGAAGGCTGGGAGTGAAGGAACGCATCCTGTCAAACAACTTCAGCCATGCTGCTGCTGACAAACCAACTCTTGTCAGGAACTAGACAGCTTTTTCTCCACCAAACTGCCTCTCTTGCTTGAGCCATAGCATTAAAACTTGGCAGGCCAACTTTGGACACTGACAGAAATTTCACTGCTTATTTACTATTGTGTGGAGAGTAAACAATCCGACTGAACTATTAAGGAACTTTGACACTCACAGTTTTAGAAAACTTCAATTTGGCAAAATGGAAACAACTCAACTGAAAAGATTTTGAGCAAGGGTATATTGGAAAGAGAACCTGTTTTGTTGGAAAAAGTATGTATCTCAAACAGAGGAGTCATGTAAAGTACTACCTGATTTATTGGTTACAGATATTTTTAAAAAGCTGACTGTTTTCTGTTGAATTTAGCAGTAAAGATTATTTAAATTTCCTTTATAAATCACAGTTGTGTACAAAGATGACATCCCTATAAAATGACTTTTCATGAAACCCAATTGAAATTTTATAAAATATTACATCTTACTCTGCTTTTTAGCGCAGTTCATTTTAAATTTTCAAATGTCCATTATATTTAATATAAAATAAATAAGGTAGATTAGCGAAGGGCTAAAGACATGCTTACTGAACAGCAAATAAAATGAAATGGAGTTTTAAGGGACAATCCACTCGGGAGTCTCCTCCTGTCCCTCTCTTGGACAGGAGCTTTCTTTCCTTCAATAAATATATTCTGCTCATAACCTCAAAAAAATGGAGTTTCAAAGAAAATCTTCGTAAGGAGTTATTCTAATATTCAAGTATGTGCTTTGAAATCCTTCAGAATGGAATCTAGGACAATAGGTATATTTATTCTCATGCGTTTCTTAGTTCCTTAAAGAATATATATGTGATACTGGGCTTCATTTTGCACCTAGAAATGTGAATCTAAATACAATGCAAAATCCGTTTATCATAATTTTGCTAAATACATTACTCGCGTAGCTTTCAAAGACCTGTCAGTTGTATCATCAGTAAGTGTTCAAATCTGCCCTTCCAGCTCAGCAACTCCAAGTGACATCCCTAGGAATGCTGACTGTAGATGTGTGGGCAGCCTCAGCCCCGGGGCTCTTGGCCTGTGAGTTGCCTGGTAGTGATGAACTTTGACTGCCTTCATTATTTCTTTTTGTATTGATACAATAAATCAGAACTATGTCAGTTCCCGATATTGTTGGCAACACTTTCTTACAGACCCGGGAGTGATGGGGATTGCGATACCTCTATACAACAACCTCTATACAACGCATATTGAATAAACAGAACTGTTACAGCAGGAAACAAAGTAGAATAGGATAAAACATCTTAACTCTGTTGCTAGTATGCTCAACATTTCTTCTAGTAAAATAAAAATAAGGGGTATAAAATTGCTACTTTTAGGCTACTGAACATACTCATTTTGAAAAATCATGTCTTTGAAGTTTATTAATTATAATAGTGACTGATTATTAATATATATATTTAAAGTTTATTTTATGTTAAATCAATGATAAAATACATTATTAAATTACATAAATAGCTTGCTAGAAAGTGAGAGAGCTAGATCACATTATGAAAAATGCATAAATTCCTTTACTCAAATGGAAAATGGCACAAATTGCTTTCTTGGGGTGTGTGTGTGTGTGTGTGTGTGTGTGTGTGTGTAGTGAGGTATGTTACTACATGTTCCTTGAAAAGGAAAACCTTTTATTTTCCTTATTCAATAATGGGAGGTATAACCAAATGCCTCCAAGAAGGCACAGCCTTCGCAATAATCTGAAATTTAACTGGCTACTGTGTTTAGATTTTCAATTTTCCTTCCTCCTTCCCCTGCCAGTTTTGAAGAGAGCGTTCATATGCCTCACAATATGCCGAGCCCAAGATGATCAGCCAAGTCTTGGCTTCTCTGAGAGCTTAAACCCTTTAAACTCGGCGCTCTTTCCAGCTGGCAGGTCAGCAGCACTAAGCAGACACTGCAGGTTTCTGCTTAGTTAAGTTTCCACAAATGCTGCACTGCTTATTCTTAGTGAGAAAGGGGAAGAGTCTCTTCCCTGGGAACTGTTCTATCCATCTTCTTTTTCTTAGCCTGCTGTGTCTAATCTGTTTGGCATTGCGGGCTTTTTCTTTCTTTCCTTTGTCCCATTTTTTTTTAATTCATAAGTTCTTGATTGACAGACATTATTAAAAAAAAGTAAAAATGTTAATGTAATTCACTCTTACAGACAAATGTTTACTTTTCAAGAAACCTGCAAACATTTTACTCTCCTTTCCATTCTGCATTAATAAACATGTTTGGTAAAATAATAAATCATAGATCTATTCTTAAGATGTTAGCTTTTATGTAGAGATTAAGGTTACAAAAGGCAAAACAGACTTTCTTTAATCTCATTTCATTCTTCACGTCTAAGCTCTAATTCAGACATTTCCTCCTTAATGCTTGAATTCTTGTTCAAACATTAGCAGCTTTTCTGAGGGTTACAAGATGATCCAACCAGATAAGGGAACTATGAATGTCTATTTATCCTGGACATTTTCTCTAAGTCATTATTAATACTTTAAAATAAAAATAAAGAGAGTTTTAGGACAACACTGAAATCCCTAATGTATTCTGTTCCTGGTGACATTCAGTATTGGCTTAATTCAGCTTAAATATATTAGAATTAGCATTGAATCATTACATATTTACAAATTCTCAAATTTTGTATATCATCTGCAGGGGAAATTAATGATTTTGTGTTTGCTATATTTCACATCTTTATGATATAATTCTGTAAATGAATGAGCTAAAAGCGCCATCCAATAATGGTACTTATTACAAGATTACTAGATTTAGTTATGAGCAAAATGGTCAGAATAATGAAAATAGTAGTAACTTGATTTTAGTCATATGCATAACACGAAGTTTATGGTTAATATATTTTTATATTTATATGTTCTATATAAATATATCATTTCTATTTTAAACTTTTCAGCCTGAATTTTGTATCCCTCCTTTAGTTATCAGCTTATCATCATTTTGTGTTTGTTTTCTTGATCTTAAATAAAAAAGCAAAATTTTCCCTTGAATTCTTGCTTTTATATTTTGTATACAAATACTTGACCACCTTAATTTGAAATTTCTGCCCAAACGTTTCAGTATTTCTTTAAGCAGAGAAATAGTCTTCCATACCTGTGAGCAATGAAATTACTGTAATTCACACTTAATTTAGTCATATCATAGTGTACTACAGAGGTGGAAATATTGGAAATTTATCAGTAAGATGGAAGAGCAGGTTAAAGGGAGTACAGAGGAAAATGGCACAGACTGTTAAAACTTTCTGCATAAAGGTGCATTTAAAGTGATGAAGGTAACAGTATTCTTTGCTTTTTATCCATAAAAAAGACTAAACACTACTTTTGCTTAAACTCATTACTCAAGCTTAAAAATACTGTTTAGTAGCCATCACTTCTCTTTGTGAACCCCTCAAAAATCCCTCAAAAGCTTATTTCTAAAAAAGTTTTCATTTTGATGCCTCCAATGAGATTATTATGCTACTGAAAATCGAAATAATCAATTCAATTTAAAATTAGTTTTATTAAAAATGTCCTTAATTAAAAATTTTACACAGAAAAACAAATCACTCAGTCCAACTTAGTTTTCATTAAGGCTCCTGGGAAGAAGAAAGACGACGTGAAATGGTGATCCGGGGTGTGAATATTAGTGTTCTCCCCAATACCTCTTTTATTTACAAAGGTGTTGATAAGTCTAAAAAAATTAAAGGATGGCAAAACACGCTACCTATGATTTTATTTTGCTGTAATTGCCTCTGTGTACAAAGGGAAAGGGGCTAATAGAGAACTCTGCAATACCTCCGTAGCTGTGAGGGAGGGCGGTCCAATTCTTTAAGTGGAGGATGGTGCATAAGCAAGTCACAGCTTGACAATGAGGACTTTCGCAGCCACTCGTCTAAGTCACTGTCTTAGAGATCCTGAGAACCACTAATCTTCCAATTAGCCACAGTAACTAGAAACCACAGGGCCAGAGGACTTTGTCCATAGGCTCCCAAAACTCAGATTTCTGCAATACAGAGATCTGCAAGGCTCCGGAAAGGGTTATCAGCATATCAACAAATTAAAAGGAAGGGTATATTCCAACATTTAAGTGAAGAAGAAATTTCCAGGTAAAGTAATTGTAAAATATCAATAAGAATGCAAAATATTATATAATAGGACATCCAAAATGCGAAGCTCATCGTCTCCGTTTCACTAAATTAAAAAAAAAATCTATTTTGCTGTTTCTGTATTGTTTTGACTTTAACTTATATTGTGGAAAACGGGCTTTCTGATTATTTTCATTAGAGAAGGTGACTGTGATTGGGTGTGGTGGTACTGGCCTGTAAGCCCAATGCTTGGGAGGCTGACAACAGGAGTATTACTATGAGTCTGATGTAAGATCCTGTACTAAAAACATAATGAAATAAAGTCAAATACATGTAATTTGTTATTAAATAGTAGGTATTTAATTGTTTAGTATAGGACCCAGCCTGTATTCATAATAAAGGGATGCTAAGCTAAGAAAACACAGAAAAATATAAAATTAAGAGGGGAAATACACAGAGAGCAAAACTTTAATCAATTCAACAATCACACAGTCAGGCAATTTGAGCCCATTCAGAAGTGCTTCTGCCATCTTTCTCTTTCAAGCATTTGTCTACCCTCTTTTTTTCTATCCTATTTTTTTTTTTGGTCTAATATATGTGCTTGTGAATTCTTTTTAAAATCATGCACTGATAGACATTCCTACATGGAGAATGAACACACACACAAATAGAACCACACATGGATACACATATGTGCACATGTGGTACCCAGGTGCTTAGAAGGGGAAAATGTATAATATAATGTTCATGGAATCTAAATTTAACTTCAAACAGAATAAAAGATACAGAGCGAATATTGCAGGAAAAAATGTATAGTGATTAAAAACAAAAATTACAGAGCGGAAAGCACCACTCTACCACTGATAGAAAATAGAAATATAGTTAAAGATGTAAAGGAAATTATATTTTACTCTCCATGTTAAATTGGGAGGGGACACTTATTACTCAGAGTAGCTGATTCTGCTTTCTGGTGATTAAAATAATCTTCCTTGTGTAATCTTGCCACATAAATTGTTAGTACTTCTCACATTTTACTGGAGGTACTGTGATCACGGGCTTAGACTTCTGATGAAATGTAATAAATTTTCTCAACAAAAAAATAAGGAACCTATTTAGTTGATTGTATACCCTGATGTTAGGCAAGATGACTAAGACACAATTTCCCTGAGCCTTCAAGGCCTCTGCGTGTGTGTGTGTGTGTGTGTGTGTGTGTGTGTGTGTGTGTGTAAATGACATAGGCAAGTGTGTAACTAGAGAAAATGTGGATGTCATTTATGTTGTTTTCTTTTAATACAATCTTTAACTCATCAGATTTCTGGTTCTTCCTATGTATAGAAAAATGCTAAGAACAGGAGCCAGGGAAAATCACTTCTGACATGTGCACATGTGTTCACTATTCAGTGCACTTCATGATCTTTTCTACAAGTAGGTAGCGAGACCAAGATGACAAGCTCACAACCCAAAGATAACAGCTTCACACTTCAAAAACAAAAAAAAATTCTGGGAAAAACATCACTGGGTTCTGCCTGGCCATAAGCAAGGGATACTGTCCAAAACAGTGCTTCACTTTCATTTTGTCAATCATTTCATTTTTGTTGCAAGACTTTGTCTATTAATATGTATTTCCCATCTTTAAGATTTTCTAGATATTATTTGACTATGTTTTGTCTTTGGTTTTAGCCAATTAACTAAACAATAAGTGACTGAGAAGAACTGCAGATCAGAAGTTTCATTTTCAGGGGCTGGGAAGCTGGCTCAGTACAATAAGCAGCTGCCTGGTAAGCTCAAGGGCCTGAGTTCAATCCCTGGTTCTGCAAAAAAAAAAAAAAAAAAAAAAAAAAAAAAAAAAAAAAAAAAAAAAAAAAAAGTTTCATTTTGAGTAATTACTGGCTAATATTATACTTGCCTATGAGCCATTTCTGAAATGGGAAGGCTCACAGTGAACAATGTAAGTGACGTGAAGTGATTTTATTCCTTTTTTTGGACAAGGACAAAATAAAAATTTCAAGATAAAAGTACTTTGGGGTGGTTTATCTTCTTGCCAAGTTGTCTCCAGAGTTCTTCCTTATTGTATACGTGATATGAAAAGGGGTAGTACACACATGTACGCATACATGCAAATGCCCCAATTGCCTGGAAAGTCTTCTCCAAAGCCATAAAAAATGGTAAAACCCACAAAAATGGTAAGAGCTGCAAATGTTCATCAGTGCTTCACATTAGAGGGACTCACTGCTAAATATTTAAGAAGTATTTCACATTCATTCTTGCAGCATTTTTTTCAATAGAACCTGCACATACAAGGAAAGTAGACACCTGCTGGGTACCGTGCCCCAGAGTCCAAGTACAGTAAGTAAGAGCCGGTATTTTGATCCTGCTGCTGTCACTCCTAAACTTGCTGTGACGCTTTTTAAACCTGGATCTACCAGAGACGCTTTGCTGCTTCTAGTAACATGATATTCCTTCAAAATCAGAATTTAGTAAAAGCTAAAATTACAGGGAAATTATTTGTATTTTATTTTTATTTAACCAGAAATACCCTGTGCCTTGAGTTCAAGGACTAATTAGAAGGGAACTTTTTAAAGGTCCATATATATAACCTTCTACTGGACCTTAATAGGTGAAAGATAAAACCAGTGGACTAGTTCATTTGTTTACAATGTAAATTTACCAATAAACCCCACAGTGTCTTAAAAAGAAACTTAAGAGATGTAGATGTAATTCTTTGTGTCAGGTAGTAGTACAGAAAATTTACACCACAGTTTAAAGTTGTAGTATTCTCCTCCACTAAAGGTAAAAGTGAGGAAACTTCTATATGCCCAGCAGCATATGTTTGTTTATTCTTTTCCATTGAAGTTCTGTAAGCAGGCAAATTATCTATCTATCTA
>NW_004524598.1:3603145-3604001 GCF_000260255.1 Octodon degus
CTGTTTTCAGCCTCCCACTTGCTGGGATTACAGGCATGCGCCACCATGCCCAGTCTTAGTCTCCATCTCAGCAGGCCCCTGGGGCAGGGCTGGCATGGCAGGCCAGGGATCGGACCCTAGTTCCTGAAACTGAGATATTTCTAATATTGGTGTAATCATTAGAATTTCAGACAAATTTACTGTCCTAGTAAATTTTAGAAATTACAGTAAATACACATTCAATAATAAAGTATATTACTTTTTATATATTACAAAATATCCTTCAAAAATTTTATTTTTATTTTCTCTCCATCAATAACAAATATCTCTCTTCTTGTAGTGTGGGGACTAAAAGTCTGTGTGTAACAGCACTTCTATATTGCATGAAAGCATGATATCCGACCAAGAGATCCGTCTTTATTCAACATTTTTAATACATTTAGTTTCCATTGCTTATATGTAATAAGTTATGTCCTGGTCTTGGCACTTGAATTAACTTGTAAAGATAAATGAGATTATTGAACCAGGTCAACTAAAGATATATCCACATGGATATTATGTGGCTTTAATGGGGATAGTATTGCAGGACTATAATTTTATTTAAAATCTATTAGCATCCTCATTGCGTGGCTCTAGTCCAGCAGTTGAGCTTTTGTCTTTTCAAGACGATCTTATTGTGAGAAGGGCTGACCTATAAAGTAGCAAGGTAATGGGTGCTCTATGGAGTTACAGAAAAATGTAGGCTAGGATTGGGCAACATGGTTCGTATTCTATTCTCCACATGAATGCAAGGATGGGAGACAAATGAAACCTAGTCAAATATGGGACTTTCATTATGTTTTAAGTGCTGACAATAGTAGTAGCCTCTATGTCACGG
>NW_004524598.1:3606216-3610470 GCF_000260255.1 Octodon degus
ACCATGAATATAATGAAAAGGTTGCAATGTATAAGAAATAAAAATCCAGAAGGTTTATAGCAACTTAACCTCTAGAGGAAAAAAATGAAGAATGATTTCATATAAACACATACTAAATAGTGAATATTTTATTTTACCTTTAAGCCCATATACTTCACTTTCAAATAAAAGTATAAAATCCGAGGTAGGTTCCAGTAAGAAAACTAGAAATAAGTTTACATACCAGGGGTGTTCAAAAGTTAACAATGAAGGTTTAAATAGAATGTTTATTACACTAGAAGACACATGACCACCGAATCTCCTCAAAATACTCTTTGCTTTAAACACAATCATCATATCATTCTTGTTTCTTTTTGAAGCAGTTCTAAAAGTCATCTTTAATGTGTTTATGTGGTATGATAAAAAATATCTTGAATACATAGATCAAGTGCAAATCCAATGGAAAACCAGACTTGAATAGATGTTGTGGTGTCCTCTCATCTATTGTATTCATTTAAGCTAGTATCATGGGACCTCTGCTTCTTCTCCAAAGTCAAAATGACCAAGAAGCAAAAGGATCTTGAGTAGGTTCAAGATACCAGGACAACTAAGACAACACAACTCTATGCAAGCGTACTTCTAGAGGAAAAAAAAAAACGCCAAAAGGATGGAATAAGAGTTTTCAAACTGCAAGAATATTTTGAAGGGGATTAATGACACTGTGTCTTTCAATGTGATTTATTTAAAATCTGAACATGCACTGTATGTTTTAGCAAAACTTTATTTCAAACAGAAGAAATGTAACTCATTCATGTTACAAATTATATTTTTAAAATTATTGCATGAAATTCATTTATGTTACTTAGAAAAATTCAAGGAAGTAGAGTTTGAAGAAAAAAAAAATACTGTTCCATTGCTATGGGCATTCCAAAACTGGAGAATTAACACAGAGAGTTTGTTACATGGATGTTGTATGACCTAACTTAAGTCAAAAAAGGAAATAACATGATAACTCAGATATTACTAACTACAAAAAAGAACTATGTTCTATATGCCAGGGGAGCAAAAGGTAGAGATTTGTTTCTCTGGAGCCCTTGATAAATAACAGAGAATTTTGTGGTCATGAAGAAAATGTGACACAAGGGGCCATTGCTGGTCCTACAATACTGAAGAACTAACCAAGTCACTATTGGACACAGAACAAGCTCTAGAGTCTCCTAACAAGATCCAGTGAGTGTCACAGGCAGGTTCGCAAACTGCAGACAACTAGCAAAGAGAAAGAGACTAGTCAAGGCCGAAGGAGTGCTGCTATATATTTTTTTCCATTAGCCATTGTTACAGCCAGACCAGAATTCACCTGATAAGAAGTCTAACAAATCATTTCCCAACTTTTGAAATATACACAGGTATCATCAAATCTTCAAACACAAGAATATTTTCTTTTTTTAATTTTAAAAGTTTTGTGATCTCTTTATTTATTTTAATTCTTAAAGTTTTAACTCAAGAATATATTTTTAAAAATACTGACAGAAGACTAAGAATTCAGAAATAATTTAATCACCAGTCCAATAAAAATTGAATTCCCCTCAGTGTACTAAAGCACCTGCTTAGGTAGAGTGCAGCGGCCAGGGTTCGATCTTCAGCATACCCATGCTGGCCCCGTCCTTGGGGGCGCACTGAGAGGGCAACTGACACTGGGCAAGGTGGCACGCACCTGTAATCCCACCACTTGGGAGGCTGAAGACAGGAGAATCACTATGAGTCTGATCTACATAGCGAGACCCTATGGACCCTGTCCCAAATACAGAAAAATAAATAAATAAATAAAATTCCCAAAATAACATGATAAAGAATTAACAGTTGAGGCAATATCATAAATAAGAAAAGCAATGGTTTTATGAAAATAAAATTGGAAGTGCTGATCAGTTTACACAGTGAAAGTTTACATCTTATTATGCTTAAAAACCTCATGGCCATGAATCCCTCTTAAAACAATTCTCCTGGCTTTGACTTACTTAGCCCATCCTTGTTGACACGTTCTGAAGCTCTTCTAAAAATGTTCTTTCTTGTCTTTAAGAAGTGTGACAGGAAACACAGTCCTGTTGCTGTGGAACGCCATCTGATGGAAAGGCAGGCTGGGAAACACATTGTGTGTGTCCTAAGGCACCTGGCTCCTGGTCCGGCACCCTGTGCCTTCTCAATTATAGCATTCAGGACAGAGATTATGCGACACTTTGCCTTGTGTTGCCTAAAAGAAGCCAAGATTTTCTCTGCCGCCACTTGCCACGTGAACTCAAATTGAAGACATTAAGAAGCCTTCCTCACTGGGTGAGAGATTGTTTTGGCTTTTCAGCCCTCAGCGGGGTCTCCTGTTCTCACTGTGGCCCCCATTTTTGGGTCCCTTCCCTTGAGGTTTGGCAGATGTTCTCCTCCTTTTGTGTAACTTAACTCACTGTAGCTTGACAACACTCTGGTTCTTCCTTTGTCATTTAAGCATCTTACATATTATAGACACAGCCCTATAGCCAAAAATGAACCAAGGTAAGCATTGTGAATTAAGGACTTAGGCAGCCATAACACCACAAATAAACATGCTCACAAGAGGACATTCAGAACTACTTCAAAAATTGGCCGGTACCCTGGGATACATGTGTTTCAATTAATAAGTCTTTTAAGGGAGATTAAGAACAATGCATATTTTTTCACTGCAATAGATTAAAAACAAATCCAGGTTGCATGTCATAATTTTCTTGCAGTGGTATGGCTGAAATTTTACCATACAAAAGAATCGATGAGATTTCATGTAAACAAACAAAAACCAACTTGTCAAGGTAAAATGGTAATTATTTCAACTTAAGGGCAGACAGGATATCTTTAGTCAGTGCTGATGCCCAGATTAACAAAATGAAAGAAGGATCTCGAGAATTGTGGCTTGTTGTACAAATATAAAGAAATGCAAAGAGGAATTCATGAACTATGGAGATGGGTTCAGATATGGTAAAAGATTAAATGCAGATATGGAAGTAGAGAAAACTAAAATAAAACAAATATGCATTGAATATGCATTTAAAAATACTTTGCAAAAAAAACTGCAGAAGTCATCAGACAGACAGGAACCCCTAGTTCTGAGAAAGTTAAAGGGAAGGAGAAAAGTACATAGAGGAAAGGAATTTTGAAATAACAAGATACCAAGTCACACAAATAACACTCCAGAGAGGCTGCAGGTACATAAATCTATTTGCTTACAAATTATTATCAGTTTTATTCCTCAGATACAACAATATCTTTTTGTTGATGTTGTTTTGGGGTTTTTTTGTACCAGGGATCAAATTCAGGACCGTGCACTTGCCAGGCAGGTGCTTATGCCGCTGGGGTATGTATCTCCCTAGCCCTTGTACAACGATATCTTTAAATATATCAAGAAACACTTTCCAAGTTAACAAAGCTTACATAAAAAAAACCTAAATCCAAGTAGGATTTTGGTTTCTTTATTTCCAATAGAACTTTGAAGGAAATAGGAAAGACTTTATTTGATCAAAATCACAGCAACAACAGTAAATGGTATATAAAGACATAAGTAAAACCTAAACTAAAACCAGTATGGTATTGCACTCTTGTAATCCTGACACTCCAAGGGGCTGAGGCAGAAAGATACAAGTTTCAGTTCACAATGGGTAATTCTGTGGTTTAGCACAATCATACCTCAACAATAACAGCAGCCAGCCAAATAGCTCAGGGGATTAAAGAGCCTGCAAGCAGGTGCAGGGGCCGGGAGTTCAATCCCCAGGCCTCCTGTGCTGGCCCAGTCCCTGGAGTGTGCTGAGATGGTGTTTGAGACAGCCTAGTGGCGCGAGCCAGTAATCACAGCACTTGGGAAGCTGTATACAGGAGGATCACTATGATTTCGATCTAGGAAGTGAGACTCTGAACACCCATGGATATTTTTTAAAGTACTAATTTAAAGGATATCCTATAAAATATTTGTTATGATGAACAAATAAATTGGTCACAATGTAGGTCAATCTAGTAAGAGAGCTTCTGAACTAGGTAAAACAATTGCTTTGTAGACTTTAAAGTAAACAGTGTGTAGATAATAATAAAAAAAAAAAGGAACGATCGATCATTTTACACAGAACCTTCATTATTCCCCAAAGAACAAGAACACAAGCGCATGGTGAGCAAAACACAACCAATCCCACCTCTCCTGAGTCCCGGAGGTATGCAAATGTAGCAGAGAGAAGGAAAGGGGAGTTCTTTTTGTTTGTTTGTTTGTTT
>NW_004524598.1:3611490-3620954 GCF_000260255.1 Octodon degus
TATTTCTTGCCTATATCTTGTAATATGAGAAACTACTTTGGCAGTAACAATACACAATGTACTAACCATTGTTACTGTCCTAAAATCTTGTTTTGAGATTTTGTACCATTGTTTTTATATTTTTTTTCTTTAAAATAAAATAAATGATGTAAAAAAAGTGCTGAGAATAGGATAAAAAATGACTAGAAATAAGTACCAAAATAAGTGAGAGTTATGATATACAAGAGTGAGTTTTCTGTCACAGACCAATGAATAAAATGTGACTTTCTGTTTGAAGAAAATTCCACATAGCAGAAGGCTCCGAGAATAACAACACCAAAAGTAAGAACATCAAGCACTTTGTACGTCATTCCTTGAAATTTCTGGCTTGCTACTTCATAGAAACAATAATGAAATGACTGTTGCAATGCAATAAAAATGGTTAATTTTTTAGTCATTTAAATGATGGCTTATTTATAAGAATAAAACATTTTCATTAGCTTTGTGTGTTAGAACAGTTTTGGACAAAACAACAATTTCTGAGAATTTCTGTGTAAATATCCAGCAAAACACTATAAAATGAATGAAAGGGGCTGGGCAAATAAATCAGCAGGCTAAATGCCTGCCTGGAAAGCGCGGCGGCTCAGGTTTGATCCTGTCACTGTGTGCCGTGCCAGTCCCACCTCAGACTCTCCAAGATGGCCACTGAAACCGGGCATGCAGGCACAAGCCTGTAATCCCAGCACTGGGGAGGATGAGAGAGGAGGATCGCTATGACAGAGCTGCATAGTGAGATCCTGTACCAAACACATAAAATACAAAACAAAAAAAAGCAAATGAAAATCTCTTGCACTGTGGTTAGGAATTACTGAGAAATTTCTAGGAACTAATTAAGTTTACTGCTTGGTACATGAGGACTAAGTAATCTTTTGTGGTATATTTGTGTTAATAAAAGTAAATGAATAATTAATATGTTGATTAATAAAACTAAATTAATAGTTACATCAATGAAAGCAAATAGTTCTAATGAATTTTGTAAATATACTAGTATATCCAAAGTAAATTTTCTAAAAACCTTAAGAATGATTTTAAAGTAAAATATTAAGTTGGTTTAATGAATGAATTGATTAATTAATTAATTTTTTCAGTGTTGAAGATCAACCCAGGTCTTTAAGCATTGGAGATAAGCATAGTACTACTCAGCTACATCTCCAGCTCTAACAAATACTCAACACTTATAACAGAATTAAAGTACTAAATGGTAAAAGTATTCTAAAAACAAGTGATAGGGCTCTCCAAATAGTTTAGTGGATTAAAGCACCTGCAAGCAGGTTCAAGGCCCAGTCTCCCCCAGGGCGTGCTGAGATGGCAATTGGGACTGGGCATGGGAGTGTGTGCCTGTAATCCCAGCTCTTGGGAGGTTGTAAACAGGAGAATTGTTACAAGTGCAATCCAGTAGTGAGACCCTGAACACCCTGAAGACACTTTCCTAAAATAAAAAAAAATAAAATAAAAAATAAAAAATAAAAAAAACAAATGATAAACTACCCTAAAAATTATGGTTTGCATAAAATTTTATAATTAAAGGTAAATATAATTTTGGAGACTAAAACTATAAAGTGAAATTAGACTATTTGATCTTTAGGAGAATATACAATGGAATGAGAAAGAAATGTCAAAGATGAAAAGACAAGGAAGATAGGTCCTTACGGAAGGGTCAGCAAATGAGTGATAGTAATATAAACAAATAGTCTAGAACAAAAATTTCAGAAACAGACATGTGCATAGGCAAAAGTTCAACATATAAAGAATCTACCATTCAATTTTGAGTAATACTGACCCATGCATATTCGTTTGGAACAAAATTTAAAATTCACTCAGATTCCAAAGAAAATCAAATATAATAGGATATAAAGGGCCAGCCTGATAGCTCAGGGGACTAAAGCATCTGTTTAGGGAGAGTGCTCCGGCCTGGGTTCCATCCCCAACGTGCCCTGCTGGCCCCGTCCCCTGGGTGCACTGAGATGGTGATTGAGACTGGGCGTGGTGGCACGCTCCTGTAATACCAGCACTGGAAGGCTGAAAACAGGAGAATCACTATGAGTCCGAGCTACGTAGTGAGACCCTGTAGACCCTATCCTAAATACAACTGTATATATTAGGTTTTAAAGAATCATATTTGACCAGTCTTCAAAAACCATATGTTTATAGTTTCAGAGTACAAGACAGACCTTAAATGGGACTTGAAAAGTAGATCTCAAAGATGAATAAGATTGATAATATAACAAAGAATTAGGCTGATTAGGCTGATATAACTGCTGCACACAAGTAACTTTAGCTATTCTGATAAAATTTTTGTATCCTAAGACTAATGATGGGAAATTCGTTATTGGATGTGTAATTTTTCTATTTTTTAAAAAGGGAAATGAAACAGTATGTATACATTCTCGTATTCTATCATGAAAGTGTGGAGTACATAATTGCATTCATATGATGGAAATGGTATAGAGTCCCTCATACTTTTTAAAGCTGAGAAAGATTAAGTTAGCAGTATTAGAAATAAAGATGAAAATAATTAAACAGGAATATTTAAGGCAATAAAAGCATCACCTTCTGGCAAGCATAGCAACCTGAAACATTAAAAGCCTTCAATACAGCTTAATATATATATAAAACAAAAAGTTTTAATATGAGACATTTTCCACATTTAAAGCACTTTTCTTCTTTCACTTGAGCATGATTTTATATGGAAGAAAGCTCAGAATCAATACATTTTGGAAAATTATTTATCCTGTGTAATTCACACCTCTATATGGACTACTTTCATTATTCTAAAATGTTTTCTTTTTCTTCCATCTGCCTCAAAGAAAACCAAAGTGTCAATTTGTAGGATCAGAGATTAGTTCTGACTGTTTTACAACTCAGGATTAACAGAAACATAGACTCTGTTTCATTTCTCTGATTTCTTTTAGTCCCCATGCTTTCCCACCTCCCCTTGGTGCTGCTTGTATCTAAAGTCAGATTTACTGATACCATTTGGAGCTATATCAAGTATCCAGAATTCATCACAGTCTACCTTGAATTAATATCAGTTACTTTATACCTATCTTACATACTTTGCAGTAATGTACATAGTCTTCTCCCTTTGCTTATACATTCTATATGTACATAAACACATTGGTTTCCTTTCCATTTGGTTGTCTGTTAAAAAGAAAATTAGGAGAAATAAAGTGTTTTGTATTTATCCTCATACGCACCACTTCAGTGATCTTTGATTCACTATATACAACCAAGTTTCCATCCAACACAGAATTAGTTCATCCCAGGAACTTTCTTTCATATGGTATCTTTCGGGGATCTAGTGATCTAGATCACTAATTTGCTCAGATTTTGCTGGCTTGAAAGCATGGTGTCGGTTTCCCTGGATTACAAAGGCATTTTCCCTGCCTGCACAACTGAAGCCTCTCAGAACTTCCTTTGCTGTGTCTTGAGTTATTTCTGGTATGATGTCTATGGCTCCTCTATATGCAGAGCAGAGTACTGATCTGCCTGCTGTCAGGACTTCTTGTCATTGGCTTTGGGAAAGCAGACTAAAATACATCTAAGGGTGTTCTGATGTCTCTTTAGACTGCTTGGGTTTTATTCAGATTTTTAATCTCACACAGCTATTGGCTATTCTTACACACATCAGTGAGATTCATTTGCTTCTTTTCTCTCTGTATTTTGAGTTGGAAGTTTCTACTGAAAAGTTTTGTGTATTCTATAGTGTCCAATCTGTAATATAGCTACCTAGTAAACTTTTTATTTTTCACTAAGTTTCTTGTTCTAGAATATCAATTTGGCCCTTTAGCTTTTGAAGTTTCATACTTCAAATTCCTATTCATTAATCCCTACTGTTGATATTTCCATTAGATCCTCAAATATATCAAAAATAGGCACTTGAATAGTTTCATTTTTATGTTTCTTTTAATTTTTTTATTAGGATATGTTTGTGATATGTAAGTTTGTTGCTATATGCTTTTCATCTTTCTGGTTATGAGTCAAAGTTAAAATTTAATGTTATCGTTATTATGGAATGAAACTTGAAAACCTATGGTATCATCCTCCAAAGAATCCTGATTCTGTTTTCAAGGCAGTTTAACTACTATGTTGTTCAGTTTCCCAGTCTCATGGTTTATAGAGTTCACCAGAACAGAGGGTGATCACGGGACCCAACTCAGCTTTCTTCCTTCTCCAGAAGCTTATGATTGCATTAGCCACTTTCCAGTGCCTCAAAAGATTTACTTCAAACTGCATATACACTTGCACAGATTTTGATTGTAGAAAGGGGTGTGTTTAGTCAATGCTCACTAGAGTCAGATGTTGAAAAGTACAAGACCTCTGAGTGCTCGCCGAAGACCCCATGGACCCAATCACAGGGCTGGAGCCCACAGAAATACGGGTCTGCACCAAAAGGCTGCAGTTTCTGACAAAAGGCTGCTGGAGCTCTACTAGAAGGCAGGAGCAATGTCCAAGCTGAATTTTATGAAATCTAATTTATATTTTTTAAAAAAGACTGTGAGAAAAGACTATCATCCCAAGACTGATAATTTCGCCTAATAATAATCAGTTGTGAAACTGCCTCATTGATAATTGTTTCTCAATAAAATTATAAATTAAAAAAATAAATAAAAATAAAAAACATTTAAATGGAAAAACAAAACAAAACACAAAAAACAGTTCAGCACAACAAAGAATTGTGAAGAGTGATTGCAATTTCAATAGAAGAATGAACATTCATGGTGCACAAACCACTGCTCCCTTTATCAGTAAGAGCCCCAGTAACTATACCATGCTTAATGGTGGAATACTGATTGTTTCTCTTCTAACAGAGGACTACTGGTCATAGTGCTGTTCTTATCAACTCTTCACAGTTTTATCCTGAACGTTCTAACCCATGCAACAATGCAAGTAAAGACAAAGAAAGTATATATGTTTTTTTTTTTCTTTTCAAAATATTCTTGACCAATTTCCCATGCTTATAGCAGGTAATCTGAACAACTAATTTAAAGGCTAAGTGTTTAATATAACAACCACTGCTGAATTACTATCATTTTGTTTAGTGAAATACTGTATCATTTCTTTTTTTTTTCTTTTACTATTTTTATTCCCATTTATTTATTTATTTATTTATTTATTTATTTATTTATTCAGTCATAACTGGGGATTGAACTCTGGCCCTTAAGCTTACCAAGCAAGTACTTATTCTACTGAGTCCTTATCCCAGGCCCTTATTCCCTTTTAAAAAAGAAAAAAAAATGTACAAATCATGTTATTTGTAAGTAATCCAATTATATATGCAAAATATTTTCTTAAAAATCTTAAATATATTAAAGAAAAGTATTTTCTTAAAACCTTACAAAGGCTCCTATTTTATATGATTGTTTGATTGATTATTTATTTACAAATGCTCAGCATATAGCCAAGGTTGGTCTTAAACCCCTTAACTCAAGTAGTCCTCCTAACTCAGATTCCTTGGTAACTGCATTTACAGACTTGTACTACCAGACCAAATTTACACAGCTATGAAACCAAATCCCTTAGCAATATTGTTGGATACATGATCAATGTACAATGGCCAAGAGTGGTGGCACATGACTGTCATCCTAGTACTTGGAAGGTTGAGGCAGGAGGATCATTATGATCTCAGGACCAGCCTCGCTACAAAGTGAGCTCAAGTCCAGCTTGAACTATATACCAAGTTCCTGTCTCAAAAATATTTTAAAAAGATCAATGTACAGAAATGTATTATATTTATCAATACTAGCAGCTAGCACTTAAAAATATAAATTCTTTAAAATTATCACTTATAACAACACAAATATAAAGTACTTAGGAATAAATTTTATTTCAAAATTACTATATTTGTCAAAAAATTATGAACTAAAAATATTGCTTAAAGAAAATAAAAGAACAAGGTTTAGGGCAGGCCAAATAGCTCAGTGGATTAAAGCAACTGTAAGCAGGTGCAGGGGCCGGGGACTTCGTCCCCTGGTCTGCTGTGCAGGGCCCCGCCATCAGGGCTTGCTGAGACAGCAACTGAGACTGGGCATGGTGGTGCACGCCTGCAATCCCAGCTTTTGGGAGGCTCTAAACAGGCAGATCACTACCTACGAGTCTGATCTAGTAGTGAGACCCTGAACACCCTGTAGACTCCTCTCTAAAATAAAAAGAAAACAACAAGGTTATAAAACCAAAATAATCATTTTCATGTTATAGAAATTTCAAAACTGAAAGCCTTCTTGAAATCTATGAAATATGATGCCGACCTTATTTCAATATTCTTAAGATATAATTTATCTCCAAGCAACATGTAGATTCCATACAATCCTAAATAAAAACTTACACATATTTTAAAATTGAAACGGATGTGTCAATGCTAAATTTCATATAGAAATTGAAAAGCTGAAGGATTCCCAAAGCAGATCGAAGGGCACATTCCACTTGATTTCAAGTAGAACACACGTATGACTAGAAGAAATGCATGGCATATTTTAATAATTCTTCTCTCTGCATCTTTATCTTAACCTACAGAATCCAGAGTTCTTTGATGCATTCATGTGGCCTGGACTGTTCATAGGAAATAAGATCTATTATATTTAAATATTAAATGAAAAGATTCCACATAGCACTTACACTGTGTAGTATACAGCAGATGTGAGAGTGAAACTGTATTAAAGGATATATTTCATTATTCTTCCACTCAGGTAATACTTGGGATAGGACCATAAGAATTTTAGAAATCTAAAATATAAACAAAACTAAATTAGAGTTTTTATATCAATAGCTTATAATGCTAGTGCAAAATATATTTTAAAGTGAGAGACTTGAGCAAGGTTAGGAATAGCGGTTTAGGGGCTAATATGTGCAATTTTAAGATGAGAAAATGGGGCCTGGGGAGATGGCTTAGTGGAATAAGCACTTCCTTGTGGAGTAAGCACAAGGGCGTGAGTACAATCCTTGGTTCCACCAAAAAAAAAAAAAGATGAGAAAATGGGGTATTAAATAAGTTTATGTTTTGCAATTCAGGTTTTACCCAGAAAGCTGCAGAAGTCACACTACAAGAAATGATGGTTTTGTTTTTGTTGTATTCTGTCTTATAGCTCTGAATACTTCTTATTTTTCTTGATGAATTATATAATTCAGAATGACACTTATTACTAACTTTAAAAATAAGTTGTCTGACAGCCAGAGAGAACACCATACTCTCTAGGACAAGGTGACAACTCTGCCATTAAATTCTACGCAGTCTTTATTTCTTCAGATAGTGATATTTGAGGGGTAAGTAGCAGTTTGTAAAAAGATCTTAAGCTTTAGCCACCCACTTCTTTAAGAAGAATTTTCTCTATTTAAAACTCTAAAAACATGTACACTTGGCTGTCAAGAAAAATTTTTATCAAAATGATAGTGTGAAATTCACACATAAAACATATGGATACATTTATCCATGTACTTATGCACATATAAACCTGTGCTTTTCACAGATATTACCATGGAAAAAGGACCCCAAAGTTGTACAATACTCTCTAAATTTGTTATGAATTCTAAAGTTTTTCATAAGGAGAAGTACACTTACCCTCATACCACAGTATGTTTTCCTTCTTTTTTTTTTTTTTTTTTTGGTGGAACCAGGGATTGAACTCAGGACCTTGGGCTTGCCAGGGAAGCGCTTATTCCACTGAGCCATCTCCCCAGCCACCTTCTTTCTTTATCCAGAATACTATGCCAAGAAATACACATTAATGGTTCTCCACATTCAATACTGGATAGACAATGACTCAGCTAAATATAACCCCAAGTTATGACAGTTATTTTCTTTCAAGAGAAACAAGCAATTATCACAAAAATGACTTAATAAGTACAAGTGAAGATAATTATTGAATGTTCTGTAGTTTTTACTCTAGAAAGCTCTTTCACAGGTACACATGTTTGTCTGTGTACATGTGTATATGAGTATACTTATGTCTGTGTTTTTATATGTACACATATGTGCGCGTGAACCTGCATGTTGCACACAGGTGCATGTATGTTATGCTATGTAAATTCATATGCATGCACACACATCATGCCGATCCACCAAATAAGCTGCTTGTATTCTCAGGTGACTCGGCTTAACAGGCAGAAACCTACACCTGTGTATGGACATATATATTACTGAACAGACAAAAATAAAACTATTCCCTTTCAAGCCACATGTGATCAGTTATAACTTGCTTTACATCTTTTATGAGTTCCTAATGATTGGTGACACTTAACTTGCTAAAGTATGAAAGATGTCATAATGGTGTTTTTATTTTTTTGTTTAAAAGTTTTTATTCTCATTGCTACATGTTGGCAGTGATAATGTTTGTATCCCTTGTGTGGAGTTAGTGCATGCATGTAGCACATTTTGATTCCTTTTGTCAACCCTTACCACTTCTCTCCCTCATTCCTTCACCCATCTCTTGATCCCTACCCCTCGCCTCTGCCTTCCTTCTTCCTTCATCTATCTTTTATTGCGTTCATTAGTTTTACTCTGTATTGTTCATAGAGGGGAAACAATATGATACTTAAGCTTGTGTGTCTGACTTATGCCACTCAACATTATGGTCTCACAGTTTCATCATAGTTCCTTCAACCAATTCATTGTCATGACCAAGAAATCAAATAACAGCAAACGCTTAAGAGCCACAGGGAAGCAGGAGCCCTCCTGCACCACCGATGGGAATGTACTCTAGCACAACCACTATGGAAATCAGTATGGAGTTTCCTCAAAAGGCTAAAATCAGAAATTCATTTCACCCAGATGTTGCATTTTTAGCATCCTTCCAAAAGGATTAAAGACATATTTCAAAGATATGTGCATACCTCCGTTCATAGCAGCACACCACATTACAGCAAAATCTTGGAAGCAGCCCATGTGTTCATCAACAAAAGAATAGTTTAAAATCATGACATTACACACCATGGAATGATACTTTATGGTTTTATTCTTTAAAAAGTCTTTCCTATAGTTAATGTTTTATCCCTTTTTAACTTTTAAAAGTGAACCACAACTATATATTCTTAGTATTTGTTGTTTGAAAAAATACCAAATGCCACCAACCATAAATGAGTCTTTTAATTTTTAAGATTTCAGTTAATCTAATATATGTATTTTTAAATATTACACAAATATTAACACATTTAAATTTTCATTTTTTGCTATAATTTCCAAGTATACACATACATACTAGAAATAATATGAATTTATACATCCATGATCTTCCTAGAGTATCAGTTTTCTTTTCTATCAGAAGATAGCCCTGACACTAGTCTTCAGTTTTTATAGCCATCTGACAAGTGCTATGGGAACTGTGTTTAGCTAAGCCAAGTCATAAGAAGAAGATATAAATAAAGATGTAGATAGATATTTGTAGCTATAGAGATAGATCTGTGTTTATGTTTATATATGTTTGTAAACTATA
>NW_004524598.1:3622244-3624784 GCF_000260255.1 Octodon degus
GCACGTCTGCTCTTGAAGACATCGTAGGAGCCAATTTCACCGAGATACCAGATGCCACTCTCAGGAACTGTACCCATAGGCTCTCTTAGCTGCCAGGCTTAAAGCTAAGGTAAAGTTCTGGCATAATCTATCTGGAATTTTTCTTGGCCTCAGAAAGGAAAAAAAAAGTACTATATTTCACAGTAATTGCCAAAGATAGCTGATATACACTGGCATAAGGGAAGATACTGGATTTTAATGGCGCTAGATCAAGTGTGCTAACATTCGTGATAGTATAAGGAATAGTTTATTGGCATGGAGGCACTATCTCAAGACACAGATTTAGCCTCCTGGAAAGGACTTCAGATGATTGTTAAGACTTAGGAATGGCTAATATCTCCTAGAAGTTACAGAGGAAGAAAGAAGAGGCTGAGAGAAGAGCACACAGTGGAATGTTTATGATTTGAAAGACTAGAATGAGTAAAGGGACAATTACATTGCAAGTGTCTCTCTTGTTAGCCATCTGGAGACCACAACATGCTCTCAAGAAATCATTATTTCTCTGCATAATTGTCCATCCACTCTTAGACAAGATATCCATCCAGGTTCCCCGCTATCTTAGATTTGCCAAATGTTTTTTCCAATGTGATTACATACCTATATAATTGAATAAAGCTTCCTTTCCTACAAAACTTTAACTATTAATATCTAAACTCTTGCAAAATGCCTTTTGTGCAGGTATGAAATCACAGAAAGCACTACAGCTCCTCCCACATCATATTCTACAGCAAAGAGCCGTGAGATTGGGCCGACAACCAGGGGGCTCAATGGTTACATATACACACTAGAACACCAGAATGTTCTTCGAAAATTGAGACTGAAACTGTAATATCTGGAAGGATGGCATGCTTCACAGGACAAAGTGTATTAACTCCAATGAAGAACACATTTTGCTGCTGTTGTCTTCCCAGTAGGAAGTATACCGTGTCTGGGTAGAAGCTGTCATAGCCCTCCTCTCTGTCCTTTCAGCTGTTTGCAGAGCAGAGTTGGAAGTTTTGGTTTCCAAGTAATCAGAAGCTAATAGGAAATGCATCCAGGGTCCACCTGACCCAAGTTTTACTATTGCTGCCTGCTTTTAAATTCATTCTACAGAGATAGCCCATCAAGAAGAACCACCAATCAAGCTCTTGGCAAAACTCTGAAGAGTAGCTGTGTAGTTTAGGGTATGATTTATTTGTTTTCCTTTTTCTTTTTAGGCTAGTGGCACACAGAAGGTGCAGGAAAGATGTGTTTCACACACAGAATTGACTGAGGCAAGCCTTGTCCATCTCTTGCCCATTGTAACTGAATGCACATGGGCAAGGCTCAGAAAATGCGCTTATGAACGATAATGAAGGCAACATCAGGTCGATCACTAGGGACCTCCTCATGAGCACTAAATTGAAGGAAATTTTGAGTGAATGGTACAGAAGGAAAGTGAATGTCAGGCAAAAGCAGAAATGAGATATGCAGTTCATGCCGAAACATTTCCTCCTCTTCTGAGCTTCCCCTCATGCAGCAAGCTCCACGGTGATCATGGTGTGATCATGAAGCTTAATTATCAACTGGAGTGGCTTGCAAGATATCCAGGGTATGAAAAAGCAAAGCATTCTCTGGAGATGTTTTATCAGTCATGGAGGCATGACCTTGGCATTTTTTAAAAGATAGAAATAAATAAAAATGATACAGAATTTCAAAACAGGATGGCAGGAAATGAACAAAAGTTCTTATACTGCATAATGTTATCTTCAAAGCAGTTGCTCAAATTACCATATACAGGTATGGAAGACTAATCAAGCAATATAAATACTAAGTGTTTCTTTCAATGAACTAATAGAGATTAGTAGTGCAATCATTTTAGCTACCCTGGGCATTTTTTTCTGGACATTTCCTTTCAAATGCACTTAAAGTGGTCTGCTTCCTAACCACCAAGAAAGGCAGTGTAACTCACCCTATGTTTCTACCATTATGTTCCTGGTTTGGGACCAGATGAACATAGACTAAATCTCCTGACACAAGGAGCAAATAGAACCTGTGCTTTGAAAATTATACATAGTAATTTACTGTTAGATCCTAACAACAGGAAGACTGACCAATCCGAATTTGGTCCCTGATTTTCATAGAAAATGAGATCTAAAATAAGGTTTCTGAGTTTTGAAAACCATTGTCAATTTTACACCAAACTGCTGTAGAGGCTGAGATAAGAAGATTACTATGAGTCTAAGCTGTGTAGTAAGATGCTGTATCAAATTAAAACAAAACAAAAGAACACTCTTGCTTTACATACACAACTATAATCCTTCATCAGAACAAATCATGGAATTAATATTAAGTGCCCCCACATCTGAAATAGAGCATTTCTCTTGTCAAGTCTGTCTTGAAAACTCTTAGAGAGTCTGACATTTTAGCACATCTGACAGTAGAGAAACTTCTACCAACTTTTTTCTGCTCGTTTTCCAAATTTATAGTCTTAATTCTGAGTGCACCTCTCATTACCAAAGTTCCCTTCCCATTTTTTTCTG
>NW_004524598.1:3625029-3626699 GCF_000260255.1 Octodon degus
GACTGATTTACTTTTCATCTGACTTCTATTGATTTTCTATTAATTACTTAAAATCCCGTAAAACTTATTTTTTCAAGCATTTATCATTCTTTCACAAGCAAAGGAGTGCAGAGGACAAAAATGGATAATGAAGCATGGCGAGATAGCTCAGCCGACTAAGTGCCCTGGCTAGCTCAGGAACCTGGGTTCAATCCCGGCACTACATGCAGTACCACCCCCACCTCCCGCCAGCTGAATGGCCACTGAAAGACCGTGTGTGGTGATGCATGCCTGTAATCCCAGCACTGGGGAGGCTGAGACAGGAGGATCACTATGAGTTTGAACTTCATAATGAACTGTGCGCAGAAGGAAAAAAAAAAAAAAAGGTCTGAACCATGTGAAAATTGGCCATGCTTTATGATGGGGTCAGCAAGGCACTGAGATCAGGCTCAAAACCTTTTTTTTTTTTTTTAATGTATTTAGTACACGGTCTACAAGTTCTCATTACTAGTTCAGATTCCTAGTGATTCTCCTGTTTACAGCTTCCTAAGTGCTGGGATTACAAGCGTGCCACCAGGCCCAGTCTCCATCGTCATCTCAGCATGCCCTAAGGGCAGGGCTGGCACAGCACACTGGGGATCGAACCCAGGCCACTGGGCTCTGCCTAAAAAGGTGCTTTAATCCGCTGAACTATCTGGATGGCCCTCAGGTTCAAAACTTAAAAGTTCACACTCAGTATTTGATCATTAGTGAGGGAGCTAGAACTCAAAGCCAACTATTGATTCTAGTAGATGTTTCTGTAAGTTAATATTGGTTATATATGCATCTCTTTTTCTGAATGGCTGTGCAATTCATAAAGATATTGCTTTTGCTATTCAGTTCTCTTTCTGAGGCTTAGAGGAATGATTTTCTCTGTACCTTAGAATTTACAGACTGAACCTCTTTATTTCTTTTTATTCTGAAAGAACTAAGATCATGTTTCACTTTTACAAGTGTCCCACCCTTAATGATAAAGTACATAATTATTAACTCATGCAGTAAAATAACATGCACATCAATAGATTAATGTGTCTCAATTACACTGCTGCCTCCGGCTAAATACTTCATAGTTGAAATTGCATGTCCAAAACCCTTGGTAACTTGGGCTTTGATAGCCACTGCGCTTAGCCCAGTGCAGCCTCTGGGGCACATGCAGGTCCTTGTTTAGTCACCCCAAGCAAGTGTCTCTTCCCTCTAAGCATCTCACAAAAGAACTAATTCATCTAACTGCACAAGAGAAAATGAAGGACATTAGTGAGCCAAAAACTGGAGGAAAGAATACTTAAAGATAGTTTCCTGGGTTACAGAGAGGAGCCTCAGCTTACAGTCGTCTCTGAAGTCAAATGACTTGCTGCTTCCGGTGAGTGTGAATCTTTTCAGCAAAATCTCTTTTTCTTCAGTATTACTGAAGTGAACTGGGATGTCTCGGGCCTAAACATTCTCACTAATACAAGTCAAAATACTTACTATCCAAGCCCCACTCCCCTTGTTCCCGTTGTCCTTTAACATCTCATGATTCTAGATATCGTGGTTGCTGTTGTTTCTCTTAGGAAAGGGGTATTTTTTGTGGGGGGAGGGGAAAGGCCTCCCCAGTGCTCTACCAGGTCTGGGCTTAGTGGCTGGTTTGGCACAGGGCCAGCACAGCATGCAGT
>NW_004524598.1:3627139-3628801 GCF_000260255.1 Octodon degus
TAAAATGGAAAGAAAAGGGAAAGGGAAGGGAAGGAAGGGAGGGAAAGTGAAGAGAAAGGCACAGTATTTACTGAAATCAAATTTGGTTTTGAGTTCTAATTTTTCTGCTTTCCTCTGTGCATAATCTGAAGCAGTGTGACTTTGTACATGGCCTCACTTTGCCCTGTCTGTATCTGTAATATGGCTAACACTGATATCTTCCTCCTTGGGATAGCTGTGAGAATTAGATACTATTGCATAACATTTTCAGTATAAAAAATGTGGTACATCGTACCACACACCCAGGAAAGCCTTAACTTTCTCTTCTCATTTTCACCAACATCTGAGCTCTTTTCTGTCTCAATTTACTAAACTCAGTGAACACTCAGAACATACCACTTAGAGATTAACTTTACGAGATTAGTTTTTCCGCAGCAATACTTAACATCTTGGGCTGGAATAAATATAGCTATATTTTATGTCTCCTTTAATATTCTAACACTGTTCATAATTAATATTGGGAAGGAATCTGGGTGAAGAGGAGAAGGGAAGGAGAAAGAAGGCAGGGAAAGTAAAAGATTCACTCAAGCGTGATATGTTATGTGTACCAATTGCATTATGGATAACAAAGATACAAATAAAAAAAATGGGAACAGCTTAGTTGTATGTTTCCCAATATTAATTATTATTATGCTCATTTGACCTACATGCTGATATAAAGCAAGATTCCTAATTCTGCTAGTTAAAGCATTTGCAAAATGTGTTCTGATAATCATTCTTTGTTTCAAATTAAGACTAGATTTCACGATGACTCTTACTTCCCCTCTTCTGAAGCATTCATGATTTCAGCATTAGCCACTAAATCCCTAGTCCTGCGATTATCATTTTTCCATAATTTCTAAAAGTCCAGAGAAATTGCGCAAGCCTGCTTACTCCCTTGTTTTTGCTTTTGTTTCACTCTGGGTAAAAGTTATGGTAATTTCACTGCCAAGAACTAAGAGCTAAAGTTGAGATACAGTTAGAATTAGGGTTATGATTAAGGTCATTGTCCCAAATACCACTAGGGTTTTATTGCACCTGAAACAGTAAATGATCCAATCTCAGAATCCCTTTCTTACAGTTCATCTGGTAGAATAGAATTCCTGGTAGCAACATTCGTAGGTCAGGTTTCCTAAAAGCAAAGCTTGAGACAAGACTTTGGGCACATTGTGCATTGTTCTGCCACAAAACACACAAGGTGGTGGGGGAAATGGGAAAATAAAAGAGAATGAACCAAGCAAAAAAGGTAGTTATGAGGTAGCTTACTCTTGGCCTAATCTGTAAAGTAAAAGAAATTACCACAGATACACTGGATGCTTGATTGAGGTTTTTGTCCTGTTTCACACTGCAGTCATTGGCAAATGGCCTGCTCCCAGGATATCGATACGTTTCTGAAGTGCTTAACCTCCGGCAAAGAGGACTGTCATCAATGAAGATTTATTCGCTAGAACAAAGTGAGACAGAACGAGATTTCAAAGGCGGATATAACCAAAAAATAGTTAGGAGAGATATACAGCTACTTTCTCTTAATTCAGTGATAAGAAAGATTTGGAGTGCCTCCCCCACCCTGCCCGCCGAGTAGGATTTTCTGCCGAGTTCCGGGAGCCCCCAGACCCAGTCCTAGCCCAGGTCCGGTGAGTGTGC
>NW_004524598.1:3633602-3634525 GCF_000260255.1 Octodon degus
CAAGTGGTTAGGATAGATATATATATTTGCATTCTCTTAATGAATAGAATGATTTGTTCTAATGGTGTTTGTAAGTAGGATTACAAGTCCATTTCTTGTACAGCAATTAACCACTAAGAAGAATATATATAGTGTGTTATTTGTTGAAACTGTACTTCCGATTGGATTTGAAACTGTCTCATTGCTGTTTATCAATAAAACTTTGAAGAAAAAAAAACATTCAGCACCTACTTAAAAAAAAAAAAGAAAGAAAGATTTGTACTAATAGTGATTGGAAAGGATATCATGTCCACATCTTATACTATGAATAACCACTATGAAGACAACAATATGTGAAGTATTAATTATTTAAATTGTCCTAATAATCAGTTTTGAAACTGTCTCATTCCTATGTGTTTCTCAATGAAATTAATGAAAAATAAAATAAAATAAATTTTAAAAAGCTAAAAGGAAAAAATAAATAAAAGTATATAAGACACAAACAGCATCTATTAACCACCATAGAAAGAAGACAAATCTCAGACACAACAAATGCAAACCCTCACTCACTCCGTACCAGGCCTTACTTCTTGGATCTCAGACATCAAGTGTGATTTTTCTGCCCAGAGGGCAAGGCTAAAACAATACTGGCATGTCACCCTACACGTGCACACAAGGAAGCTGCTTTGGAAGCAAGCTCACAGACCTGGGGAAACAGTTACTGCATCACATTCTGAAGTAAGGAAGAGCTTGAACACACTCAGGGAGGCAGATACCGAATCGGACTTAGTATGTGTCTGTGCTCTTTAAATTATGCCGCAAAAGAAAGCACAAGTCCAAACTGTGTCTGAGTAAAAAGGAACAAAGGAAAAATGATGAAAATATGTTAATAAGAAAAGGTGTTGGAGGGCCGGGGAGATGGCTCAGTAGAATAAGCGCTTGCC
>NW_004524598.1:3634753-3653566 GCF_000260255.1 Octodon degus
TTTTGAAGCAGATTCAGTGTAGCTATTTTAAAAGGTGGTAGCAAGGCAGGGGCATAGGCCTACCAATATACTACAATAATTATGCAATTTCCAGTTTTCTACTTCAATAGATATTAACCTCAAATCATGGAAGACCTTTTCCTTTTTGAGAGCTATGAAAAAAATAACACCTGATATTAAAATACATCTGTCTCTAAAGCTTCTGACAGACAACTAAGTAGTTAAATTTAAACATCTACCTTCTCTTTCTAAATAAAGTACAGAAAAAATATTTTTATTGCTAGTTTCCAAACATGTATATTTAAACAAAAAGTTGGCAGCTACTGCCTTTGTCCCTAGAGATTTGGTCATTGGCACTCTTTGTGTAATCCTTCAGCATTCTTAATAAAACCCTCAGAAGTTTAAATTATTATTGAGCAATTTATTTAGGATTATGACTTAATTCATGATTCCACAATGAGCATACTATCAAATTTTAGGAATAAAATCACAAGTAACAGCATAATCTTCTAGACCAAATAGGGTTTGAGCAATTTAAAATGCCCAGGATTTAAAGGAATTAATAGATAAGAGGATAGATTCATTATGTGGTCAAGAGGTCATTTCATAAAAAATTAAATTAAAAAATTAAAAACCTTAAGTTTTTAAGACTTAGGATAAAATGGATTGACAAGAATTAAAGAAAATGCTGAAAAAGTGCAAATTATTCACCTGATTGAAAGACTAATTAAAATTATCTTGAAGCCAGTAGATTTTATCTTTGAATTTTTCTATCTGTGAGAAAAGTGCCCTTTTATTGTTTTTCAAAGGAAAATATGTATAGACACTTAAAGTCTCTGAGCCTCAGAGAAAAATATATAATTGGTCAAGGAGGGAGTTTTTGTGCCAGGCTTCTGTCCTTCTTACATTACCCATGCACAGCGCATGCAAACTAAAATATTGTGAGGATTGGAAGCCAGTGGATCAGTACAGCACCATTGTAAGAACTTCCTTGTGCCTAATAGAGACATCTTATGCTGGAAAACCTGGAAGCTACACTGTCAACCACTTAGGAGTAATAAGGATGTATTTTCTTTTTTAACCTCAAAAGTTGATTCATTTGTGGAGCACATTTCCCCCGGAGGATTAGGTTGTGGCTAGACTCGAGGTGAATGTGCGTCTTCATCACGTGACTGTTTGTCACTTCTCCAGGAGGCAAGCATCAGGACATTCTGCCAACAGTACACCCATAAATGAATCTCACTATCAACAGATGTTTCTAGGCTGGTGGTCCCCAAGAGTCATGTGTACCAGCCTTGCTTGTAGGGCTTGTTGAAAGAGAGGTTGCCAGTTCAATAGGTCTACACTGAAACTCAAGACCCTGTGTTCTTAACAAGATGCTGGATGCTATATCTTTTCAGAACAAGTTTCCAGATCCAGTGTTTATAATAATTAAGAGAGAAAATATTTACAAATTTTAGGTATGCTTTTATTTTTAAGATGGAAACAATAATAATTTATTGGGGCTGGCAAGATGGCTCAACAGTCTAAAGCACCTGTTTAGGCAAGCTTAGGCAGGGACAGGAGACCAAAGTTCGATCCCCAGCCCCACACTGCATGCCAGCCCCACCCTCTAGGAAGACTGAGCTGGTCAAAAAAAATTAAAAAATAAACATTTATTAATAGAATTTAATACTCCATGTGGGTGGAAGAATGTTAGAGGTAAAGAAGTTAAAGCTACCTTTAGAGGTCAGGAAAAATAGGAATATGAGTTAATAAATTAAATGATTATATTCAGCAGCTGCGCAATGAGCTTATTTTTGGTGTTGTAGCTCATAAGTACAAAGGTATAGAAAGGAAATATCTCAGGACATAAATCTGTGCATCCAGTCATTTCTCCTTAAGAAGGTGTACAAACAGTACACTGTGCAAAATTTTGCCCAAGGGTTTGGTGCCGCACTCCTGTAATCCCAGTAATGGGGAGGCTGAAGCAGGAGGATCACTATGAGTCCAAATTGTATAGTGAGACCCTGTATTAAAAAATAAAATTAAAAATTTTTCCAGGGAGAGAATTTCCCTTCACCTCACCACTCTCCTTCATAGAGGTCCATTAGAAGGGCTACAGTACAGTATTGAGCTGTTTTATTTTTCTTGATGGTGCATGCATATTTTGTATAATTAGCTGTACACCATGCCTTTGAGTTCTTTTCCTGTCAACTGTGTTTAAGAGACTATAAAGCCATTGGTGTACACCAACAGAGAGAAGGAAGAGCAGGTGCAACAGACATCATGAACCCTTGGGTCATTCTTTCACAGAAGTTATGTGTTATTTCAGGACTTCCTTGGCCTCAGTTACACATATGCCTCTTACATGTGATGGTTAAGTATGGCTAAGCATGCACAATTTATGGCTTGGTGGAACAGATAACTTCAGGATGGGTTGCTCGGGTCACATAATGAAACAGTAGACCACAGTTAAGAGTTCAGTCCCTACTAAGGCTCAGTGGACAACCAAAAGCTATGGGTCCAAAGGAGGATCATATAAACAGAGGGTTACAGGGCTTTGTTCCAAAATGCTAGGAGCTGGAGATGTAATTGAAATCCACAGGAAAACAAAATCTTGCCAACTATGTCAAATTAGTAGAATGTCATCCATACAATGGAGTAAATGATACATTGTGGGAGATATAAGTGATTAAGATCCCTATGAGTGAAATTATTGCCTAGGACTAAAGTAGAATGGCACAGGTGTATTGTTGTCCTTGTTAGCTGAAGATAAACTCTTTTTGGTGGAATTTACTAGCACAGATTAGGAAGGAAAAATGTCAAGCCAGACACAGAAAGACAAATGTTGATATCTTTTTTGTAATTATTAATGTAGTTAAGTACATATTTCTCATTGAAATGGTGCAAGCTATAAGACAAAAGTAGAAAGAAGAGACCAGGTACAGAATGGAAAGGCTATCAGAGGAAAACAGGAGAAGATTGAACAAAACTGAGAACGTATATGATCCACAAATGGGAGTGCATAGAAATGTCACAGTAAGATCGAATAGATTGTAATGTTATGTGCATTACTATTTAGAATTTGAAAAAAGATATTGTGAAGCCAGATCAATAAAAATTCCTCAGGTACCATGTGCTATGTTAATTTATACAAGCCATGAAAGTATATCCAGTACAACAATGAAATTGTGGCCACTATATGCTTTAGTATGTGATAACTTACTCTCCTCATCCAAGACCCACCTGCTTTCTGTCTAGTCTGAATAGGTGAGGTGAATGGGGGTTGCTGTGGGCATCACCACTCTTCATCATTCAAGACCTGACACTAGCCCTCACCTAAAGTTCTCCTACTTCTCAATTTTGCTTTGAGTGATTTTTTGTGATTTTTCCAAGTGGAAGTGGTTCTAACAACTTCCCTTTGCTCATTTTACATTATGCCTGCCTTCTTCCAAAGGTTATACCTATAACCCAGTCATGCATTATGAAACTTGAAAAAATATGCAATGAGTTCAGGACTCACTGACTCTGAGACAAACCTGTGAGGGTCACGTGACCGCTGAAAGCCTCCATGCTGAGGGTCACAGGGACGCTTTGGAAATCAATGTTATTTGAGTCAATGTCTAGTTCAGATCTGATGTTCCCCAAAATTTTGAATATTTCTCATGCCCCATTGCAAAATTTTTCTGACATAAATGCCATAGGTCATTTTGGTGAGGTTGGGAAAAGAGTAATCATAGGAATATTTGGCAGTGCACCTGCCAGAGGCCATTATCAATGGACCCACTCCCTCCTTCATAAACAGAGCTCTCAGTTTGTAAATTTTCTCAACTCTACGAACTGAATCAGCATAGATTTTGTTGTGCGATGTAATTCCAAATCTTTTCACTGTATGTAGACCAGGGGCAAGGTTACCATTTCTATTTTGCTCCCTCTTTGCCTTCCATTACATCATTATCAACTAGCCAATGAGATGGGTTTGCAGGAGTCAGACTAATTCTGACTACTGGTTGGCTGTTAGGTACTGCAGCTATGGTGTTCACAGTGTTCTCCCAGCTGAGTGCAAATCCCTGTCCCTGGAACCACCCTATGTGTCCTACTTTACTCTTGTGATTACTGTAGGTTCTCACCCACTGAGGAGAGTGATCGATCGTTGATCGCTTTGTTGGTGTGGACTTCCTTCGACAGACTTATTGCTCGCAGTTATGGCAAAAGGTGCCATAGTAGCTGGAATGACGAACACGTTCATCTGTAAACAATTTGGTTTACAAGCTATAGTGCTTGCAAAACTTCTGTTTGCAAACTCAGAATGACAAACATGACCATGGCGATCTTTTCCTCACAAACAGAAATGTGTATTCCTTTGCAAAACTGTTGGATAAATAAAGTTTGTGAACTGAAGCACCATTGTCTTTTCTCTGAAAACTCTCGGTGTGAGTAAAGTTTAACTGATAAATTCATTCTAGCTTTCCAACAGTCCTCAATAATTTTCTTTAAATCAAAACAAATCTAACGTTTCTACTCACTGTGAGCCACCTTTTTGGCCAACATTTCAGAGATTATGCAAATAAACTATTTTAACTCTTTTAAATTCCTCTTAGTAGTACCAGAAAAATATCTGCTTCGTGAATTCACATTTAAAATTTACATTGGTTCAACTTTATTTTCTTTCATCAATATGTCAAAATCTTAATGTCAGGGCCAGTGAGATAGCTCAGTGGACAAAGCACCTGCTTAAGCAAACACAGGGACTAGGGTTCGATCCCTGGCACCACGTGCTACACCAGCCCTGACTCCGGGCATGCTGAGCCAGCGACTGAGTCTGGGTATGGTAGCACACACGTGTAATCCCAACGCTAAGAAGGCTGAAAACAGGAGGATCACTATGACTCCGAGACCCTGCACAAAATTAAAAAAAAAAAAAAAAAACATAAAAACTAAAAAAAATCTTAATGTCCATTGTCACACATATTTTCAATTTATTCTTGAATAAAGTAGAAAACTCCAGTAGGTTTGTAGAGTATATATCTGAGCTACATTTTATACTTCACTAAAAGGAGGCTGCTGGAGATTAAATCTACTTGCAGGTTTAGAAGCAAAGAGAATGGAAAATGATGAACCTTGAAGGGAAGCCAGATTGTCTTGCATAACAACTTCTCAGGGAAAGCTCATTATAGTTTATTTAAGGAATTCACTGGTCAGTACTCGAAGAGTAAGGCAGAAGGGAGCCTGACCCCACAGAAGATGGTTTGACACTTAGTCATGACTGATTGACAGCTGTCAAGGTGATTGACAAAGCATTCTCTGGGTGTGTCTGAATGTGTTTTGGAGACATGAACTTGATTGGGTGCTAGCTTAATCTCGGATCCTTCCTCTCTGGCACTGTTCCCTTGTTCTTTCTCAGTCACCATGGGATTAAACACTTCCTGTCAACCCCCAAATGATGCTCATTCCTTGAAGTCAGCCAATCATGTGTTGAACCCCCTTAAACTGAGAGCTAAAGAAACCACTTGTTTCTTTAAGTTCGGCTGTATGGTATTTGGTCTAAACAATAAGAAACCTGTCTAAATGGAAAGGTGGCTTCTACTGCTTTGAAAAAGCCTCTTTCATGGCCAGTGAAGACTCATGAGAAATTAGGATCTCAATATCTCCTGTTACGTTGAAGTTTTCCTATGCTCAACTTTTTCTACTTGTAAGAACATATTCTTTCCTAATTAATGTCTTCACTCAAACAATAGACACCATGGCAAGTTGAGAGCTTGTCTAGTTCTGGAATTAACATAAGAAAATAGGATTCTGCATTTCATTCTCAGCAAACTCAATCTTACAGCCATATTGGTATTGTTTAAACAATTTTATAAGAATTGAAAACATCTTTCCCTGTTAGCATCAATTCAGATAGGCTTAGCGCAACAGACCTTATACAGGAAATAACTAGTGAGAAAATACAAACGTTGTTTCAGCTTGATTATGTTTAGTTTCCTTTGTGTTTCTAATGACAATAAATACTTCAGTGTGTATTTTAATTCTCAAATAATCATCAATCTGTTCTTCATTCTTCCACATTTTACCTGAAATTCAGTCTACTTCTAATATGATGATTAGAAAAATGTCAGTATTTTCAATATAAAAATTTAGTTTCTCTTTCTTTAATCAGTGGATGAATTTAGAGGGAAGATTCAATCCCTGGGCCAGCCATGCCAACCCTGTCCCCGGGGTGCACTGAGATGAGGACTGAGACTGGGCTTAGTGGCGCACGCCTGTAATCCCAGCTCTTGGGAGGCTGTAAAGAGGAGAATCACCATGAATCCAGCATAGTAGTGAAACTCTGAACACCCTGTGGAGCCTTCCCTAAAAATACAAAAAAAAGAAAGAAAGAAAAAAAGAGGGGAAAGAAAGAAAAAAGTCTATGCATCAAAAAAGTTGAAATATTTTAAAGTGATGTTTTCTTCTCAGATCACCTTAGGACAAAGTGTCACAGTAACTTTGATCTCTTCAGTGTCACCCTGGGAAAGATCTGGCACTGGGTGAAATTGTACACATCTTAGTATAGTGTTTTCTTGTACCAGTAATTTGCATTAATGGATATTCAGAAAAACAATTTGTACAGCTCACGGATGTAAGTTATAACAAAGTCTGGAGACATATGAGGACACATTTCCAGCAGGCTTTTGAAAATGTGCTGACACATTTTAGGAACGCATCTGTTTTTGCTTGCAGAAACTCACATTTATGTGCGCAACATGAGAAACTGCATGCACAAACAGGTGGTTTTAAATGATTTTAAATACCCAAGCAGAATTTAAATTGAGAGGCTCATAATCTTATTGGAGTCTACTGAAAACTCTCTCAAATCTCACCATGAAACCAGTGAGAAATGTCTTGGTACTCTTGATATTTGTGACCTTATTCTTTCAATAAAATAGCACTAGAAAAGAAGCCTTGCATATCGCATTCTGACTTTACTAGAGATGTACTGTGTGAAATTGAACAAGTTGTAAATCTTCTTTACACTTTCTTGTGTCATATATTAACTAAAAATAACATATCAATCTCAGGGAGTAAGTACATATTTTTTTTTCTATTTTGATGCCCTAATTCTTTTAAAGAGCATATGTCACACAAATAACATATGAAGCAGTGCATTATAAAAATATTATATCTTTAGTTACATCCATACGCGTATTACACAGAGCTGTACCTACCAAGCATCTAGTTAAGCTTTTATTATGGCTCAGTTATTCTTTTACTTAATGGAAGTGCAAAGCTTAAAGTGGTACCTTCATTGAGAAATTTTTACTGTATTATTTAAAAATAGAAATTTAAGTATGTATCTTAAGATTTTCAAGTAAAATATTAGAAATATGAAGACTGTACTGAGAGTCACAATAGCAGTGTCATTTCAGGGCTAGCAGAATGGTATAAGGGACAATCAGAGATGTCTGATGTACAGTGCTTTCAAATGGAATTTGTAGAGTTCTATGTCTGTAAGTTCCAGACACACAGAAATGTCATTCATAGACATGGAAAGTTGCCAAAAAATGTAAGATTAGATATAGTTCACAAATAATGCATAGATGCATTAAATATATAAATAGAACAATATACGGCATTGTCTTCTATGAATGAGAGAAGGATCTATAAGGAATATCTGTGTTGTTGACACATATAACACACATAGCTATGTATACATATGTACATTGTATGTGCATGTGAGGTGAGATGATAATATCATGAAACCAGGTGAAAATATATGAGGATTTTTTATACCCATGTTCCGGACTTATTATATGAATGAAAATGCCAGACTTAAATATGTTTGTATTAGAGGAGATAGTGATTTCTATTTTTAGATGAAGGCAAATGGGAACTATGGGAACATACTGTGATTATGCCCAGCAAGAAATTAAACATATGGATTTGGAGTTAAGGGACCTAAAACTATACATATCAGTATTTCTCAAATAGGAGCATATGTTAGAATCTCTTAGAGGTTTTCTCCTTCCAAGAGTAGAGTTCCCATCAAAGTTACTGACCTGGGACAGAAGCCCAAGGTTGAATTTGTAAAACATTTCCCCTTGTTTCGCTGTGAACTTTAGATTAAGAGCTGCTAATTTGTGTGGTGGTTTCAATCATTTGAGTGGAGAATGCCTCAGAGGATATGATAAAGTCTTGCATCTGGGAAATACCAGATTAAGATATCAGCAAATAAATGGAATTAGTAAAGAAAATGAGGGAAATTTACAGGTAAAATGTTAATTAGAATCAAATAAATTATTCCCAAATACTGATTGCAAAAATGACCAATATATTCAAATGGCATAGAGGTCAAATGAAAGGTTTAAAAGAAATATATTGAATTGGCTATTTAGAATACCCTTTGAGACTTTGCTGATTTTAATTCCGTAAAGTAATTCAAGCAGCAAAGTCATGTGTTCTTAGAGGTCTTTATTTTAATCGGAAAGAGTAGTATAGGTTTAGTGTGTGTCGTGTATGTACATGCATATCTATGAAAGCACAATGGAAGGAGAGACAGGTCAGAATCACAGGAATAAGTCTTCAACATGTTTAAAGTCTGAGGGATACAATCAGTATAGATGGGTAAGTTGAAAATAAATAAAACGAAAAGAAATCAAATGATACCATATACTTGCAGAAGACATGTTTTAAGTGTGGCCATGGCATAAACCTACTTAAATCATTGCTAAATATTGATATATTTAGCTCTGTACAGGGCAGTATGTTCTGCAAATCTGTTGGATGCCATCCCTACTTTCTATGGAGTTGCAAATGAAATCTAATATTGAACAAAAAGTGTAATAAAGGATGCATCTAACATGACACCTAAGCGGTGAAGGTTCACCTTGACAGATTCTTGTGCTAGTTTGTTGAGACATGTTCTAGGTCTCTAGATGCCAGAGGTAGACACAAACTGCAACGACTATAAACTTAAAAGTTTACACTTCATTTTCATATATCTTCATTTTTTTAAATATCAAATTCCAGTAGATATATATAGTTCTTGAAAGAGTTCTATTTTTTATGGCACCTGCCATTTGGTAGATTTGATTAGCATAATATCATTTGGATGTATTCATATATGCGTGGCACAGAAGACTGAACAGACAATGAGAAGTATTTGAATTGCTTTTCATTGAAAACCTTCTATCCATGTGAATGTCAAAGTGAATGAATCTTTACAAGACATATTAACTGTTTAACTCAAAGTAAAGTAAATCAAGAGGCACATGCCCTAGCCTCATAAAAAAGCAGTAATATTTGTCTCAGAATAACTTTTTAAATGCTAATTTATACTAAAGGGGGATCCCAAATCCTGAGTGGTATTTCCAAGAGGACTTAGTCACAGAAGAAAATACAAGAATGTGTCTATTTTCAAAATTTTGTGGTTCTTTTACATTTCATGTGCATATGTCTTGCCTCTCCAGCTAACTTTTAAAATCTGTGATGGCAGGGGATCTGTTTTAGAAAGTAGGTTTTCCAAACCTTTTTAAGGGTCTTTAGTCATTTTTGTACCTCTTTACTAATTCCAGTGGCTGGTACATGGTAAAACATCCTTTCTGTAGGGAGTGAGTGAATAGCTAAATGACATAATTACACACTGGCATATTTTGTTATGTTAAATAGGTTTATTTATTTTCTTTATGTATCCTTGCTTTTGCCTCTGATTAAACTGAACATGTAGAATCATAGCAACCTGGAAAATGCTGTGTATTTGCAGAATCCCACTTTTTATTAAGGTAAAAATGTATCAAGAAAACAAGAACACTGGTGAGACAAAACAAGCAGAGCTCCATCTCAGGGATAAAGAGGTAGAGATGCATTGTGAGAATTACTGCATTTTTGCTTCTAGGTCTTAGTTTGAGTCTGTGTCAAAGTTTTAGGATTGTACAGAAACCTGGGAATTGTCTTCCCGTTAGCAATGTGTCTGGGAAACATCACAGCTGTTCATTAACATATGAATCCCACAGAGTTTCAAAATTCCCCAATCATTGTTATCACTCTGTGTATTCTTTGCTGTGAAGGGAAGTGAGTTGTTATTTTATTTATCTGAAGATTGTACTGTGATGCACAAAGTGTCAGGAATAATCATAGCAAATTCTGCATACCACAATAGAATCCAATTATGCTCTGCGCGTCCTTCAGGCAGGAAAGAAGGGAAAGAGTTCTTAAATTACTTATCGCGACTTGATGAGTTGAACACTTTAATGAAAGAATTGCTTAAACTCTGAGAAAGAGCATTAGAGATACTAATAAGATAGATTTCAGTCCTGTCATATGTCAAGTGAAGCAGATTCCATGGAAATTTCTGAAAGATATCAAAATTTACTCTTACTCCCACAATCTATGATGCACATTAATCTGGGCCAAATTAGAATCACAATATAAGTAATTATAAATTCAGAAAGGCTATAGTATCTTTTTATAAAAATTTTCACTTTTGGGTGCTTACATATGCAGTAGGCTGTCTGAAAGCAAACATAGACGTCTCTCCACAAAGCATTTCCCTGACTTCCTTTCCTTTCTTACCATTATTGTGACAATATTTCTGTGCTTCCCAGTCCTACCATGTTTTGTAATGTAAATTCAGGTGTAGATATGTATGCTCTGATGAATTGAATAAAACTAACCAGAACCATTATCTAAAATGGATTTATTACAAGAAAGAGAACTGAACAAATACTAGCATTTTCATGTTCTTTCCATTTTCTCATATGGGAACGTGGCTATATACCTCGGCAGGTGCAGTCTCTCAGAAAAGCAAATATAACAGAGTGTTCAAGGAAGTAAGAGAATGGAATGGAATATCAACTTTAATACAAAATTTCATTTCAAGGAGATATCACTGGAGGGGAAAGGAAAAGCAAAATGATGAAAGGAATTTATTTCCCATTAAATACATTTATACATTCCGTGTGTATTTCCTCTGGCAGTCTAAAATATATAGCCCCATTTTAGCTTTTAGTTTATAATTCATTAGCCTCCTTCTCACATTAGAAGGTCTGATAATAGTCTGCTCTGAAGACATCACACCCCTCAAAGGCTTGGTTGGGTCATTATTTCTAGAGAATAAGACACAAATTCATTAGTCTGTACTCATTAGCCTGAACTTAAATATTTTACTTGCATTATGAGTAGGTCCTTTAGACCATGTGCCCACCTAGATCTGTTTACTCTAAAATGGGTGAATTAGAACTGTGTATAACAGTTCTCAAGAGCCAAATAGCAGTCCTTAAAGGGTCTTTCTACATACGTATTCAACATTTTGGGCTCAACATATCTTGTAACAAGTGTTATAAATATTTTTTTGTTTTCTTCAAACAGACTGCTGTTCAACATTTACTAGTCTATTGCACTATTTCTTTGAACACTCCCTTAACTGTCCTAACTCCATGCCCCATGGCAACCTCTTCGGCTTCTGCATGCCTGTGCTCCTGCCCTGCAAGCTGTGTCTCATCTAGGATGTTTGTCCTTCCTAAGATTCTTTGTAAGAGTTGTATTCCCAACTTACCATTTCCTTTTGGACACCCCATTTTCCTCCTGTGTGCTGGTCAACATCAGAGACATATGCATCCTGATTCATATAAATGATCTCTTCCTCCTAGTATCCGGATTCTAGTATTTTGATCATAAAAAGTTGCCCGTCTTTTCTAACTGCTCAAAATCTGCCAATAAAAAAAGTGTTCATATTTTTAAATGGACTTCTGTTGTTCCTCTGTTATTTGTTAAGAGCTGAAAGATATTTATCTTTAAAGTAAAAACTGAAGGTTATTTTAGCCTTAAAGTAAAATGTTGAAATTCCAGTCTTGTTAGAACAGGTATTTTCTAATATGAAGCCACTACCCTTCCAAATTCTTTTTATAAAGTTCACTATGGAGGTGTTGGCAGAATTTATTAAGGAAAATTTTTGATAGTTTTAAGAAAACTCCTTTTTCTCTTAGAATGAAGTCACTATGTTTATAACTCCTTTCTATTTTCCTTTATTAAATGGGTTGGTGGCCGCAGGTGAGAGTTAATATATACAATCTTAGAGAGTACTTTTAATGTTTAAATGTTGCAAGCTCATCGTCATACACGTTTTGCTAATAGTACAACGAAATCCTTCATATGTTCTGTATATTTGAATGTCTAAGTTTCATCGATGCAACATTAATACATTCATATGCTCAATTGGTTAGCAGTCAACAAACAAATTTCAGTTATGTAGTCTATTCCAGGAGTTAATTTCATAGTAGGGATATATCAATGAATTCCATTGTTCTTGGAGACAGTTGTTAAATGACTACAGTAATTCACATACTGATAATTGGAATAAAAAGCAACAAATCAATATGAAGAATATAAGCATGTGTAGTAACTTGACATAGCACAATTTCAGGTTAAAATAACCTTCACAATAGCTTATTCTAAAATATCCTGTGCTTGATGAGCTTCAATTTGACACCTCTTTGTAAAAGCCTCCTACAAATGTAGGAGTATGCTGTATTATCCCACGTAGCTGCTGGTAACCACATTGCCAGAATTCTCTATACCTCTTCTTACATTTTCTTTCTAACTGTCAATATTTAGGCATTGTTACTATTGTTTTTCAAATGTGAAGAGAAAATTATTTTTCCTTTTAATATTTGGTAGATTGACATTGATCCAAAACAATTAGTGAGTACTGACAGACTGTTCAAAATTATTTTATTTCTGTTTGCCTTTATTTCTGTATCTAGTTATTGAAATTTATCTAACTGAAAAGCATTCATTCAGAAGTGTCACGATTTGGATGCTCAACTAATAGGTTATTTGGTAGCGTTATGTCTTGATATACTTATAGATATGTCATTCCTCTATCCATTCTCTGCTACCTTTAACATTCCTGTTGTTCTGCTAGACAACAATAATTCACCTGTTTTCTCAAGGAGATGATGTCACAGCTTAACTATAAACTCAATAAATCATGATATTGTCTTTTGATTTAGAAAATATGAGACCTGAATTAATATCAAAGTAGATTTTCAATATCACCGCATTTAAATCTACCTCTAAACATAAAACTTTATTTTTTCCTTCAGCTGACAAGGGAAGAAATACATTTTCTGTATTCAGCTCTTCAGCTATGTACTCATAAAAATTTGAAGTTCTTCTGAACAGCAGAGAGGATCAATGCTCCATTTTTACTTAAAACCTTGGAGACAAGGCTTCTTCATGACTTGAAATGGCATCGAGTCTAAAAGATTCAGAGTTTTATCTATTCTGATAGTTGGTGAGCTGGAGAATAATATAACCTATATGGCAAAGAGTGTTCAGAAGTGTTAAAATTCTCATTGTCTCTCAGCGTGTTTCGAAGAGGATTGCAAAAGACCTCAACCTGGAAAGGCCTTGCCTTCAGGAGCAACAAAAGTGTATGAACAATCTTCAAATCTAAACTTATTAAGCATGTATTTAAATGTCTCCATGCATGAAATGATAAATTTCAACCAACAGGTATCCCACCCTAATGGCTTGGGGTGGCAAAGGTGTCTGTCTGAAGGCAGATTATCTCTGCAGAATGGGTGTAGGGCCTGGTACACTGTTTTAGAGTCAGTCTTCAAATGCTTGATGGAGTAAGAACTTGGAATAGCATATTGTGCTGAATTTTTGGAAAATAGTACTGTATTTCTTCCAATTCAGAATAGTGAGCAAACTCTGTAAAAATACATAAGGAAAGTTAAATTAATCTAAACTAAGTACCAGATACTCTTCTTTCATTGCAAGATAAGAAGAATTATAACAATAATGTATGCATTAATTAAAATATTTGATCACTGGCAGATATAATAGTTGAACAGAGAAGAAATGAAAAATAAATAATATCTCAAGGTTTGAACTTGAGAAAATGAAAACAAGGATCCCAGATAGCATTTCTTCATAAAGTATGGCACATGGAGAGTAATATTTAAAATCTAAATTAAGATCTCGTAGTTTAGACTAATGGAAGATTTAACATAGATGAAGATTAGAATTATGCACTACATCAAATTCTTACATTAATAGATTACTGATAAGAATCTAAAAAGAATGTCATTAACAAGCAAGGTGTCTGTACATAGACACATCAATTTTGAATAATATTTACAGAGATCTTAAATGTAATGAAGACACTTCATTATTTCTCCTTTGACTCAGACATGAAGAGAAAAGGAAATCACATTGACAAGTAACATTTAACAACAACAAAAAAAAATACAACTGCTGAGAAAAATCATCCTAGGGCCTGGCAAGATAGCTTAGCAGACTAAATGACTACTTAGGCAAACATAGGGACCAGGATTTGATCTCCAGCGCCACAAGTCATGCTGATGCCACCCCTGGGCACTCTGAGCTGACCGGGAAGGCTGAAAACAGGAGGATCACTGTAAGTCTGAGCTGTGTAGTGAGACCCTATACAAAATACATTGCAAAAAAGAAAGAAAATAAAAATTGGATGTTTTTAAAAATAATCTTCCTAGGTTTCCTATATTTTAGTAGCTTTTTGTGACATGTATGTACTTCTTGCCTTACAAATCAAGATTCTTCATTTTATACATGGTGGAAAATAAGCCATGCCCCAGACATTTATGGTTCTGACCTGTTTTTATAGCCTTTCACCTGTTTATAAACCATCATTTTAATCAATTTCTTTAAATAGAATCATAACCTAGAAAACAAAACATTTATGTGAATGTAATGACAGCAATTTTTCTTAAGTTCAAAGTTCTAGAAAAATATAGGTTTCATAAGCATGAGTTTTTAGAAACACTTTTTTTCATGAGCTAAATGGCATAACTTGATTTGAAATAGTTTTGTCATGTAAGAGCCCTTTTACATGGAAAGAAAAAGTGCCTCTTTGTCTGCAATTTCCAGTGTCATATTTGTATAGTGGCGATTCCCAGCCAAGTGTAGGTCTCAAGCTACCCTAGAGAATCTATTTTTATAGAAGGAAATATCCTTCTGTATGATCGTCAAGTGAAAAGCTGTCATCCATCTTCTGAATAGGCTTTATCTCTCCGTCAATGGCTAGTTTTTGAAACTGCTGATGACTAGAAGCAATTCTTTATAACTCCCTAAATAAAGACATCAGTCTATCAGCAAAAAAATCAGTACATGAGCTGTAAGGGGCAGCTGTCTTCAAGGGGAGGGAGGGACGAAAGGCATTTACAGCTTAGTCAGAAGCTGCTAAATGTTACTACTGGGTGTGTGTCAATGCCATGTGTCCTTACAATTTAAAACGGTGCTACAGGCAAAAAGACTTTTCTCTTTTTCTTATATTTTAAGTTTATGATATATTAGCGTGTGTATATAAATTCTTCTGTGAGAAAGTCTTACCCCACCATCAAAGATAATTAAAAGTGGAAAGGAAACTTCAAAGCCAAAATGAGAGCTGAATTCTAAAATTGATCTGTACATTTGAGGATGAAAGAAAAACATTATTCCTAGTTTCTTACAGAAAAGTAAAAATGAAACAAACAAACAAAAAAAAATCCATGTGGTCTGCTTCATGTGCACTACACACTTTCACCTTGAGTTCTTTCCTTTATTTTATTATTTCTAGTGAAACAGGATATAGTATAATTAGAATTTGATGGTTAAGTGAAGTATAAGTTTATAACCCACCCAAAAGCAAATGGAGGGAAACTGTGTCCTTCCTGTACTGTGTGTTTCCTAGGGATAGGTGTGTCCTTTATTCCTCCCTCATGAAGAAGGCTTAAATTTTTGATCTTTATCCAAAATATTTGAAACATTGTAAAATTGTGTCATGGTGCAGATCATTTAAATCCATGCTTTGCTAAGCATTTGCTGTGCTTGTATAACACAAAAAAGAAATCATGTGCTTCTGTCCTGAAAATATTTTTGAATTAGTTCATTGAAGCTTTCTTCCTCTTCATGGAATCTCTTGAATGAATTTACCAAATATTTCTTTTTCCTGATATATATATATATATATATATATATATATATATATATATATATATATATATATATATATATATATATATATATATATATAATCTCTTCATGTCACTCTCCCTCCTTTTCTTTCCACACACCCCCACAGCCATCTCTTTAAGACCATTTCTGATCTATTTATTTTGTTTAGAACAGCACTGATCATTATTTTTTCAGCACAAACCCAACCAACACATATCCTTGCCCAGGTTATATTCATATTCTGAAAAATATCCTTCTACCAAATGCTTTTCTTCTTTGATTCTTTGGGAATGTATTTGTTTCTGTAACTGATACTATTTGGATATGGAAAATCTCAATTTGATGTTTTAAATTCATTGACGTTTATGTCATTTTTCTAAATACACATATTTCACTGTTTTTCTGAAAAATTATTTTGTAGAATTTTGTACAGATCATTGAATTCCTAGTTTTGGACTTGCAATTCCCAGGAGATCTTCCTTCTGCTCAATATTTTTCCATCTCCTTCAGTAAATTTGATTTTATTTTATTGACATTATTATTTTCATCTCTAAAATGTATATGTGTACATTTGTCTTTATCATTGCATTTCCAGTAGATTGTAATTTTAGTACTTGACTCAGTCTCATTGTAATACTAGATATTCTAAAGCTAGAAAATCAAATGTATTCTGAATAATTATACCAGAAAGAGGAATGAAATCTTTGGAAATGGTTGTGGTTTGTGTCTAGTTGTTCCCCAAAAGCCTCATGCAATCATGGAGCAGATTCTGAAGTTTGTTATTGATTATTGTGGGTGTGAGTGCTGCTCTTGCCCTGAGGCAGGTAATCTGCATTACAACATAAAGAGGAGAGAGGCTTGCTAGAAGCCACAGCTGCTTCCCCTCTGTTTTCTCTTTTTGTTCTTTGTCACCACAATAAATGGTTGCTCTCTGGCATGTGCTACTTTGCCATGGGGCCTGCTGAGTATAGACTAAAAACTCTATTAACTTTGAGCTAAATAAACTTTTCCTTCCTTAATTTTGGATGTTGGATATTTTGTCCCAACAATGAGAGAAGAGTAACAGAGACAGAATTTGGTACCAGGAGTGGGGTTGTTGCCGTGACTATACCTGACAGTGTATTATGAGTTTTTGGGAATGGCTTATGAAAAGAGATAGAAAAGGTCCATAGATATTGCTTGAACGAGAGGTGCTTGAATGCCTTTGGTTGCTAGAATGCAAACATAGAGCTGAGAGGATCTCCATTGAAGAAAAGGAACAATACAACAAAAAGGACAACCTGAAGGAAGCAGGTCTCCTCCCTTTGCAGCCTCAGAATAGCAAGGGTGAGGAACTTTCCCTTGAGGGCAAAGCCACAGAGCCCCATGTTCCAGAATGGTGGCAGCCACAACAGGTTCCAAGATGGTACTAGCATGGAGAATTTATCCTCAAAATCAGGGCCAGAGTACTTAGTAATCCAGGCACTCGACCACTACAACCAAGAAAGAAGAAAGCCTGACTACTGCTCCAGCTGGCAGTAGACCTTGTCATCATCCACATAGAACTGATTTTAGGCACTTGCAGAGTGTAGGAGTTCTGAGGTTAAAAGGCTTTCACCTTTATTTCAAAAGGCCTCTGATGCCAGGTATATGCTCCTGGAAGGCAGTGTATAAATCTGTGAGTGAGAAGTCTATTCAATGCAAACCCAAAAAGTTTGGAAAATCAAAAAATTGGATCATCTAAGAAAAGCTTCAAGAGAGGAACAAAGCAGAGCTGAAAGAAAAGCCATGGGAGCAACAACCAGCAGGAGAGTCTTAGAGGTGGAGTCACATGGAGCTCACAATTTGCCACAGCTTTCTTGGAATGTTCTACACTGAACTCCAGGACTTAATGTTTGCATTACTGGATTTTGTACTTGTGTTGGTCTCAATGTTTTGTGTTCCCTTGTTGTTTGTACCTTTTGGAATGGTGATGTTTATGTTGTGCCACTGAATGTTACAAATGTCTTCATTTGTAAAGGGGCTCATTGAAAAGACTTTGCTTTTGATCTTAGAGGAGGCTTGGGACTTCAATTTTTCAGCAATGCTGAAACGGTTAGGACTTTGGTAACTCTTAGCAATAAACTAAAATGTGTTTTGATTAAGAGATGTGCATGAACCATTTGGGGCCCAGGGGCAGAATGTTACAGTTTGTGTCTAGTTGTTCCCCTAAAGCCTCATGCAGTCATAAGGCAGTTTCTGAAGTTTGTGATTGATTATTGTGGGCGAGGATACTGCAGTTGCCCTGGGGCAAGTAACCTACATTACAGTGTAAGCAGGAAAAAGAGGCTTGCTAGCAACCACAGCTGCTGCCCCTCCTTTTGGTTTTTTCTGCTCTTTGCCACCACCATAAGCTCCTCTGCCTTGGAGCCAGCTGAGTACAGACTAAAACCTCCACTAACTGTGAGCTAAATAAACATTTCCTGCCTTATTTTTGGATATTGTGTATTTTGTCCCAGCAGTCAGAGAAGAGTAACTGAGACGGAAGTATAAGTTCTATGTAAATGTAAGTGCTGTAGAGCATTTGAAAGGTGATTTGGGGGCATATCCCAAATGACTGAATGATCTTACCATTCTGTAGGGATCAAGGTTAAATAAGAATGTTGAGGACGTATTTTTTGCTTGAGCCACTGTTTTCTCCACAGACCCATACTCCACTTTCCTCATATATAAAAATGTCTACTAGACTCTTCATTAAGAGTAGAAATAATGTGTTAGAGGAAGAGTTGGTCTCAGCCTTCAATTTTCTATAATGCTACTATTTATTCCTGGCTTATTGAGTGTATGCATGCCTGAGTGTCTGTATACAAACACACACATGCACATACACACACACACACACACACACACACTATATAT
>NW_004524598.1:3653696-3664936 GCF_000260255.1 Octodon degus
ATACTTTTGAAATAACCTGTATTTTTATCAATATAGACATTTAAAGTAATTTTTTCTTATGCAATTAGACTAGACATTTCTTGTTAAGCAAATTGTATAACCTATCACAGAAATCGTTGGCCATTTAAAAATTTGTAAAAACACTACTGTATGTGAGAATTAACTGGAAAGTGTTAGGTTACTCTATTTGAATATTTCCTATGCTGTGTTCCCTAAACCAGAATTTCATCTTATGAGGTCATAAGACCAGATTTGTCTTAACAAATTCATTTTCACCAGTTCATTCTGACACAGGCAATTTAAATGTATGGTGATACATAAACAGTGATAAGTAAAAGTATAACCCATGCAAAATAAAAATGAACAGTAGTAAGTAAGGTAGGCCATCAGTAAGATCCCTCAGCAAAGAATTTTTTCTTCACTGAAAGTTCAGGTCTTTACACTGAGATTTTCCCATGAAATATTATTTCTATTCCAAAGCAGTAGAAATCATAGAATGCTAGCATGGTTTCTGATAAGGAAATCAGAGAAACATCATAGTGAAGAGATTTGAGTTCAGTTATCAGTCCATATAGCCAGCATAGTATAGGTTAGGACAATCAAGGGGATCTAGTCCCAAAGTTACTGGTTCTATTGCCAGACCTTCCAAAGTAAGATTTTCACAGACATTAAGAGACTTCTGTGTATATTTTTATTAAATTTTCAATGACTAAATAATAAGCAAACATTTCCTAAACTTGCTTGTTATTAAATATCATTTAAGTAGTGCATTTATTAAGATTAAAGATTTTTAATTTGCAGAAGAGAACAGGATATAAAAAGAATTAAAATTGTCACGGATATGAACTTTCCATCCACAATGAATATATTCCACAATGAATATATATTGCAAATATTCACTGATAAAAAATATATCCAAGGTTAGTAAAATATTGCTAGGTTTTAAAATTTTCACTCACTGAAGAATATATTCACAGACACTGGCATTAATTGCAAATGTTTCATAATTGTTTTAAACTGGCACATTTGCACAATGATGAGTGTCTCAAATCTATGATTTCAGAAGTGCAGCTTCTGCTCTGGATTTATTTTTCACACTGCTTGGTTGGAACTACCCATTGCTTAAATGTTGGTTAATGTTCTTATTTATTATCTTAAACCTTAAACTTTGAAAAACAAAGGAGAAACCCCAAGCACAGGATGACCAATTTGGCAGCATCCAGGCTATGTCCAAAGAAAACTCCAGTGGAAATAGATTTCCACAAAACCACATAAGCCAAGATCTAGCAATGACATTGGTTCATCTCATGGGTAAATACCGGAAAGTAATAGAGGCAGGAACCACCCAGAATTCCAAAAAGAAATTTCATCATGTCATTTAGTAATGGCAAATGTATGAAAAATAAAAGATAAAAAGTTATAAAGGAAGTTAAAAAGAGAATAAAACTATTAATTTTATTTTTATTAATTAATTTTTAATTCAATCCCAATAAGACAAAGTAAACTACTGGCTAAATATCTGTGAATAGCTCAGATGAGTACATTGACTTTTGCCTACTTTTAAAGTATTTTGCTCACTGATGTCTTATTTAGAAAACATCTAGTAATGTCTAAATACACCCGTGCCTGTTACATATACTGGTATTTAAGCAGAAACTATTTTAAGGCAGATTTACTTCACATCCTTATGATCTACCTATATTGTAATTTAACTGACTGGATTGAATATCCAATTGAATTATTTTAGCTTGTATTTATTTATTTATTTATTTATTTTTTTTTTTTGGTGGAACTGGGGATTGAACTCAGGCCCTTGCGCTTGCCAGGGAAGCGCTTATTCCACTGAGCCATCTCCCCGGCCCTTTAGCTTGTATTTAAAACAAAGTATTTGTAGCTATATTTTGTATGATCACAGTCTGAAAAGAAATAATACAAATTTTCTTGTTTTAAAATCACTAATTATAAATTTATTTTTCCTAAGGGTTCATGAATGGGTTTTCATTTTTAAAATTATCAGTTTTTAACTTTTTTAAATTTCAGTGGCTGTTTTAATAAAATAAATATATTTTATTTATATAGTGATGGTTAGAGTTTCAACTATCTCATCACTCATTAAAATTCTTCCTCAATGCACGGACAGTTGTGACTGCTCATATGGAGGCACTTCAAAAGATATTCTATTTCTATGGAACAGAAGAACACTTGAAAATAGAATCTTCCCTGTTTATTGCACATAACATACTCTGTATTTTTCATCTGGTGTCCTGAAGTTTTGAACAAGAATGGTTTTCTAAAACTTAACTTTAGGGCTGGCAAGAAAGCTCAGTGGAATGAGCAGCTGCTCAGACCATCACAGGGCCCCGGGTTCGATCCATGGCAGCACATGCTGTGCCGGCCCCAAGCCCAGGCATGCCGAGGCAGCCACCGAGATGGGCGTGGGGACACACGCCTGTAATCCCGGCAATGGGGAGACTGGAAACGGGAGGATCACTTCAAGTCTGAGCTGCATAGTGAGGCCCTGTACCAAACACATAAAGAATAAAATAAAAGAAAGAAAAAAACTTTAAATTTGTTTTTCATTGCAATATAATATCATTGGATAAAAATTTTCCTCTATTTATCTACTGCTACATTTTTTGGTGATTTTAAAATTACGAAGCACCTTATTTTGCTTCTTTTTAGTATTAGTCGTGAATATAAAGTCTTTCTGTTTTGTGTTTATATTTTATGCATTTGTTTAATGTCTCTGTTTTATTCATAATAGAAAGCACAAAAGTTTACATTTATTAGTCATTGCTTTTGCTTGGAACTAATCTAAGTCTACTTATGTAGCAAGGAAAATTTAAAAAATAAAACGTTTATCTTTTTCTAAACTAAAATATTTGGAATTTTCTTTGTTATGTCCTTTTACGTTTTCAATTTGTCTTTATTGTGTGTCAGTTATTTTTCCACAAGTTTTTATTCTGTGAGCAGATTTAACTCTTCAGCACATTAATTTTTTATTTTTTCATCTGTCATGAACTGGAAGTTTTATTCTTAAGGCATAGTGAACAGTATTAGAATCTAAAACAGTTAAAAATTCTCTACAACATATATTTTTGTACCTAAATCTTAGTGTGAACAACACAAATATATCCTATTAATTATTATCTTCTGAGGTTAAATTTGAATATGCCATCTTTTAAATTACTTAATCTGCATCTCATCAATGGAATTGAAGTAACACAACATATTGTTGCTATTTTTACTAATGTGACTGGCATTTTTCTTATTTTAGTTTTACAGCAACATACAGAAGCAATAATTTTTTTTCTGCTATCAGCTTTGTGTCTGCATTTTCTTTGCCTTTGGTTCTTTAGCTAAGATTATTAAGGGTTAGTGGGCTTACATAATATTCTGCCAAACTTAAACTGGGTCAGATGCCAAAAAAACTGCAAGACGAGTGAACAAACTTCAAACATAGATGACTAATACACTTTTATCATTTCTTTTTTTAATTTGAAGGGCTGGAGAGATGATTCAGTAGAATAAATGCCTCCACAGAAAGTGCAAGGACCTGTGTTCAATCTGCGGTTCCTCAAAAAAAAAAAAAAAAAATTGAATCAAGAATTTGTAAATTATTGGTATTACACTCTACAAAGTAGAATCTAGATTCACTGATGCATTCTGATTCTGTCACTAGATCGAAGCCTTTCATCTATTGTTAATTTTTGAATCCATGCTTTCACCAAATCTGAATTTTCTATTTTGTCAGAAATGACCTATTTCCTATTAGTAACTTTTCTTCCTTTTTAATTAGAATATTTTACTTGCTTTTATCTGTGCACAGTGTTCATTCAGAAAACTTAACCTAAAGATTCTTTCCTACTTTACAAAAAATGACTATAGATAAAAGTGTTATATATTTCAAAAAGCTAAGATAGAGTTTGAAAATTTTCACCATAAATAAATAATAAATATTTGAAGAGATAAATGTTTACCCTGATTTGAATATGATGCACAATATAATGTATTAAATATTACACCAGGCACCATTAATACATACACTTCACTTTTCTTTTTTTCTTTTTTATTTATATTTTATTAATTTTGAGAAATAAATAACAATGCGAGAGTTTCAAAACTGATTACTGGACAGTTTCAATAATTAATACATTGCATATTATTGTCTTCATAGTGGTTATTCATATTACACGATGCAAACATGATATACTGTATGAACACTATTAGTATAAATCTTTCTTCTCATTGAATTAAGACAATGTAGCTGTATATCTATCCTGACTATTTTTTATATACAGATATAAAATGGTCCTTCATTTGTATCCCTTTTTTTTCTTTAGTTTTTCCAGAGATGGGTATTCCACTGTCATTTAAATAATGTTGGTGCATGAATTCAGCAAAATAATTCATTGTACTAGAGTAGTCCATAATAGTAGTGGGTTATCTGTAGGACTGAAAATGTCAGAAGTTGTTGACTTAAGCCTTTTACAGCTCAGTATATTAATATGGCTTTACTTTTTGTACCTTATTTTTATACTTTTCTGCTGGATGGTTAAGATCAAGTTAAAGCAAGACCTATATAACAAAAAAATGTAACTTTTGTATCTGACAAGGTCAGTCAAATCCCCTAGGATTTACCCTGAAACCCCCTGTACCGCAGTTTGTAGATCCTTTGGCCAGGTAGCTCAGTGGACTAAAGTGCCTGCTTAGGCACAGTGCAGAGGCCAGGGTTTGATTCCCCAGGACTGTGGTGCTGGCTCTGTACCCAGGGCACACATGCTGAGAAGGCAATTGAGACTGAACATGGAGGCGCAAGCCTGTAATCCCAGCACTTGGGGGCCTGAAGACAGGAGAATCACTACGAGTCTGATTTATGTAGTGAGACCCTGTAAACCCTGTACTAAATACTTCACTTTTCTTGTGCCAGTTGAAAATAAATTTTTAATATTTTTCTTTTTTCTTTTTTTTTTTTTTTTTTGTACTTTAGGGAAGGGTCTACAGGGTGTTCACGGTCTCACTACTAGATTGGACTCGCAGTGATCCACCTGTTTACAGCCGCCCAAGAGCTAGGATAACAGGTTCGCACTACCACGCCCAGTCTCAATTGCCATCTCAGTGTGTCCCGGGGGTGGGGCCAGCATGGGAGGCCCAGGAATTTAACCCCAGGCCTCTGCACCTGCTTGCAGGCACTTTACTCTGCTGAGGTATTTGGCTGGCCTTAAAACTGAATTTCTGAAATAAAAATTTAGCTTGAATTCCAGGTCTTCTCTGTTACCTTACCTGGTACAGTCTTTGGAAATGGTTGTATCCTCATCCATTCTCCAGTGATATATCTCTAAACCAGTTACTGACTAGCATTCATTAAAATTTGTCTTATGTCAGTAATATATCATGTGCAAATATAATTTTGGAGGCAAATTATACCCGAAATTGTTACTGATACCATCCACTGACTGGTCTTTGTGAGCATCCTCAAGTTCAATTAAAGCTCCGTGTGTGTGTGTGTGTGTGTGTGTGTGTGTGTGTGTGTGTGTGTTTACTTTTAATCTTGCTTGCCTACAGTGCCACTTATACATATTGATATCTTCTTGAAGATTTTAAGAGTCTCAGGCTAAGGGTTTCTTTTATTTTTTTATATAACTGACAATTTACTGTAATACACAATAACAAGTATAGATGTAATTACTGATATTGATTGGTGGATCCAGTAATGGACTATTTGCCTTCTTTCCTCTATGTGTTTAAGCATCTGAACAAAGATATCATCAATATCTATTTATCAAATATTGTCAACAAGGCTGATAAGAAAAATCACTAAGGACACTTTAAAAACTGCAAATATCCATCATCAAGTTAGAGTTTTTGACTTAGCATGTATGGGATTAATCTGGGTAACTGATTCTTAATTGCTCCTGAACAAAGTCTGGCTCTGGCAGCGCCACGCTATCTGGCCTTATTCGAGATTAGTTTTTCTTTTATCCTTTGATATTTTTCGTTTGATGCAACAAATAATATAATTCATGAAAATTAATACAAAAAGATGGTTGTTGTTGCATATTTAGGTTACACAGTAGTAGATCTGTTGCTGGCATTTTTCCTACATGCATGTGCTACGTAATGATTGTATCTGATTCGTCTTACCCTTCCTTACTGTTACTCAGCATGAACTACTCCCATTTCCCCAGAAGCCTCCTCTCTACTTTCACATTGCCTTGATTCTTTACCGGTACAGAAAGCCACAGGTAAGCTCTATGTGGTTATCTCCAGGAGACTGGTATACGCCAGCAACGTGAGAAATGAACTCACTGACACACGGAAAATAAAAGTGGAAATTTTCTTAATGGTCACTGACTTTTCAAAAGTATATACAGGGGCCAGGGAGATGGCTCATCAGAATAAGTGCTTCCTGGGCAAGAGCAAGGATCTGAGTTCAATCCCCAGTTCCACCAAAAAGAGAAAAGTATATACACTAGACTAAACAGAGCACTTTACAAGATCAAATATAAATATGCACACTATTTTGCACAGAGCTTACCTGTGGCTGTTTTCTAATTCTCCTTTGACAGAGCTATTGTGTTTTTACCATGTAGCATTCTAAAATCTAAGCTAAAATTTCTAAGTGAAATTTTAGCAAACTTTACAAATATAAGTTATTATTTTAAAATGTAAGCAAGCATAGGGCCAGCAGTATAGTTCAGCAGACTAAGTGCTTGCCTGGGTAAATTCGGGGGAAAGGGTTCGATTTCTGGCACCGCATGCTGTGCCAACCCCACCTGAGCCAGAGATGGAGTCCAGGAGTGGTGGCGTGCACCTGTAATCCCAGCATGGGAGGCAAAATTCAGGAGGATTGCTACAAGTCTGAGCTGTATAGTGAGACCCTACCCCCCTTAAAAAAAAGTACAAAAGTAAACCAACACAATAAGAATTTGAAATATAAGATTATGTATCATTAATAGATATTGTATCCAACCAAATATATAAATTATATATAGTAGTATATAGGTATATATGGTCATAGATTACCATAAAACAGATTGAATGTAGAAGTAATCTATATTTCTTGCAATAATGCTCCTCAAAAATAGAAAGTGCTTCTTCTGAGTTGAGAGAATTTTGTATTCTAGACAAAGTCTTCTCTAGATCAAATTTTTAAAATCTATATTAAATGATTGGACTTTTCAATCAAAGCTGATATATAATTGTACATGTTCAACTTGTCTTAACAATACAAAAAGAAATAGCAGTAGAACAAATAAGACCCAGAAAGTTACATTATGTTTTGTTACTCTATTTAATGAATAAATATGAAACGTTTATTTACCCCCATGCTAGTGCAAACAGACTCTTGACAGGTAAAAATTTAAAATGTCATGGGTGAAGGATTATTTTCTTTAACTTGCTTGGGGTAAGTACAATAAAAATCAGATATATGATGTTTTCTGCTCAGAAAAATATTAAAATGAGGATATAAATGTAATATGAAATCTAAATGCATTTGTAAATTAGATGATCTCTAAGGAACACATCAAGTGCCATGAACATAGGCCATTGACTGCTCCCAGGAAATACTGCTTGAAACTACAGAGAATGAAAAATGCAGCACAGTGTAGCACTGATAGAGCTGCCTCACAGATTTATATAAGAAAAAGTTAATAAAAAAGAGAAACATTCTGAGGGTATGTTTTTATTAAGAATTTCAGAATATTGTTTTAATAGACAGCATACTGTTCTCATGTAAATGATCAACTAGTATGAACATTTGATCAAAATGTTCGACAGTAGAATCAAAATTAAATGGTCAATAAAAGCTAAATAATTAACTGCTAGTAATCCAGAATAAAAAGTTAATTTTTGAGATATTAATAAATTTATAAATGTATTAATTTTATGAATCTTCTGCGTCACAGAAAAACCCAATTTGGTAAGTTATTTATTTTCTGAAACGTATACTAAAACTAATTTTGATGGTAATATTCATTAGCTATCTATGTCATTCTATGCAATATATTCTGGGGGAATAAATATTTTATTTTTTAAAGGTTCAGAAAGATTTGCCTAATATGTATGAGGCTCTATTTTCAGTAAACATGCAAAAAGTACGATTAAGCATTGGCAAGAGAGCTGGGTGGACCAAGTGCCTGCCAGGCAAGGGCAGAGACTGGGGTTCAATTTGTTGCTAAACCAGTCACAAGATGGGGCAAGGTGGCACATGCCTGTATCATCACTGGGGGTGCTGAAAGCAGGAGGATCACTATGAGTCCAAGCTGCGCAGTGAGACCCTGTGCTAAACACATTAAAAAAAAAAAAGCCTAAATACAATGAAATAAATTTTATTTGGGGATTTAATGGAATGAATGATACATTAATTGTTAATGAGAATAATAACAATTTTTGTCCTAAATTTGTGGAATGTAAGGGAATTATTAAAATTTAGCTATTCAGTCAATTATAAAACATGAATGTGTATATGAAATAAAGTAAGTAAGCAAGAAAATAATTTTGAAGAGGATATGATCATAAAGCCTATGCCACAATTACATGCTTGAATGTTTACAGATTGATTTCATTTTAAGAGAGTGAGCTTGAGTTTCTACCTTTTCATTTTATGTGTTTTTATTAGCATTAAACTTTTTTTTTTTAGTGGAACCGGGGATTGGACTCAGACCTTTGCACTTGCCAGGGAAGTGCTTATTCCACTAAGCCACCTCCCCAGCCCCAGCTTTAAATTCTTACAAAGAGAAAGCTGTTTATGCTGAATAATAAGCAAACAAAAATATAATCTTTCATTAATTTAGATCTATAACCTATTTAAATCTGCCTCCCATAATTGGAAAGTATAACTTTTAATAAAATTTAAAGGGAAAGGTAGATATTTATTTTATGCTTATCTGCTCTGTAATGCAATTATCATAGAATAAATCAATGTGATGATATACAATACTATGCATTCTTGCATAAGCACAGTGAATATCAAACAAGAAGAAATAGTAAAATAGATCATTATGCATAAAAATATCCATGTATAATTTATTAAACTGTACTTAAATGGAAAATAAATGAATGGGGGCAAACTTTAATATTTAACATTGTGCTAAAATGGAAAAAGACAAAAGTTGTACATAAGAGTGAACTCCTTCACAATGTAATTTCAGGCATTATACTGTAAAGGAAGGGAAGTGTTATTTCAATGAATAAGAAGTAATATTTCAAGGGAAAACTATTCCATAATAGGAAGTTACTATTCATAGAAACTAATTATGAAAAAGGAATTCACTAATTTTAAAGGTGTCTGACCAGGGTGAAAAATTAACAATGTATCATTTTGTCATTTGCTGATCACTTGTCATTGCTGCAGAATATTACTGTTGCAGGCTATGGGGAGTTTCCTAGAGTGTATTCTCCCACTGGTCACATATATGATCACCAAATAACTACTTGATATGTGCTTAGACACTGTGACATGATTAAAAGTCACATTTAAAATCCCGAATTCTCATAGATGTACTCTCTTTTTTTCTTTAAGGCATTCATAACTCAATGTGATACATAATTAAATTACGTGATTAATTGATGTAGGTTAACTAATGCAGTATTTGTAATTGTGTACATTAAGAAATGTGTAAATTCCATCATCAATAAAGTAACTTCAAAAATGTGTTTCCTTGAGCTTTAAAGGTAATGAGTTCTTTTAAAATATTTTTTAATCAGTGAAAAATACGAAGACTTTAGCCACATTAAATTTCTGCCAGAGATCAAATGCATTACATGTGAGATTGAATGGTCCTTTTCTACACTTCAGGTTAAGTTTTGGTCATTCACTTGGCAATGTTCTGACAAAATATGCTGATAATTTTAATTATAGCTTAAAATATTGAAAGCTAGAATATTTAAAAAGCATAATACTTTATTAACTAAATAAATTAATATAATGCTATTTCATCTTATTCAATCAAATATTTCATGCTTTTAAATGGGCTCAAAATAGGCAAAAGATTATACATATGAAAATAAAAAATCTTAAAATATGTACTCATAATGAAGAAATAAATTAGGATGCAATGAACAGGATTACTTCATTGAATAATGTCACATGTCAAAAGACAGTAATAGTATTTTTTCAGTGGGGATTGGAAATTGATAATATGCTAAAAATTCTTGAGATATCTTATGCAGTTTAATTAATATTTACTTTTCAACCAAGACTTATTTTCAGGAAGATATTTTCTACATGATTAACAATGTTTAGGAGAAAAGATTCCTATTTAAAGATGAATGATACATAAAATCTTCAATATTTTTACAGGAACACTGGAGTCTTATTTGCCAGAAGTTTCTGCATGTGTGAATGTATGCACATCTATGTGTGTGTGTGTGTGTGTGTGTGTGTGTGTGTGTTTTCTAACAAAAAAAAATCTCAGTTGCTATACTTTGAAGTATCTGAATACATATATATATTTTTTTCCTACAAAATAAAGTAGCATCTCAAGATAATCAAGATTAATTCATGGATTCTACAGAGAATACTTTCTACAGAAGTGTATCACAGGTTTATTAACTTGTTATGCATATATTATGCATATTTAATCTACATTTAATAGTGCTTTCCAAATTAGCTCTCAGGATGGTCTTTTGCTAAAGCCTTTCTTCATAGGTCTTTGCAAGCTCTAAAAATCATTCTGCTTTCTTACATTTTGTTGGTTAAGATTATTTCTAATATACCTCCTGGGAAATGTTCTCTTTGAAACTACTAACACTAAATGAAAAACATATGCATATTCATTACGGAGAAGATACTGAAGGAAGGAAAATATTGCTAGTTTGTAATCACTCTAGTGCAGAAGAATTATTCTGAACATGAAAGAAATCATCAACTGTTAATAATCCAAGGATCAAAGATCTAAGAAAAAGGAGAAGTAAGCTAGTGGGCAGACACTTACATTTCCATGTGGGCTGAATGTTAGACTATGGGGATGCAATTTGACAAAAGAAAAAAGTTAGTAAGAGCATGCTGGCCAGGAACTACCTTAGCAGAAGCCCAAAGCACAGGAGACCGTGGTCTTGGACTAATGAAGCAGTGGAAAGGAGTGTGATTTGTGTTATGTTTATTTAAAAAAAAATTCTATAATTCGGTATATTTTTAGTGAAAAAAAAGAACAGTTGCTTTTAGTGATTTCCTCTTTTGTGAGAAAACTCTCTCATTCAGATTCAATAATCATGATGATTGCCTTATGATTTCT
>NW_004524598.1:3665407-3676715 GCF_000260255.1 Octodon degus
ATTGTATGTATTTGGTACAGGGTCTCACTATGCAGCGCGGACTTGTAGAGATTCTCCTGTTTCCAGTCTCCCCTGGCTGGGATTATAGGAGTGCGCCACCACACCTGAACTCCTTCAAAGGCGCCGCGAGCCCCGGGGAGGGGCTGGCGTGACAAGACCCAGGATGGAACCCTGGTTCCCGTGCTTGCTAAAGCAGATGCTTAGTCTGCTGAGCTATCTGGCCCGCCCTAAGTTGATAATAGTACAATAAATTTTGTATTACGCAATGTTTAATAGCTTTAAAATCTGCTCTTAATAAATCTGACCTTCGTAAAAGCTTAAGGTCTTAGACACCAGAAATGACTAGATGTCATTTTTATCCCTTTGTTCTGGCCTGACACCACCTTAAAGCATGATTAATAGTATAAAACAGAATATATGGTTCTCGGGATTATAGTGGAAATAAGATACACTTAAAAATGCAACTAGGCTGGTGAGATAACCCAGTGGTCTAAATCTCTCGCTTAGGCAGCTGAAACAGGCGCAAGGGACCGCGGTTTGATCCCCAGCACCAAATACTGTGCCAGCCCCGCCTTCAGGGTTGGCTGGGCTGGTAAAACAAAACAAAACAAAACAAAACAAAACAAAACAAAACAAAACAAAACTATTTTATACTGTTTTTTTTTTTCCGTTGAAAATTCAAATATTAAGAGAAACAAAGGCCAGGTAGATAGTTCAGTAGATTAAGTGCCTGCTTGGCAAGCGCAGGGTCCTGAATTTAGTCCCTGGCACCACAAAATAAATAAATAAAAATCTTGAGACTGCGCACAGATGTGGTGGTGTGCACCTGTAATCCCAGCACTTGGGAGGCTGTAAACAGAAGGGAGATCACTACAAGTCTGATCTAGTAGTGAGACCCTGGAGACCCTGAACTCCCTGTATACCCTTCCCTAAGATACAGAAAAAAGAGAAACAATAATTAAAAGCAAGAAATGCATTAGTAAATTAGATTCTGAGAAAACAAGAATCATCTTACAAGTTATATTCAAATAGAAAACAGATTGGTAGTTGTGGAACTTTCCGGACAAGGTCCATGACTTTTTAAAACATCACCATGAAGCAGAGTGACATGACATCCACGATTCCTTTTTCCCCCGATGACCACAGCTCTGAATTATGGCCCACTATTCTTTGACTCTTTTGAAGAAGCAAGAAGAGTACTATCTTTAAAGGAGGAGCAAGATTTTATTTCTAACTGTTTTGCACTAATGGCTTGATGTTGGGCAATGCCGAAAATCTGTCTCAACCTTAAATTCTTCAGACTTGCAAAAAATAAGAGTAATCTTACATGTTCACAAAGTTCATGTGTGAGTAAAAGGCAGTCACGTGGGAAGTCATTCAGTCATACTAACTCCTCAATCATCCAACAATTTCCTCCGTTTTATATCCAGAACTCAGAAGCAAGTTTAACTACAGGGCCAGGAGGATGGCTCAGTGGAATAAGTGCTTCCCTAGCAAGGGCAGAAGCCTGAGTTCAATCCCTGGTTCCGCAAAAAACAAACAAACAAAAACAAACAAAAAAACCCCAAACAGTTTGACTACAATGATTCTAGGATGCAACGAACTGATAGTAGTTTAAATGAAAGTCAATGAATTTGGCCAAATTAACTGAATTTTAATGCTTTTATTCTGGATCCAAAAAAGGTGCACGCTACACAGACAGAACTAGGGCTTGAGTCCAAACTCCTCTCTCTCCCCACTGGCTGTAAATTGACGCAGGCGCTTGATGTAACAGGAAGTGTGGCTATTAGTAGTCTTACTCCAGTTCACGTTGTACAGTTAGGGCAAACTGGCTTCTGTTTTGGAGGCATTTCCTCCAACAAAATTTCTTTTTGTTTTTTAATGCTTAAATTTGAAGATTAACCACAAGCAAGTTTATACCAAAGGTTAAGCAATTGCAGCTACAATTCAATTATTACACTCTGTGTACTTGGATTGTCATTGAGCAAATTTATAACTTAGGAAACTTCAGCATTTTCATTGAGAGCAGCATCTTTACCCCCCTCAACAAGTTTTTTCAAATTCTGACCAAAACAATTAAGCCAATGACAATATGTCAATGTGCATTCCTGTGTTGTGTACCTAACATTAAACTATACCCTAGGCTCTATCAAGGGTAGTAAAAAATGTAGAATTGAAGTGAAAGGAAGAAAATGAAAAAATTATAACATATGTACACAACACAGATATTCTTTTTTTTTTTTTTTTTTCAGAAACAGGGATTGAACTCAGACCTTTGCGCTTGTCAGGGAATCACTTGTTCCACTGAGCCATCTCCCTGGCTCCTGGTTATTCTTGTAACACAGTTCAGGCAAACTGTTATTTTTGTAATATATTTGGGAATTACTACAAAGGTAAATTATTGTATATATTGAAGAATTGAGAAATAGTTTTTATTTAAAGAAAGTTGTTATATAAAGAGATAATACCAATGTTAGGCAGTGCAGCATTTTACTTTCACATCACAATTTAAAATAACATTTAAAAATATGATCAGTATAGGAACAAAGCTGTAATTTTTCAGTAAATTTTCTATACTTTCTGTTTCTCTGTATTTTTTAGCTGTTCAATTACTTATCTCATACACAGATGATAGTTTATATTATCTACATCTTGAAAATTATTCTTCCCCCATTTTACAAATATATTCAGCAACTTGGATTGTGGAAATGTTATTTCTACACAACATTTTGCAGTCAGATTAAGCATTTACTTGCATCCTCATTCACTGACGTATTTGACTTTATTAATGTTTTATATAGTAACATAGTAAAGTAGCTCAGATAAACATTGTGATTAAATTCATCATTGAAATCATAACACCTTTTGTACTTTTTAAGGAATCATACTATTTTTTTCAAAGATACATCTATTTGGTAAAATGATTTCAAATTGTGACATTTCATTAAGTAATACATAGCTCATTTTGAGAAATTGTGACATTTTCTTTCAAGAGTAACTTTAGGGGGCACTGTGTTGCCAGTAGTCGGGTTCTCCTGGGCAAGTCAGATCATTTTGTTTCCTTTCTTTGCATAATTTCAGCCAAGTTTACATTTTAAAGAGATTGATCTAAACTTTCATTACATTTGTGTTTTTTAACTACAGTACTGTGGTATGAAAGAACAGCTTTAAAAAGTTATTGAAATGAATGCATTTACAAAACAATCTTGCAGTTCAAAAACTTGGGGTTGAGGGTTGTCATGTTTGTTTAGGAGTTAGAAAATAAGCTATTCAGCATACAAAATAGCTAGGAAAAGAGCAGAAAAAATTCTTACCTGGGAGCAAAGGGGGTGTGGGATGAATATGTGCAATGATAATTGATTGACTTTGTAACACACAAAAATTTGTTTTAGGTGTCTGTAAAAAAAAACAAAAAAATCAGAAGCAACAGTAAGGTTTAAGGGATCGTGCATCAATTGTAAAAAACAAGAAGATCAACAGGTAAAGGAGAAACAATAACAAAGACCATCAAAGCAAGCATGATAGCGAATACATCCATTTCCTGCCTATTAGGCCTTGGTTCTCGACAGTGTCCCACTTCTGTATAGTATACTGAGAAACCTGTATTACATTTCATAACAAAGATCTTTTTTTCTCCAAAAAAGATCAAAAAACCTGCTAGAAAAATAATGCAATCTGTCAATAGGAACCCATAAATAGGAAATTTGTCCTTTGTCTTCTGCTTTCTAAATTGATTAATTATTTAAAAAGTTAGTTCAGTTGTCCCCTAAATAAAGCTACCTCAAGGCTTTATGCATCTCATTTCTGTTTATAGAGAGTATTAGTTAGTAGATTTCAGCAAATTTGGAGGTTATAATTTTAGTGGTAAAATTGACATGGCTGTCCTCATTTTTCAGTTTCTTATATTTTCTTATCCTTCTAACTTTCCAAATGATGTTTGAAACAAAAACTGCTTTCATATGTGTAGATATAGGAAGGTGGAAACATCAAGTCATTTAAAGAGAAAGTATACATCTTTTTGCTTACAATCTCTTAAATTCTCAGAGATTGTGTTTGAATATGAAACTTATGATAAACTAAAATATAGTTTTGAAACAATTACAACCATGGGATATAGGAACATCAGAAAGCAATGAAGTAATTTTTACATGTGGATCCTTAGGATACAACCAATACACAGTCATATTGTAAGTAAAAAAGTGTACTATACATAAAAGACCTGCTTGCCGGCATTATTTAGTTATACTTCAATATGTAACTTATTATATTCTTCATCTCAACCTTAGTTTAATATAATGGAGTAATAAGAAAGGGTATAAATGGGCAAATATTTAACATATAAAATATTTTGTACTCATATATATAAACAAGTTATGTTATGAATAGGTTATCATCTCTTAGTTTTTGTGTATTTCTTTAATTTCTTTTTAGAAATTGATTACCCAAATACATTTCTGGAGGCAAACCTTATTTTTAACTCTGCATTTGAGAAATCATTGGTGCTGAAATGAATTATTTTCTCTTTTTAATCATATATTAGTTTGTATTTTTTGGCGGTTACATGCCCACTTCATATTTAAGAACAAGTAATTGTTTTTCAAAGTGTGATTTTTTTTAAATGACAAAGGCATTCAGCACTGCAAAGTACTTTTCTTGTAGCTGTATTTTAGGCATTTCACTTCATGTAGGGTTTCAATCAATGAGGAGACTGTAAGAGAGGTAGAAAAAAGAGATCAGATAATCCTGGACATTATATCTGTATCAGCATTCCCTGGAAGACTTTTGAGATTAGCAACAGGCTAAGTGGATTTTGTACTTCCTCCTGTGAAATTTAATAATGGTCTTTATCTCTTGCTTATGGCTTTGAAGTTCAACCCAATGTTTAGCAAAATTTCTTAAAATTCAATTGCCAGTTCCCTCCTGTAGAAGTACCTCATTCATGGAAAATTTCCTATCATTCCTTTTCTCTTAAAATTACTTAAAGTTAATGTTTAGGTGCATATCATTTATATTTTATTTCACTGTATTCACAATTGTTGATACTCAATGCTCATGTCCATAATTTTAACGCTGCATTGCACTCTATCTAGTCTGTTTCTTTTAATCCTTGGTTCCTTTTAATCCAAATGTTACCAAAAAATTTCTAACTCATATAATGTATGTATATTTTGTGAGTAGAGTTTCATTTTCCATTTAAAAACCTATTATAACATATTTTTGAAATGTTTGAGAGAAAGCCCAGATTTTAAGTGTAAATTTGTTGGGTTTTTTTTATCACATTAAGGTTAGAATTTTGAAAATCTTTGCATGGTTTCTATAAAATTTGATTATCCTTTGAAAATTTAAATGGTAAATGATATTTATATCTATTTAGATTTCTTATGTATTCATGTAGAGCTGCTTAATTAAAGTTATTATTTACTTCAACATACTTATTTAGATATGATTTTTTTAAGAATGTATTTTCTATTGGAGGGCATACATTTAATTTATAGAAATAATAGAATTGTGATGCTAACAATATTTACCTATCTATGTATATATTAATAAACATGATACACAAAAAACTTAATATTCAACTTAATATTGGCCATTTCTGAACAAGAGAATTATTCAAAATCAATATTTTATATTGAATATGCCAAAACAACAAAACTAAGTTAAATACATAACTGACAATTTTTCTCTTCTGTGTTTATTAACATCCCTCCAAATAATATCGTTAGATTTGCTGCAAACAAGAAACATTTAAAGACGGAGCTAGTACGGTGATTTTGGAACATAGCACGATATTTTTACATATACCTAAAAATCATCTACTTTAAAACTATTTTGAGGAGTCCTTTTTGAACTTCATTGTGGCAGCTGTTTGCCTCAAGAAATAAAGTCATAATCAAAGTCTCACAGGAGAAAAGACGCTTCGCATGCTGCAGTACTCTAATTTTCCTTGCTTCTTGGTGTTGTATAAACCAGTGATATGCACAATGTGTCCTGGTGCTTCTGTCACTAGTAACCTGGAATTATGCTAGCAATACATATAGCACGTCAGGCCTCACTGCTTATCTTCTGATTCAGAACTTGCATTTTACAAAACTGTCTAGGTGATTCTTGTGTTAGTGATTTTCAGAGGTGCTAGCAAGATATTTAATTGTTGGTGTAAAGTTTAAAATCAGTAATCCCAAAAACCCAGGCCAGAAAGAAGAGGCCAGATAATGTATTGCCAACACTGATAATGTTTTTCCTCCAGGTAACATGGATTAACTACAAATCCATTATTTCAGCAAATATACTCCTCTATTCCTATTTTTTCTCTTAATGTATAGAGTCTCCATCTACTATTATGATCAGAATATAATGCATGAATTTCAATTTCTGGTGAGATGTCATTAAACAACGAACGGTGCTTAGGGAAAGGGAACGTCGTCCTTTGACTTTGAGGCCTGAGAAAAGCAGCGGCAGCTTAGTTAATGTTGTCTCTAAAAACAGCTAATGGAGTTGCCTCCTTCGAGCAGTGCCTGTCTCCTGCTTCATCACCCATGGCGTGAGCGTTGAGTACCTCATTTTAGTCTTTCCAGTTCTCTAATTGAGCTATAATTATATGGATGTTGTGCTTCACTGCAGAGAAAACTGTGACCTTTTATGCCATGCGCTCCTTCTTTGGAAAATTAAAATTCATAAAAACTGAAAAACAAGAAAAAAATTTTTTAAAGTTGCCTTATCTTACTTGACAAAAGGAAATCTAATTATAGGGGAACTTTCAAAAACTACTATTTTACCATTTTAGCATGTATGAAGAAATACATTAAAGAGTGCATTAATAGAATTTTTCAAATATATATCCTATATGTTATCTTTTCCCTTGAGAGCTATGAATTATTCACACTGTCATATTATCTGTGGTACTGAATGTATTTAATGTCAGCATAAAATGATAATTATGTTGTTTGGCTTGTTTTATTATACTTTAATTTAAATATTCAACTTTTATGATTGATGACATTAATCCTTTAGCTTACGATCGCTATTCTAGATGATGTGTTGCTCAATATATTTTTGCGAAGAGTCAGACATGGTGTGTTTCAGGCTTTACCAGGCCAATGTTCTCTTTTTCAATTATTCAACTCTGCCTTTTGTGTAATGAAATTAGCCACAGACAACATGAAAACCAATGGACATAACTACATTTTAGTAAAATTTCATTTACAGAAGCAATCAGAAAGTTGGATTTGATCCTCAACTAGCTAAATTGTATTTACATAAAAATAGAGTGAATTGCTTTTAAATAAAAATTGATATTTTATTGGGTAATCAACTGAATATACATAAATAATTATAAAATATATGAATATCTGTCAAATTTTAAAAGAAACATTCATTTTGCCATTCTACACTGGCACCTGGAACTAGAAAATTCTCAAGCTCCCAAAGACTGCATCATGCAGCCAATTAAGAATTCCATGACTTAAAATACTGCAATATTTAAAAGATTTCATTTCATGGGCAATTTGATTTTATTTGCTTTAAATAGAAAAGTATTTTATTTGGAGGTTGTTAATGTTTGTGTGAAACTTTGTACCAACTAGTTCTAAATATACCTATGTCTATATCTATCTATAATATCTAAGACCTATGTATAAAAATACATTTGTATATATATGGACCTTAGATACCTCTGGATTAGTGATTTTAACTTAATGTTTCACTTTGTGATACATGAAATTCTGGTAATTTTTAGTTTTTCATTATTAGTTTCCCTCATATATTTTGTTGGCCATACTTCAATTATATAATTTACTTATTTCTGCAGATTATGTTAGTATAGTAAGCAGATGTCATATTCTTTAGGAATTACCAAAAGAAAAATTATTGAAAAATTGAGCAAATCTTGTTGAACTGCAAAAAGATTATTCTAACTCTTTCAGGGACATGGTTATGTTCCAATACAAAGTGTTTGTGTTATAATTATAATGGAAATAATAAATGTTATTACTTCATTTAATTGAATTAAATAAGTCAATTATCATTAAAGATATTTATTTACTTAATTGATCGTTTGCTTTAACATCTCACCTTAATTCTGCTCTCTTATTAGTAGTTAATGTTTTTGAAGAGGGATAAGGGTTAGGGACACAGAATGACTATTTTATATTTTTATGGATACTGGTATAAATTAACACCAAACTTGTATTGGGATTCCTTTTAGAGTCAGTATGCTGGAAAGAATTTTGACTGTAAAATGGTAATAAATAGAAGCATGTTTTGTACTCAAATATCCTACAGCCATTGAGAAATACACTCAAAAATTACTAATAAGAAACAATGACTTTCCAAAAAATAAACAAACAGAAGAGGGCAACTGCTTTGGTTGGTTATGTAGTATTAATCCATTTAAATCTTCTACATTTCAAAAGAACTTCTATGTCTTTAGAAACCCTCTAACAACATTTTTAGCTTGCTTAGGGTTTCTAAAGAGCTATGTGGTAGCAATAAAAAGCTCTTTACCACAGGGATTCTTACAATTAAGAAAAGCTGAGATTGTACAAATTTGCTAGTTTCGAAATATTAGCTTGCCTCCTACTTAAATCCAAACAAAAGCACACTATGGCTCTAGGTCAGCCCAATATAGACAAGATCCCAGCTCTGATTTGCCCCATGCAAGGAACTATAATGGAATGGAAGCAGCAGCTACTTAATATATGAGTGAAAATTACCCGTGACTGAAGTGAGCACATCAATCAGGACTTTCGGCATGTAATGAGCCAGACAAACCAGAGTGGTGGGCTTGAGGGCAGGAAAAGCCTCTGTTCTGCATTCAACAGTTTTCCAATCACCATGACATCCCTTTGCAGCCACCACCCCACTTCCAGCAGGTGGATTTTCAAGGCATTGTGCTGGGAACACAAAGATGGATAACTAAGAGTATCTGAGAGAGTTTCCTGTTTTGTATTATGAAAACTGGGGCAGCATAAAGCCACCCACATTCTTAGCATTTTTTAGGTATTGAGTAAAGAATAAATATAGATCACTGACAACAAAGAAACTCAGCACTGAGAGATGGAGCAGAGACAGCTGGATTCATGGATTCATGTTTTACATAAAAATTGTGTATCCATTCTGACCATCTCTGCATAAATGCAACTGGTTAATTTCATCCATTCTGCACCATCCTACAACATTTTTTTTTATTTCAATGAATTTCTAAATATCTCTGAAACCAAAAGAAAGTTATTTCTGATAGGAGTTTGTGTAAAAACGAATTTCACACAAGCATATTTCAGGAGAGTGTGCCGCTCACCGCAATCATAACATATACGTCATTTTCAGCCAAGATTTAAGTTATTATGCTCAGAGTGCATTCTGCCTATAGCTCTGTGTAACCACACCCAACTTTGTCATTAAAGTATAACTAACAGGAAACTCAAGAGTAGAATTTTCTTTAAGTATATGAGTCTACAATCTTACTAGATAACACAGTCATGTTTGTAGGTTTTCTCTTTGTTAGTATGCTTGATTTTACCATAAACCAAAATAAGCAATGGAAAAGTTCTACTTGAGTAGCGTGCCCTTTGCAAACTGCATTAACTATTCACTTAAAGAAACTCATTTCTTTTACTATCAAGAATATTTGGAAAATGTTATTAACCTTAAACTATTATACTCATGTAGCAATAAGTAAAGTCACATTGCTAACTAGAAAAAGCCAAAATAAGGACTATATAAGCACCAAGTGCTTGATAAAATATTTTGATCTCAGGATCAAAAAGTAACAACTATATCAATTCAGTGGTGAATGACAATTTTAGATAGTACTTTGTTAATGATACATGCCCTGCTGGTAGAGGAAGAGTTTAGTGTAATGATTGTGAATGGATGTTAGAAGGAAAAAAGCAAATCCTTTGTCTGCATTGTTGATCCATGAATTGGAACATTTGATATAAGTAAAGTTAACAAAAAAAGACTTCAAATATCAATTGTAATAATGTTTGGATCACCATGGACTGCTTCCTTCCACACTTCATCACTTCTCTTGTTCTTATTTAATTGCATGTTGTAATAATTAAAAGAGATACATTCCAAAGAAGAACATTGAGCTGCATTTAGCTGTTAATATCAGAAAGACAAGAGCAATTTTTAAGGAGATAGTTAAACAGGTTTAGTTGTATTTACTGTGCAACCAGTGAACAACATTGCTTAATATATGAAATAATAAAGAATGAAAGTATATCTCCTGAAGTACAGAAAAGTTATGAAAATTATTTAATACATTAGCTTTTTATATTTAAAACAATAAATTACTCTTATTAATGGAATTAAGGTTTTGTTTTTAAAATGAGAAATGCAAAAATGTATTATAATACAAAATACATTCAAGATGAAATTACCAGAATTAGAAAAATGTCATGTGAAAATAATTGTCCTACTAACCTGTTTTGAAACTGTCTCATTGCTATTTCTTTCTCACTAAAATTAATATTTTTTAAAAAAATTGTTAAGTTCAGTTAGAGGATCTGTAATTCCAAAATACATAACATCACCATTCTTTTTAGAAAAGAAATATAGAGATTAAAGGGTATGAGTTTTAATCTTCAATCTATTATTTTTAAAAAGCTAAATGTAAAAGGATAAAAATTAGACACGTTTTGTTATATGCACCGTCAGAAGATTAGTATAAAGGGCCGGGGAGATGGCTCAGTGGAATATGTGCTTCCCTGGCAAGTGCAAGGGCCTGAGTTCAATCCCCAGTTCTGCAAAAAAAAAAAAAAAAAGATTAGTATAAAAAACACAAGCAGACCAGTAGAAATCAGCAGTACAGTTGTCCAAGCTATCATGTATATATACATATATTTATTCTTTTCCCTTCTTCTTTCTTTCTTTCTTTTTCCTTTTCCTTCATCCCCATTATTCCTTCCCTCTAGCAGCTTGTTGCCCTCTCACGTATCTATCTTTCGGATTTTATTTACTCTTTAAGGTCCATATAAACACTATGATGCTTTCAGGTGCAAGTCTGATTTATTTCACTTACGAATATCGTCTTTAGTTGCATCCATTTACCTATAAAAACCTGGAGCTCATCGTTTTTTATAGCACTGGTCTATTGAAAGATATAAGGGGCCAGCCAAACAACTCAGTGGATTAAAGTACCTGAAATCAGGCGCAGGGGCACGGGTTCGATCCCCAAGCCTGCCCCGCCGGCCCCGCCCCGGGGTGTGCTGAGACAGAGGTTGACACTGGGCGTGGTGGTGCGCGCGTACAATCCCCGCTCTTGGGAGGCTGTAAACAGGCGGATCACTACGAGTCCGATCTAGTA
>NW_004524598.1:3678091-3679729 GCF_000260255.1 Octodon degus
CTTTTCTCACAAAAGAGTTGATCATCAGGTGGATGGCGCAGGTCTACAATCACAGCATTCAGGAGTCTAAGGCACAAGGGCTGTAGTATTGCAGGCAGCCCAATTAGACGGAAATATTATAGGCAGTCAGACAGGGCCAGGCCCTCGAAGGAGACCCCATAAAAGATGAGATGCCTTATAACTGTGGGAGCGGCGGATGCTCCCGCTGTGAACCAGACCTAAAGACCTAAAGACCAAACAAATGCTAAAAGATTAGCACCTGGGATTGATATTGCAAATAGGTATCGATCACCTGAAAAGACCCAAGTGAGTCACTAGCCCAACCCCCAAGGAGAAGAGACCCTGTCCTGTATTCCAACTTCTAACAGGGAGAGACACTGTCCCATATTCATGCCCTATTCATGTCCGCTTGCTACGCGACTGGCTTTGCCACCTGATACTGGATTTAATCAGTTTTACCTGAGCAATGGTGCTTGTAATCCCATTGGTTGACCACAGTTTTGTCCCACCCCACATCCACCTAAAGGAGTTCCCCCTTTCTCTACCTTAGCCCCACATGGTTTTACATTATAAAAATCCCTCAAGAGACAGCTTCCCGGGGGAACAACCCGCTCAAGCTCCCCTCCTGTCCATCTTTCGGACAGGAGCTTTCTTTCCCTCAATAAATATGTTTTGCTCATAACCTCCATTTGTTCCTAAAATTCATTCTTTGGTTTTAGAGAACATGAACTCATTCAGGTCAGATCAGGAGATCATTTTTCCCTATGTCATTTGGGGGTTCCCTATATGGTTTGGAGGTCATCCACTCGAGATCAGTTTTTCTCCCTGTATCAGTAGGACAGTTGTAAGATCGAGGCCAGTCTATGATACATACTGAGTTCAAGGCTTGAGCAATCAGTATAGCATTTTGAATGTTTTCTACTACTTCTTTAATAACATTACTCATATAAACATGGAAGACAACAATAACACTACCCATTTAGATAGTGTATCTTACACTATATCCCTATATTTGCCTGGCACATCTGATCATGAGAAACTGAGTGTGGTCAGGGAGAACCTGGCCATGTGAGAGCAGAAGGTCTGCTAGCTTGTGCAGGACTGTTCTCTGTCATTATCCACAGAGCACGCTCAAGGGCTGGTGGAAGCAAAAACTCAGCAGTGGCAAAGATGCATTCCAGAATTGGGCAAGACCTGGCTTCATGCTGTACAATGCCCAAAACTGCACATGTAAGACTTCAGAACGGTGGTGAGTTTGGGTGCAGGGTGTGACACTGACTGAACAAATTGAGATTAAAGGAAACCATAAGGTGAACAATATATATAATGGTGGGAACCAGGTTGAGATTAACCTTGAAATTTCATTAAGAAAATCAATCATGACATTCTATCTACCACTTTCTTGAATGGGTTTCTCAGATTGCAATACAATCAAGCTCTGTGAATATTATGACCACAGATAATTCTGTATCAATATTTTCAGGCAAAATCTAAATTTTCAGAATCAGAGTTGGCAAATGAGTTGGTGTGTCACATACACACTCCCACGTGGAAATCTTTAGGAGGTTTTTCATCGCTCTTTTCTGTTTTAATGATGTAGGCAGTTCTGACTTTTGCCTTTCACAGGAAGAAAACTGG
>NW_004524598.1:3681949-3683258 GCF_000260255.1 Octodon degus
GGTTATAATACCAGGCAGAGCCTGATTCTTTCCTTCTGGGAGAGTAAAATCAACTAGATAGTAGATACACACAAAAATAAATGTAATGCAATTGTAAAATATTGTTCATGTGCTACACTAATGTATTGACGGAATGCTACAATAATATGATAGTCGAAAATCTCATGAAAAAATACCTGTCAAAATAACCTTACACAACAAATCAATATATGAAATATGAACAAATTTATGTTAAATGTTTGAATAAACAAATTTATGCAGAAAAACGTACATTGCCATCAGTTCGCCCCAAAATATTCCCTTACCTTCAAACATATTACCCTACTATCCTTGCCACTTTTGGAAGCAGTTCTGGAATTCTTTTTCCTGAGGGTCTTTAAGAGGTAAGATTAAAAAAAATTGTAGTGAATTCCTCTACTAATTGCCATCTAAGAAAAAGTCAGGCTTGTAAAACAATAGTGTGTTGTAATTTACATTATTCACTGCAGGTAGCTCTGTACCACATCTAGCTCAGCTTCCAAGTGAAAATGACTGCAAAGATTAAACATTTCAAATCAGACTCAGACAGTGAAACAACCAAAACAGTACAACTGAAGACCCTCAAGAAAGAGACCACCAGGAGTGCTTCAGAAATATGGCCAGAAAAATGGGATAACTGAGTGGTGTAACTTGAGAGGTGGTAATGGTATATACCTTTCACTGCAAAAATTTTATTTTTTAAAATTCATATATATTTTGACCACAGCTTTATTGTCTGGAGAAGTTCAGAGAGGACAGATTAGTGAATTGGTCCTGTTCCTATGGACTGGGTGAGAAACAGGTGTGAAGAGAACCCAAAAAGGTAAATGCAGATTTATAGGTAATCTGGGTGGACTTACTGGAATGTGCTTAGAAACTTATGCTTTTACTCACAGCCTCACTGCTATTTTTAAAATGCACCATTATTTTCTTAATAGTAAGAGGAAGCAATTGCCCACTTTTCTCTAACATATAGTCTTCTATCATCTGGCATGCATGTTTATATATCTCATCTTATTGATACACTGTCTAGATAGACAGGTAGATAAGAGATTTTACTTCGTAAGAGAATTCTTCCAAACGTTTGTCATAGATCATTATAATGTAAATTTTATGCATACCTAAATAGTGATGTGTGAATTCAATTGGTCAAGTTATTGTACTATAATTTTTATGTTCAGAGTTCATACCGAATAACCTAAACTTTCATAGTTTTTAATAACTAAGTAGCCATCAATCTTCATGTTTTGTGTATGTTAGCATACTGTCTCTTTTTTAGTATTTTTCTAAG
>NW_004524598.1:3685073-3698205 GCF_000260255.1 Octodon degus
AAGTTATTATTTAACTTTTATAGGACATAAAATTAATATTCAATTTTAAAATACATTAATTTTATATTAAGAGCAGTACATCTGAGTTCGAGCAAGGTGGTAGGCTCCACACAATTTTCCTGAACAGCTACAAACTCATTATGTTACTGTGTCTCGTTTAATTCCATAACATTTAAAAAAATTAAATTGTGCAATTAATATATTCCACAAAATACAAGAGGTACAGAATCAAAAACAGTAAAATTAAAAAAAAAATACTTGCATATTCACTGGTTAGTTAATCTTAACAGTCAATCCCCAAAGATCTGACAATCCAAAGTCCAACATAGTTTCCAAGAATTTTAAAAGACTAAAGGATGGTCATAAACTGAGAAAAATTAAAGCAGAATTGAAAAAAAAAAATCAGGCTACAACACAGGATGTCAGCTTCAGTGAAGTGTAAGTGCCTGATAGGAATACGCCGATAAAAGCATTCAAATCCACCAAATAATTGGGTCAGAAAACAAAATCTACAGGCTGTGTAGACGGGTGGCTCAGTGATACGAGAAAGGCATTGCAGTGCGTGGAGAAACAGTGTGCTTCTAAATATGAAAGGCAATGAAAAATCAAACGAAACAGACTAAGCTTCTATCCCCTTTCAAAAAGAAGCCCGGCGTGATAGTTTATTTTCCTTTTGGCCAAGGAAATCGTCCCTTTAAACTATGGGAATGAATTGTCTCTTTTAAACTGCATTTTCTCCCTGAGTACATAATCACTGTCTGTCACACTTTGATGTCATAATCATCCGCTGGAGCTCCACCGTTCAAGAGTAAATCTGCTTAACTCACAGAAAAAAAGAAGGAAAATTTCACTGAGCCTCTTGCTTCTCTGGCCTCAACGGCAGCCCGTCTCAATTGCAGAAGTGCGGTGCTGTGTCACTTGGGCATTACTGGTGCCATTTCAAAAGCCTGTTTTTAAAAATATATCTTAATCAGTTCAAATAGAAACAGCATCCATTTGCCACTAAGTGAGAAGTGTGTGTGTGTGTGTGTGTGTGTGCGCGCGCGCGCGTGCGCGCACGTACATGCATGCGTGAGCAGCACATTAAACAGAAAGGCAATATTAGTGTGACTTCAACCTGCCACTTTCCAGGAGCAAAGCGCCCTTACACTCTGCATCCATTACTGTCTCTGAAACAATGTGCTGTATTAAGTGTTGTCTGTTAAAGGGTAATCTACAGCTTGTTCTCTTCCACACTTGATAGTAGGATTTAGTTCATTTCATGAGAGTGGACAACTTTCACCAATTGGTCATTTTCATGCCAAGCCAACACAGTTTTAATTAATCAGTATTTTCAAAATGGGGGAAAATGATTTATTCTTGAGCATTGTTTACTTAGACTCTTGGTCATTTTTCTTTACAAATGATACACAGCCTTTTTCTGACCAGAACAAGTTCAGTATCAGTGAAGACAGATTTTCCAAGAATTTATCGTAATATTATGCTATCCTGAAGTTTGATGCTATGTAAAATACTTTATGATTTTGATAAAATAATTGTTTCCACAGGAGTGTTCCATTGTCTCTTCCGTAAGCATTTCTTAGTTTAATTCAGAATTTCTTTGAATGATCTCTATTTTTAAATAAAAATAAATATCAGTGTAAAGATAAATAAAATCCCTTGCCATTAGTAACACGTCAATAATACTTTGTTTCATCATATTGGATGTTATGTTTTGCAGAACACCCATAGGAAACTGTATGAGCTTTGTGTATGAATTCTATAAAACTTGTCCTATTAGGACAGAGCTTTTGAGCTTATATTTAACTGGTTCCCTGCTGTTGGCCTTACAGTATTTAAAATAAAAATAAAACTCAGTATTTAAAATAAAAAAAACAACTCAGGAAAGAGTTGACCTTCCAAAGATTACTTTAAATCACTGTCCACAGGAAAACATTTTAGAAAAATCAGTATTTGTTTTATTTTGTAATATTTCATAAAAGGAATAAAGAAATCACTGCATTCAATGATAATTTTTAAATATAAAATGGATAACCTTAGGTTAATTTTCAATAATAAGGTGGTTAAGTCCTTGCACTGTAGTCTGCTTGACTTAAAGGGCTTCAGTAATGTATATTCCTTCCCTCCTGTGTTTCTAGTTGTCGTTCTTTGCATCATATATCACAAGATATTTTGGTCTGCTTTCCTTGGTCAGGCTCAGTTACGTGATTTAAACTTGGCCAGATCACTTGCTAGAAGGAGAAAGAATGACTGCATTTCATTGTCCTTATGACATAAAGGGCTATTATTCTGCACCAAATCTGTGTAAACGTTATATAATATATAATATCCACTAACCCTCTCTTTGTCCATCTTAATGCAGTCAAATTGGCCAAATATATTTTAACTTAACCATTCATTTATTTCCATAAATTTCTGATATGAAGATTTCTATTTCAGCTTCAAAATCAGATCTAGTTGATTCTTTCAGAAACAAGAAAGCTAGAGTAAAAAATTGAGATACACGTGAAATGGGAAGAAGTTACTTTCGTGGTTTGATCAACGGGAGGAATATCTGTCTTCTTACTTCTCTTACATGTGGTAACTGTGGTTTTGAAGTTTGTTGATGAGAAATCCTTTATAAAGGAAGCTTTAAATCATATCTTTGCAGAGACCTGGGTCCCATTGTAAGACTGTCCACTCTTTCTTCACACCAAAAGGGGATGCTATTCACTAGTAGGAAAAAGACTTGACATAACAAGCAGTGTGAATCACAGTTCATTCAGGGGTTGTGCAGCTGTAGAGTCAGACCTCCTCTATAAATCAGGACCTTTAGGGCTTTCTTCCTGCCCTCCATTTCTGCTCCTTCGGGGATTATACATTCTGAATTTCAGAATAGCACGTGTTGAATCTAAAACTCATAGGTCTGTGTTCTGTACCGCACCCCTCACCTCTCATCCCAAACTGACTAATAGGACAGGGCCATTCTAGATTTAATAAATTAGAACTTCATAAGTGAAACCACATTTGCAAATTAGGTTAGCAATAGATTAATCTCTCCATTAAGCATTCTAAAAAAAATTCTTCAGCACACTAAAATCTACAGTGTTCTTCATGTGATATACCGAATTCTCAGTGGACTGAGATTTGAATGAGAAAATCAGGGTAAAAAATATCTATTGCTTTTTTGATGGTATTGTTAAATGGATAATAGAAAGAAAGATAAGACAGATAGTAGGTAGGTAGATAGATAGATAGATAGATAGATAGATACATAGATAGATACATAGATAGATACATAGATACATAGATAGATACATAGATACATAGATAGGTACATAGATAGACAGACAGATAATAAAGAGAAATTTGGAAAGCAGCAAGAGAGGCATCAGAAATGTTTTACTATTTTGAACTATTATTGGCAGGGAATAATGTTGCAGAGTTAGTTTGTAGGTAGGAGGAAAGTGATAGTCTTAAATGTCATACAAGCATTTTGCCCCTGATCTTGATGAGACAGAAGTCATGACTATTCATGAACTTTACAGAAGCACAATGTGGAGGTGGCTTAGATAATAATTTGGGGAAATTGATAGAGTATGTATAGACGCTGATAAGAAAGAAAAATCAGAGAATCAGGTCTACAATTACAAAGAGATGAGTTAAGAGAGTCTGAAGTAAAAATAGAGAAGTATCAGCAAAATTGGAAATATTTTGTAGGATGCACTAAGTAAATTTATAAACTAATTATAAGTTGGTCATTCTAAGGAGGAGTGCATTTTGTGTTTGTTGTTTTTATTGTTGCTTTATCAAGGATCTTGGAAATGGAAAGTGCAAGTCCTCTTGTGACTACTGATTAGATTTCCTGGCACTGTCATCTGGGAGCAAAGGAACAGTAGCTAAGATACAGGAAAAAGAGTTATGTGAGAGAATGTACAGAAGAGAAATGGAAACATGAGTTGGTGGTTGCACCCAATGATACATAAAGGGTCTTCAATTCATGTTATTGTGTTGCTAATATATGATTCTTCCTAGCACTGAGACTTGCCTACAGGCCAGAGGTGACACCCTGCCCTCTTCTCTTGTTACATTAAATACTCACAAGAGACCTCAGTCCTCAATCACAGAAATTATTTTCATTCTCTATATGGTAATTTATGAACTCAGATATATCTCTATTCTTCTGTCTAAAGGATTCAAACTCATAGTTGGAGCCACTGACAAAAAATTCTGTTCTTTGAAGTTTTCCCTTCCTCCTACCTCCAGCTCTAAATGCACAGCAAGGATTCACACAGTGGCATCTGCGCCATCTCCTTCTGTTAGTCGAGGTTACTTTCACATCCATCCCTACATTTCTGCTCAACAGGCCATAGGTTGTGAGCCCTAAACTGGTGGAGGTTGCGGCTGACTTAACTGTGTGTGTCTGATATTCATTGATGTTCTGTGATAGGACCTCAATAATCGTTCACTGAACTGAAGAGACAGAACAAGCTGCCCACTTGGCATGAGCACTGGAAAATAATTTACTAATTCAGTTGAATAACCTACACATGTCTTCTGTATCAAAGCCTCCAGTTCTCATACTATCCGAGGTTCCCTCCCAAATGAGGTATAGTTATTTGCCTCAAGGACACTTTTTCTCCATTTCATTATCACTGAAAGCTCAGAGTTCGCTTCCAACTTTCTCCAGTTTTCAGAAAGTGGACAATGATCTCTTTGTTATATTGAGTTCTCAATACACAGTTTCTAAATTGACTTATTTCTGTTCCTATCTCATGTCACCACTATCTGCATGTTCCCTGTGTTTCAAAATTATGTCATCCTTATAAAATGCGTGTTATTCAATTATAAACCACCATCCATTATCAACTGTGCACAAGTAGAACTATTTGAAACTAAGTCAGGGTGCTAACTATGTAACCAAAAAAACACCCTAAAACTAAAATCTGACAATACTCATAGTTTTTTAAGAGCCATTTCATCCACTCTACGCTACATTCAGTGTGTACTTCCCACCCCGCTGTCCATAGAGTGTGGTACATTGCTGACCCCTCCGTAGCTTTCTCTTCTGTTAACTCCTTTCCAGTTCTTGTGCTTCAGATATGCAATAAAAATAAAGTCCATTTGTGACTTAAACTGCATTACTCTCTCTGTTCATCTTTTCTGTTAAAATACATTCAGGAAATTTTGTTGTACTTAGCCAATCTTTTTCCACTATGATCCATGTCAAAGTTGTATTTTCTTGAACATTTTTTTTTTCATTTATTTATTTGCTATTTGTACTTCTTTACCTAAGAAGTATCTATTCATTTCAAATGCCCATTTTTTAATTGAGTCTTTAAATTTGGGTTTCTGAGTTTTTTAGTTCTTTATTGTAAATAATAGTCCTTTGTATAAGGAACAGTTGGCAAATTTTTTTCCACATTGCTGGTGTTGTCTTCACTCTGTTGTTGACCTCTCCAACATCACTAGACATTTGAGAAATGAAAATTAAAATAACACTGAGATTCCATCTCACTCTAGAAATAATAACTTTTGTCAAGAAATCAACCAATAATAAATGCTATTGGGCCTTTTGGGATAAGAAGCCTTTCTCCACGCTTGGTGGGAGTGTAGACTGGTGCAACTTCTCTGCAAAGATATGTGGAGATTGTTCAAGAAATTAAAACTAGGCATTCCATTGGACCAATTATTGCCCTTTTTGGTATTTTGCCAAAATAATTCAAAACATTATTCAATCTTGATAAATGCGCATCTGCATTTACAGTGACAGATTGTGATAGGCTAATCTTGAAACAGCCCAAAGGCCAACCAACCAACTGATGAGTGAATAAAGATGTGTTATTTTTAGACTGTGGAGTACTACTACTCACCACAAAGAACAATATACTTGAGACATTTCTAGGTAAATGGATGCATGATGAGACCATACTCTCGGGTGAAACGCATCAGTGCACATGTGTAAATGCCTCATCTCTCTGACATGAGACACTGAAAATGTAAATAAGGACTCAAATGTATAATAGATTATGTGCAGTAGGAAGAAAATGTTCAACTGTGAATAGGAACCAGGAATTGGAAAGGATGGAAAGGGGAGGTACGGAAAAGAAGAAATGGGAAAGAAACTTCTTTTGTAAAGAAGGAGGGAAGAGGTGTTGAAGGGAGGGTAAGAAATGGGAAAAAAGAGTTAGGATGTATCACATACAGGTGAAAATTCCCTATGACAAACATGAGCACTATGTATACCTAAAATGCACCAAGACACTTAATTTATTTTTTAAAAGTTGAATTTTCTTCAGTCAAAGTGAAGGTAATAATGGGTTTGATATAAAATAGAACATAGTGATATATTGCCATTATGTGTACAATGGTGGAGGAACAGATGTCCTTCCCAGTGGCATACTAGTAGAGATTATTGGTTATATCCCTTCTTTCTTTGAGAACGCTTCAATTTCAATATGCATTTCATTACAGTATCACTTACATCTTTTTCTACAAGACACTTAATGGTATGGTTTTTCATTTATGTTTTCAAAATACTTGAATGTAGACACAAAATGACAGTATTTCCATTCACCTAAAACGTTTATTTATTCACTCATTTATTTATTTATTCTGTAATTAGGACATGGTCTACAGAGTGTACAAGGTCTTAGTTCGTAGACTGAACTCATGCTGATTCTCCTGTTTTCAGCCTCCCAAGTGCTGGGATTACAGGGGCATGCCATCATGTCCAGTCTCAATCTCCATCTCAGGGAACCCCAGGGGTAGGACATGCACAGCACAACAAGAATTGAACCCCAGCCACTGTGCTCTGCCTAAGCGGTCATTTTAGTCTACTAAGCTATCAGGCCAGCCCTCACCCAAAGCATTTAAGTTAGCCTTAAATTCTCTTCTTGACACAGTTAATTCTCTTGCAAGTATTGTATACTACCCATAATGATAAGCACCTTTTTCCTTGACATAACATTTACACTACTTTATACTTATTTTCAGAATGGAACAAGGAAACCAATACTAATTTTTATCCTCTTATTTTCTAATAAGGATATTTTCTTCTCTTTGGAATAACATATCTTTTTATTTATTTTTTACTATTGTAATTAAAGCTCTGAGATTGGGACCATTGGTGTAAAATTCAATATGGTACTTTTATTTTTCCCCCTTACTTTGTCAAGCAAACTTTTCCTCTGAAAAGAAATCAGTAACCTACTTTCAAAGCAGAAAGCATTATAATTCCTCTGTGTTTTATGAATCTTGTTTTTCTTACCATCATGAGATCAATATCATCTTTTTGTCTCTTAGACACGTGGCTCACAGCCACACTCCTTGTTTCCATTCTGTGTGCTGTATTCCTAATCCAAGGGTTGCCTTCACATTTATAAAGCATCATCCAAATAAAATAGACATTTATTTTCTTAAAAGAAACATCCTTTCTCTTGTTTCTAGGGATGGATATGGATGGTCTCTCACATGGTGAATCTAAATCGTTTTGAGAAAAATTCAGCTGCTAGAAGAGAAATAGTCTTCAGGCCACAAAGCTGTGGTGGGGGAGGGGACGCAGGATTCATTACTAGAATCCATCTCCAGATCTAACTTTCCCTGTTTCCCTTTTATCGTTGACCTGAATGGCAGTTGGGCAATGCTTTGGATTTGCTGAACGATGAGCCTTTATGTTAAGGACAAAGCTTCACTGTCTTAAAGTGCTCACAGGTGTTTTTATTAGTTAGTAAAGATACTCTTGCTAAGAACTGAGATTGTGATGTTAATAATAAATATTGCATGCAACAGTGGCTAGCAATCAAGGGATACTCAATTTAAATGATGCAGCAATTTATAGCAAATTGGAATTCTTTCAGACAAGTACAGCTAGATTGAGGCAACTTTTTATGGGAAGAGCTTGGCATTTTTCAAACAATAGTGTCTACATGACTACAGATAGAACAAATCCAACCACACATATCCTGGAGAAGTTTATTATTTTTGAGAAAATGAAAAGAGGAAGGCTTGTAGCAAAAACTTCTCAGGAAATCCTAAATTCCTCTAAAATTTTTTTCTACTCGTTTTCCTTTGCAGGCACAGAACCGGATTGTACTTTCTTAGTCTTCTGGCTTGTTTTGGTCACATGGCTAGTTTTGGCCAGGGGGCTAGAACACAGGTCATTCTGAGATAGCAGCTTCTGCAACCCACATGTAATTTGTTGCAATACATTTTTCTTGCCCAATTTCATGAATGGTGTTGGAGAGATCACTTGTCCCTCAGCCTGGAACTTGACAATTTCCTTGAGCGGTCTGATAACACTTATAGGTATTCAGGGTAAGGGAGACAATATTTAAAATTGCTAATACCTGATGATTACAAATTGCTGTATCACATCTTAGCACAGCATGTCATACACATTTGGATTCCCAGCCTTTGGCCCAGATACTGGATAAAAAGTAGACTACTTTTCATTGCAACTGTTAGGGCAAACTAAACTCCTTTCTTTTAATCCTAAAAACCTTGCTATTATTAAAATTATTTTTTTCAAAAAGACATTAAAAGTATTACAATCCATCCTTGCCATTGAACAACTCATTAGTGATTTAGATTTGACACTGAAACCTCCCTTAAAAAATTGTGAAAACGAAACAAATGTTTTCTTTATTCCCAGCAAGTGTTATTATACATATTCATAGTAAAATATTCTTGCACAAATAACATCAAATCTGAAAAAAGAATTAGATTTTAGTGCTTTGATAAATTATCACTCACATTTTTATCAGTGACTATAATATGTAATGAAGAGCTCAAGTGAAAACTGTAGTATTCTAAAACACAATTTTTGTATAAATCTTTATTGAGAGCTTCAAAAATTACATTCTGAAAAAGAATGTAAAAAGACAAATGAATATATGAAATTATTTCTTCGGTAATTAAATGTTGAGCTTTAAAGTTAAAATGCACTTGATCAATGATAGACTCAGAACATGGGTATAGTCTAATAAGGTATAGTACATAACACACTATAATTTCAGCCATAACTATAAGATGTGTATTCTAGGAAAAATAGAAAATTTCCAGGACAATGTAAGTGGAGTACTCATTTAAATAGAATTCCAGTTTGAATATTTAGAGGAAAAGAAAAACAAAGCAACCCTACTATCTTTCTTGAAAGAAATGCGCATTTGGACATCATTAGGAGACATATATATCTTCTCATAGCCCGCAGGTGAAATATCTCAGTAAATATTTTCAAAACTGAAGGAATAAAAATATAATGAAAACCATAAAGATGGTAAACAATCACAAATGCTAGAGATATTTAGTTATAGATTCATATTTCTTTAAAACAACTTTTAATTCATGGGTTATTGATTTAGTGGACTTTTCTGGGTAATACTTTTTATAAATCACTTAGTCCACTCTGATTAACTGCTATGTGTTTAGTGGGTCAAGATGTATACTCATATCTGCATGACTTTTTAAAACTGCACTAAATTTACAGAACTGTGATAATTTTCACCATCATATTCCCAACCAAATAATTCACAGAATTTGATATAAAGCAACCTTATTATCAGCTGGTTCCCAAGTTTCCATTAATGCTGGGATCATTTTTGACTCCACAGTTACAGAGCTGAAAACAACAAAACAGAATTCTGATCTTGTTCAAAATTTTGAGATATACTGATTTCTAAATTCTAAAGGACTTTCCAAACTAACACTGTATACTTCAACAAAAAATTAGTATCAAAAGCAAAAGGAATTATGGGAAATGTACTTTAAAATTTAAGCTATTATATGTATTTTAAATTTCTTTCCATCCATTCTTACAATATTTTTGTCAGATACTGAAATTTTTGTAGATACTGAAAATTGTTCAAAGTCAAAATATATTTTTCTGTATCAGTTCATCTATGAGTACAATTAAGAGAATCATTCTTACAAGTGGAATGTACTTTAAGATTATACAACATTTGACTTCTAGACAATGATGTTTCATTCCAGTGAAATAAAAATAAAATGTTACTCTTGAGATTTTCTCACACGTCTATATATCTAAATGGCTCTAACATAACATGACAGTGGGCACAAGTGCAGTTTCTCATCTGCCCCTACAACTATGCTGAAGCAAGCCTGATATTTGGTAATAAGCACAAGTGTATTACCAATAAGCATATTGAAATATGTTTGTCAAACAACCCAGAAAAAACACTGTATTTCAGAAGAACAGGGGCAGAAAAGTTCCTCTCAGCCTCAACTTTCATTTGCTAAAGTTTGGGTAGTATCCCTACAAACAAAAAATCTCCACTTTCCAGCTGTGGGAACACTGTTATAAATAAATAAAACACTTCATTCAATCTTATTTCAATAGTTTTTTATTGGTAATATGAAGAATGAATTAAGTTAATCACAAAAGACTCACTACTCTGAATTACCTGTTTCACCTTGGAAAGCCACACAAAATGAAGCTCTTAAGCCTTTTGAAAATGACTTTTTTCCTCAGCAATGATTTATCTTTCCCCTCGAAAATCCGTTTTACAAAAGGGAGTATGATTAAAGGAAGCCAAGCAGCACAAACACTTGCGGAAGATCCTGCTTATCTGGAACTCACTTGACAATGTATGTGTTTAGGGTTGGGAATGCTGCAGGTTCAAGGGATAATTCTGCCTTTCAGGCACTTCAATTTATTTCATGCCTGAGCTCTGTCATTGTACACAGACAAGATGAAACGCATCGTTGTGTAAAGAAATTGAAATGGAATCCTACTTGACCCAGCAGGATGGGGCATTATGTTTGACTCAGTAGTGATTCCTGGGATAATATCTAATTCCAGGAGGAAAATTTCTTGATATGGCCACCTGCAGAGCATGGCTTTGTCCAGGGATCACAAGTTGTTCTGGGTGACTAGGCTCAGGACATGCCCCAAAGAATGCAGCCCGTCTCCCGCTGGCATTTAGATCTCTTCATTTTCTCCATGCTCCCTATTCAACAGGAACAACTGAATGGAACAGGGGTGTTGGGAGAAAATGAAGCTCTCTCCACTCTGGCAGCAATGAGTCAAGGCCCGCTTGACCTGAGATTCTTATTTATTTAATTTTGTAGAGAGCCATCATTATTTCTTCACAGCGCACTTTTTAATTTTTACACTGATGGCCAGCCCCTTGCATGTCTTTCTCTGTTCAGTGTGTGTGAAGTATTTACTTTGAAAAGGCTGCACACCAATAGATTAAATAAAATAGGAACACTGCGGATCTCACGAGAGAAAATCGTGCAGACAGCTTTATTACTTCTATCAGAGAACAAAGATTTTTCCCAGCATGTAGAGGATTATTAGGCCAGAAGCAAATAAACGAGTTGTGTAATGTCAAAGCTTCAAATGCGATCAAGAAAAATTGTCTAATTGATTTTGCTGCAATTATGGCTTCTGGAATATAATTCCTGACTTTTCACTTCTGAGCTCTCCTCTTAGAATTTTAGAAGATTCTCTTGGATACAAATTCAAGCAGCAACTCATTACCCTGCTGTGCTCTCTCAGCCTTCCAAACTCTGGATGATATGACTTTACTAAAAAAAGAAAAAAGAAGAGAAAACGCATTGTTAAAATGATAATTCTTAGCAAATGGCAATACTTTCTCCTCCTCATCTCCCCCTCTTTTCTCCTCTTTTATTTATTTATTTCTTTTTAAGATCGTTGATGGCATGACACAGCCACTATCTAAGCCTCAGTATTCTTTGCCTTGGCCACTTAAAATGAATTAAATGAATACTGGGAAACTTTGTTCTCAAATCTTGTTAGTGTGTTTTGTCTGTGCTTCTTATTTTCTTAATTTCTGCCTGAATGTCACCTTGAAGCATTTACCTCACTGTGAAAACTTGCTTTTTTTTCTAGCTTATTTTATTTCCACAGAACTGAGAGCAAATGTGAGCAGTGACCTTCCTCTAAAGTAAAAGGAAGTTTTCTATCTGAATTCTGAAAATGAGGAAAATGAATACTTCTCAGAAACTCACATATGATAATGTATGTATAAAATATGTGCATGTATATATTCACAGAATATATGAATAATTAAGCACAATCAGTGATACATATGACAAATATGACACATGTATATATACAAAAGAACGCAATATATGATACTATATATGTAATCTAATGCTTACAATATTTTACTTTTGCATCACTGAAAATGATTATATTGTCTTGAGATTTTTAAAATTGTGCATAACTCTTAGGTCTGTAAAATCTATTTAGAGTATGCTTACACTGGTAAACATTTAGGAGCAGTTTTTGTACCATCTCCTTTTATATTGCTAAATTTGAGTGATTTGGCATATAAAAGATATATGTCTATAAATTTAATTAGAAAATCTGAAGTTACTGACCTTGCTAGCCCTCATGCTTTAATAATTCATTTGCATTAAGAAATTTTTAATACAAATAGAATGTAACAGTTTGCTAAAGTTTTTACAATTGAGAACCAAAACAGAAGATCTGAAAAATTTTTAAAAACATCATTGTAGGAAGATAAATATTCTTTATACAAAAATTGCAAATGTATAGCTTTGGGGTAGGCTATATATTTTACAAAAATATGATATGAATGATAGAAAACTTTCATCCTTTTCTCTTTGCCTTTGCTTGCTAATCCATTCTTCCCAAATGCTGTTATGCAGGGCTGCTGAAAATGGGGTTCAGCACAGGAAACATCTAACCATGTGGTAGCCTTGTGCAAGGCCTTCACGATGGCCAGAGCTTCTGGACACAGCACAGCTTTGCTCTTGGTGTGGAATGGAATGGCATAAAAATACTTTTGCCCACAAAGACGACTGAGGCAGAAGAGAGGACAGTTTTTGTACAGGTACTGGCTAACTGTAGAGTGTTGGAACTAGGATAGGTTGAAGAGAGCATTTTCCAAAGGGATGAAATGTAACATGGCATTGAACATTGAAAGCAAGAGGGGTGAAGATTTTTAGGTAAAGTGAGTCAGTGGGAGAATTCTGGCATAAGCACAGGTGAGGCATGTGAGAAGGAAAACTGGCTTAACATAAAGCTTACGATCCTTTGATGAGTATTTAAAATGTCTGATGATGTCGGTCCGCACATGGTCTGCAAGAAGTATTCATGTATCCTTAAGAAGTAGAGAGGTGGTGGGCATGAAACAGTAAA
>NW_004524598.1:3698550-3699524 GCF_000260255.1 Octodon degus
TTTTTTTTGGCTGTACTGGGGTTGAACACAGGACCCTGTGCTTGCCAGTCATGTGCTTATTCTACTGAGCTATCTCCCGGGGCCCCTCTTTCCACTTTCTAAAGTGCATCTATGCTTTTTGTTTGTTTGTTTTTTGAGTGTTTGCAGTTGCATTGTCCTTGTGGCTTTGGTATCCTGACTTGATTCAAAATGCTCACTTTTCATGATCACTTTGACTGTGGGGAATACACAAGACCTGTCACAGTGCCTAAACCAAGGAGCAAAGTGGAGGAGAGGATACCATGGTGTCTTTTCAAATAGGCCTTTCTGTTTGATGGGACAGTGGATGAATAAAAAGTTTTAGAGATGCTCTGTATATGTGCCTATGTCCCATGGGAAGGTAAAAATTACATATTACACAAATACACTAATAACAAATAAATAAAGCACTTTTTAAAAAATTAAAGAAATAAGGAAAATATAAGGAATCAATTAATTAATTGACACAGTTCATACCTAGGTCTTTGTTTCTACAAGCCATTTTCTACAAAGAACTACAGTACCTTAGGAGAATGATTAATTTCAGGAATCAGAAGGGGAAACAAAAATTTGTTTATAAGCAAATAAGTTCTCAAAAAATAATCTCATTTCAAATGGCTTCCATTTGGCAACTCTGAATGATCTAGAAGTGAAAATAAATAATAAAGAAACAGATTATATGCCGTTCAATAAAAAGATGTACAAATTCATGGATAAATTAAAATTTTAATTACAAAAAAGTAATTTAAAAAGTAATGATTTATTTATATGTATCCAGAATGTACAATGAATTTAAAATAAAATAATTTCAAAGAGATTCACATGTAGAGCCAACGTAATAATTATTATTATTTTTTTTAAATTGAACTGACCCAATCTGGAAATTTGTTTTTTTTATTTTTTATCGATAAGTTAAAATGTATTTATTTATTTTTCCCAAAATTTTATTGATAAAC
>NW_004524598.1:3699781-3701880 GCF_000260255.1 Octodon degus
TATAGGTGTGTAAACTCAGCAAAATATTCTAAAAGAGTCCAGTAGCCCATAATAGTATTGGGTCTTCCGCTTGACTGGCAATGTCAGAAATTGTCGACCTGAGTCCCCTACAGCTCACCATAACAGCATGGCTTTACTGCTTTACCTTGGTCTTAACCATCCAGCAGAAAAGTATAAAAAATGAAATAGAAGAAATAATTATTTTTAAATCCCTTTTTATGTATTTGGTACAGGGTCTGGCTATGCAGCTCAGACTCCTAGTGATCATCCTGTTTCCGCTTCCTCAGAACTGGGATTATAGACCTGTACCACCATGCCAGTTTCAGTGGCCAGCATAGCACATACAGGGCAAAGCCAGTGGGACGTAGAGAGCCAGGGATTGAACCCTGGTCCTTGCGCTTGCCAAGCAGCTGCTTATGCCACATCGTTATCTCCTCTGCACAATAACTATGTTTTATCTATTTATTTTTTAGGTGGAACCAGGGATTGAACTCAGGCCCTGGTGCTTCACAAACAAGTGCTTATTCTACTGAGCTATCTCCTTGGCCACTTTTTTTAAACAAGAGAGAGTTGAAAAAAAAATAAGAGAGCAAAATGGCACCTTATAGAAAAGTCTTCACAGAGATTAACACCTAATTTCTAGTGTCACAAAAAAGAAAATTTAAGAAAGAAATTTTTATTTGGATCAAAGGATATTGCATCAGTAATGTCTAAAAATTTTAAATACATAAACACACACACACACACACACACGAAAATCAACTAAAATATCAACAAGAGAGACCAATATTTATACAAAAATTATCAGTTATCTCTAGAACATTACACTGAAGTGCAGCAGGATGCATATTCTTAAATTTACCTGGACTTTTTTTAAAAAAGGTCATGTGCTGGGGAAAAAAAATCAATATGCTTAGGAAGACTAATACATACAATATAGAAAACACCAAAATGCAATTAAATGATATATAGCAGTAAGAAACATGAACAATATATAAATATATAGAAACTAAACAGTACTTTCTTAAGTAATCAGTATTTCTAAAGAGAGATAATAATTAAAATGGAAAAAGACATGGAGATTAATTAAAATACAAGAAAAAATATTCAAAGAACATTTTTTTTTTCAGAACCAGGGATTGAACTCAGTCCCTTGTGCTTGCCAGGGAAGTGCTTATTCCACTGAGCTATCTCTCCAGCCCCAATATTTAAAGAACTTATGAGATGCAAATAAAGCAGTGCTTAGGAAGAAATATGTAATTCTGAAAGACAGTGTTGTAAAGATCTCAAATTAACCCACTAGACACTAAAAAAGAATAATAGTACACAAATCTTGAAAGCACAGGAAAAATATAAATTTGAGAGTACATATAAATGATACAAACAAAAACAAGACTTGAGTGTGTGAAAAGATCCACAAAATTAATTAACCACAATGTAGGCATGCCAAGAAAATGAAGTCTTGTAAATGTAAATCAGAAAATAAAGTTATGGGCATTATTATAAACTCTAAGGTATCAATTAGATTATAAGCCAACCTGTAAACAAACACAAGCCAGGACATTTCCAAGGGAAGTAGACACAGCCTAGAAAGACAAACTACGAAAATCGTGTTAGTAGAAGTCAAATCAGAGTGAAGCTAAAACAATGAAAGCATTGGAGATAACAAACACAAACTTTGAAACTGCCCATAGTGAAAAACATGTACTCAAATAGTTTTAGTTTTGAAACACCCCAAATTGTAAGTTAAATCAACACCACTCCTTTGCAAGCACCTCAAAAGCCCAGAAAGCACTCACACTAATCTACACAGTCAGGATTACCCTAAAATTAAAACCATACAAAAACATCACAAGAAAAAAAATAAAGAACTGGTGGGGTATAGGCACACACACATGCCTCAAAACAATTAGGAGACTGAGGTAGCAGGATTAGTGTGAATTTAAAGCTACCCCTAAGCCACATGGTGACTTAAGTACCAGTGTGAACTATACAACAAGACCTGTCTCAACTCTTTCCACCAAAAGACAGAAAGAAATGAAAGAAAGAAAGAAAGAAAGAAAGAAAGAAAGAAAGAAAGAAAGAAAGAAAGAAAGAAA
>NW_004524598.1:3702324-3709468 GCF_000260255.1 Octodon degus
AAAAATCACCTAATTCAGAATCAAGTTGATTATCAGAATCTTGAATTTTCCACCATGAATATTACATGGACGTATATACCATTACGAAACAACCGTACACAAAGACTCTGGATGAAAGAATCAGGTTCTATTTCCAAATACTAAGTTAAGTCAAATAGATTCTTTTGAAAGGCAGCTATTAAAACGAATTCAAAAAAAAAAAAAAAACTCTGCTAATTTTCCTTTTGTGCCCACAACTACATCCAGATATACTCATATCATACTCCTCAACTTCTCTAATTATGACTGCTTTTCAGTAGTGAAGAAGTGGCCCTTTCTTTGATGTTTAAAGACTCAAGTTACAATTACAGTACTACTTGGTATCTCTTCAGTGTAAAAAACATTGATAAAATCTGCACTTGCCACACTTTGAGCTTCAACACATCATTGTAATTATTTAAATTGTATGGTGCATTAAATAAAGATGTATCCTCATATTCAAAATGTACGTCATTTAAAAAACTAATTTGTACTAATGTATATTTCTAGTTTTTTCAATAAATGTTAAAATTGCTATCAGATTATTAAAATTAAAAGGGTATGGCAAGAAAACCGAGTATTTCAAGAAAAACAATGAATTTCTACAAGCAGAAGAATAAAACAATCTTCATTCCTACTTAGTAGGGCTTAGACACTTTTTAGACTAACTAAAAGACAGGATACATATCAAATAAATATCTTATTCTTGAAATCTGTGTGCCTGAAGACACCCCCCACTGAAATTTTTTCACAGTAAGTACTTTAGATAGATATGTGAAAGGAAAAGTTATAGAATCCACAAAATATCCACTCTTTGCTTCAAATAAGTTTGAAAAAGAGAGAAAGGAATTACAAATGGCTGTGTAAATAACTAAGGCTTGGCTCAGCACGGGCAAGGCCTCCCCTACAGCTGGACATTCCACGTTTCCTCTCTCAGGAAATGTCTGGAAACTATTCCAGCTGCAATGTTCAAGGATGCGCATTATCACAAAATTCTCCTGAAGATTTATCTGTATTCATGTTGATGTATTACTAGATTTTTTATCATGCAAAATTATTGCTTCGCTTTGGCATTTTATTTATTTATTTATTTTTAAATTCAATTTTTATTTTATTTTGAAGAGTAGAAACAGAAGCAAAGACAAAGAGAAAGAAGACAGAAACAGAGTTATATACAACAATACATACAGGAATAGATTACAGATTTTCAAAACAGGAAAAACTAGTTAACAATGGCTGATATATTATCTAATTTTATCATCAAATCTGTTTGACAAATTAACAGACATAGTTATGCAAGATGGGAAAAATAATTGAATATTAATGTTTGCTTTCAAGAAATCTTTTTTTCTTGTCTTTTTTTAAAATTTATTTTAGACAGTATAATAAGTGATAAGACATTGGAAATGGTACATTTAAAAAGACCAGGATGAACGATATTCAACTATAGGTTTTGTACCACACAATGCGGTCCTCAGTGTAGTTGCTCAAATCACAGTTATCAGCATACAGAGTTACTTAATGTGAAACTTCTAAACTTTAACTTTTATTTTCAAAAAACTGATGGAAAATATTGGTAAAATAATCTCAGGATTCTGTATACATACTTCCGTGTTTCCCCCCTTCCTTTTTTCCTGTCTTTTCTCCTTCCTCTCGTCTTTGTTGTTTAATGCTTAGCTTGAGTTTCTATTTTACTATATCTGTTATACCTTTCAGGTTTTATTTATTCTTTCAGATTCTTACATTATGGAGACAGACAATAAGATATTTACACATGTGGGTCTGATTTATTTCACTTATGAGTATAGCCTCTATTTGTACCCACATACCTATGAAGGTCTCAAGGTTTGTTTTTCTTTTGGGCTGAAAAGTACTCCATTGCATAAAAATAACATAACTTTTACGTTAACTCCTCAAGTGATGGGCATTTGGGTTGTTTCCAAGATTTGGCTATGAAAAATGGTGCTACTATAAACATGGGTACACACATATCACTATGGTATGATGTTTTCAGTTCTTTTGGGAAAATATCAGAAGGGGAATAGCTGACTTGAATGGGAATTCCAGTCCTAGATTTTAGAAGTCTCCACACTGATTTCCATAGTGGTTGCACCAGTCTACATTCCCACCTGCAATGGAGAAAGGTTCCTTTTTCCCCACAACCTATACAGTGTTTGATATTAGTTGATTTCTTGATGATAGCCATTCTTCCTAAAGTGAGATGGTATCTCAATGTTGTTTTAATTTGTGTTTCTCAAATGGGCAGTGCCATGGAACATTTTTTTCATGCATTTATTTGACACGTATTTCTTCATCAGAGAAGTGTGTATTCATCTTAGATGCGCATTTTCAGATTGAGTCTTTAAATTTTGGGGGCCAAAATTGTTAGTTCTTTATATTATTTAGATAGAAGTCCTTTGAGTGATGGTTGACTACAATTTTTTTCCCAATTTTTGTGTTGTCCTTTCACTCTGTTGGTGATTTCTTTTGACATGCAGAAACTTCTACATAAGATGAGACTCCAGTTGTTAATTCTGTGCTGTATTTCCTGTGTAGTTTGGTTTTTGTTCATGAACTGTCTGCTTACTGTTATGTCTTCAAGATTTCCACCTATGTTGTCATCCAGGAGATTTAGTGTTTCTGCTTTAATGTTTATATTTTTAATGCACTTTGACTTCAGTTTAGTGTATGACAACAAACCTGGGTCTAGTTTTACTTTTTGGCATGTAGAGGGCCAGCTTTTCCTGCACCATTTGTTAAAGAGGCTATCTTTCTTCCAGCAAACTTGCTTGAAAATTTTGTCAAAGAAAAGATTGCTGAGTTTGTTTGTAGTTGTATTTGCATCCTCTAATCTATTCCATTGATTGTTGCGTCTGTCTGCTTGCCAGTACCATGCTGACTGTATCATAGTACCATTGTAGTATAATTTAGTTGGGGATTGTAATGTCTCCTTCCCTACCTAAGTAGCCCAAGATTGACTTTGCTATTCTAGGTCTTTTCTGGTTCCAAATAAATTTTAAGAATATTTTCTCTAGGTTTGTGACATACATAGATGTTATTTTGATGGGGATTGCATTAAGTCTGTATAACAATTTTGGTAGTATGGCCAAGTTCACAATGTTGGTCCTTCCTCTTTAGGATCAAGGACTATCTTTCCATTTTGTAAAATCCTCTTCAATCTTTTTGTAGGGTTGTAATTTTCATTATATAGAAGTTTTACTTCCTTTGTTAGATTAATTCCTACATGTTTCATTTTTCAGATGCTTTTGTGAAGAGTATCGTTTCTCTAATTGCTCTCTCAGTGAGATTCTTATCTGTGTAGAGGAATGCTATTGATTTTGTGTATTAACTTTGTATCCTGATAAGCTGCTGAATTTGTTTATTAGTTCTAGAAGATTCTTGTTGGATGTTTTTCAGTTTTCCAATTAGAGTATCATGTCATCTGCAAATAGTAATATGTTGACTTCATCTTTACCTATTCTTACTCCTTTTAGTTGTCTCTCTCTAACAGCTTTAGCTAGTAATTTCAGAACTAAATCAAATAAGAGTAGTAATAGAGAACATCCTTGTTTGGTTCCTGATTTGAGAGTAATAGCTGGCTATTGGTTTGTCATAGATGGCTTTTATCAGGTTGAAATAGAGGCCATCTATTTCAATTTTCTGTAGGGCTTTGCACATGAATGAGTGTTGGACTTTGTCAAAAGCCTTTTCTGCCACTATTGAGATGGTCATGTGGTTTTTGGCTTTGTGTCTATTGATATAGTGTATTATATTTAAAGATTTGTGTATGTTGAACAATTCTTGCATCTCTATGACAAATCCTGCCTGTTTTGGTATATAATCTTGATGATTTTCTGTTTTGTATTTACTAATATTTTATAGAGGATTTTCGCATCTATGTTCATGAGATATATTGACGTATAATTCTTTTTTTGGTTTGATCTTTCTCTGCTTTAGGTATCAATACAATACTGGCCTCCAGGAATGCTTCTGGTAATATTAGTTTTCTATTTCTTTTAAGAGTACGATTATTGGGATTAAGTCTTCTCTAAATTTCTTTTAGAATTCACCTATGACTCCATCAGGACCTGGTCTTTACATTGTTGGTAAGTTTTTTTTTTATTTTCAACAGATTTGTTTATATTTTCTTGATTCAGTTTTGGCAATTTGTGCCTAAATAGGAATCTCACCATTTTATCTGTGTCTCTAATCCTGTGATTCTTCTCAGGATTTGTCTTCACAGAGTGAGGACAAATAAATGCCCTAATGCTGCACCTCAAGCTTTTTCACAATAGATATTGATGATCTCCTGAATTTCCACAGGATCTTTAGTAATTTTACACTTTTCATCCCTTATTGCTTGAATTTGAGTTCTTTCATTCTTCTTTATGAGGAGGTTGGCTAGGGGTTTATCAATTTTATTTCATATTTTAAAGTACCAGTGTTTTAATTCATTAATTCTTTGTATTTTTTTTCTTTGTCTCAATTGCATTAATTCCTGCTCTAATCTTTATAATTTCCTCCAGTCTTTGGGTTTTGGGCTTGGTTTGGTCTTCTTTTTCTAGAAGCTTGAGGTGCAGCATTAGGGCATTTATTTGTCCTCACTCTGTTTTCCTAATGTGTGAGTTCATCATTATAACTTTCGCTCTGAGAACTGGCTTTCCTTACATCCCACAAATTCCAGTAAGTTATGTTTGAATTTTCACAGGATTGTATAGTTTAATTTCTCTTCTTTATTTTCCTATGTAACTCATTGGTTGCTGAGGAGAGTGTCATTTAATTTCCATATGTTTATGGGGGTTTTATGGTTTGTTTTTGTCATTAATTTCTAGTTTCATTGCACTGTGGTCGGATAATATACATTTATAAGTTCTGTCTTCTTGCGAATACTGAAGCATGATTCATGAACTTGTATGTGATCTATTTTTAGAAAACTTCCCATGTGTAGCTGAAAAGATTGTATATTCAGATGTTGTAGAATAGAATATTCTGTATGTGTCCACTAAGTCCATTTTTTCAAAGGTTTGGTTAGTTCTACTTCCTTTCTAATTTTTTGTCTGCATGACCTATCTTTTTTAGGTAAGCAGGTATTAAGGTCCTTGTTAAGACTGTGATATTGGTTATTAGATTTTTCATGTCCTTTAAAATTTGTCTTATACAGCCAGGTGCTCCCATATTTGGTGCATAGATATTTATAACTATTAGCTCTTTCTCTTGAATTTTTCCCCTAACTGGTACATAATGACCTTCTTTATATTGTTTGATCATTCTTGGTTTGAAGTTCAGACTGAACAGAATAGCTACCCCTGCCTCTTTCTGAAGTCCTGGTGCATGTAATATTGCTTTCCATCCTTTGACTTTCAGCCTGTGAATTTCTTTATGGGTTAAATGTGTTTCTTGTATAGAGAATACTCTCGGATTTTGTTTCTTAATCCACTTTGCCAGTCTATTTCTATTAATTGATGAATTGAGTCTATTTGCATTGGAGATTGTAATTAATATGTATTGATTTATATTTTTCATGTTATTTTTCTGTTGTTGGTTATCTAATTTTCTCCTGTGTTTTATACATCGCCATGTTTGGTAGGTTCTTTCTGTTTTTGTTCTTGGAATTGTGGGCATTTTGATTTCTTTCTAGAATGTATTTCAAAACTCTGTGTAGGGTTATTTTTCCAGTCATGACTTACTTTTTTTTTTCTTTTTGTAATTTAGGGAAGGGTCTACAGAGTGTTCAGGGTCTCACTAGTAAATAGAACTTGTAGTGATCTGCCTGTTTACAATCTCCCAATTTCTGGCATGACAGGTGCGTGCCACCTCACCCAGTCTCAATTGCAGTCTCTGCACATCCCTGGAATGGGACAGGCACAGATGAATTTATTTAGTTGTTCTTTGTCATGGAAGTATTTCACTTCTCTGTTAAACTTGAAACAGAGTTTTGCAGGGTGTAGCAGTCTAGGTTGGAATTTGTTTTCTTAGAGGACTTGAAGTACTTCACTCCATGCTCTTCTTGATTTGACTCTTTGTGAGGAGGAATCTGTTGTCATTCTGATGGATTTTCCTTTAAATGTGGTCTGATTCTTTTCTCTAGCATGTGTTTTAGTATGTTGCTCTTGTGCCAAACTTCTGGGATCTTGAGTAATTATATGATGAGCCAAAGTTTTAATTTGATTGATGTCATTTGGTTTTCTATGTGCCTCGCTTACCTGAATTCCAGATTACTTCCTCATATTTGGGAAGTTTTTGCCATTACTTCTGCTCATATTCTTTTTATTTCATTTGTGTTGCCTCCTTTATTATTGATGCTTGTTAGTCTCATGTTGGTCATTTTTGCACCATCTTGTTTCTGTTGAATTATTATTTCCTGAATCCTAGCTGTTTTTAAGAGATCTTTCCTTACCTTGTCACTAACTTCAGTGGTGCCTTCAAGGTATAAAAATCTGTCTTCACCGTCATTCAAATGGTTTTGCCAACTTGAATGGAGTTTTTAATTTCTAGCATATCTCTGAATCTGCTTCATGCATTCTGTTTGTTTCCCATATTGTTCATTCAAGATTTCCATCATTTCTCTACTCTCCTCTACTTTTTATCAGCATTTTCTTTAAAAACCCTTAGTAATTCTTTCTTTATAGTTATCTTTCTCTTTTTTTAACCTATGAGATTTTTTTCTGATATGATTTCCTGTACACCCTTGTGCAATCGTTTTTTGACTTCAATTGCTATTATTTTAGAGATTTCAGGTGTGTGACTTCCAATTTCTTCTATGCTGATGCATCTTGGGTTTATTCGGGGTGGGCTCATGGCCTGAGAATATATTTTTCTCTTTCTCTTTATCATTTTATATATGAGAGAATTCTTGATTTTGATTTTGTGACACCTTTGTGTGAAAGTTTAATAGTAGGTTGCTGTATTAGTGCAGTCAGAGCCTCTCTGTAGAGAGTTTGTTTTTTTAATATCTATCCTGTGTCAGAGATTCTTGTTTAAAGTGTGTCCCAGGATTTTGCCTTCTCTATTGATTGAGAGTGAGATATTGGTTTACATTTGGCACTGGCCTCCATCATTCAGTGTAGGGCTTTGGTGAGATTATTACCCAAGCAACTCCCAATATTAATACCCAAAGGAGAACATG
>NW_004524598.1:3713833-3729463 GCF_000260255.1 Octodon degus
TTAGACCATATCTTCTTCATACCCTGAATGTTTCCCTCATTCCTGTGAAACAAAGAAATAGCCTATGATCACATGCTCAGCTAGTGGTGATTCATAAATTATATGTACATGCACATTTAGAGTGAGATCTCTTAATAATTCATCTGTATCTGCTAAAGTAGGGCAGAAGAGTTGGCTTTTAAAAAGTCAAAGTTTCAACTAATAGATAAAACATCTTTGACTATATCAAAACAATATGTTACTTTCTTTTCACCCTAAGGTGTATATTAAAATGCACAGCTAAAGAGAAAAACGTTGAATATATGCACTCGACTCCACAGCTGGTCTAGCATACTGATCCCTTCACTCTAGAGGGACTCATTTTTCTCCCTTAATATTGGCTAAAATAACCACTGCTGTTTATTCCTAGTTACCGCTTTGTTCTGCTGACTCAGGTAGTTACTGCTCTTCCAGTTATTTCTCTTTCTAGCAGTTCTCACTCCTGTTCCTCAGTTCCAGGTACTGGTGCAAAAAATTCTTCCTTGAGAAGTATCACTTCTGATTGATCAAATGGCTGATTGGTTCTGTGTGTGTGTGTGTGTGTGTGTGTGTGTGTGTGTGTGTGCGTGCATTTAGCTCTCTTTCAAGAAAGCCCTGACATGATTTCTCATGAGTTGTAGCTTTCAGCAGAGCTCCCCGAATTGTCTGATGGAATTAGGATAATCATAAAATATAGCCTCCCTTACTTTATATCTACCTTGTCTTCAGAAGTGGAAGTTCATTTTCAATTTGTTCTAATTCTGGCTTTATATATTCCTGGAAATGTAAGATACTATTAGTTCAGCCATTAGTCCTAGAAAAGTCTGAATTTGGAAAGTTCTGAATATTTTAAAACCCTTTATTTCTTCCATGTTTCCGTTCTCCTCTACTAGTCATTTCTATAAAGTAATCATGGAAATTAAATATACTATGACACAAATTCTCTAGAAATGTAATTTAATTTCATATATATGTATATATAAATAAATATGTGTGTGTATGTGTGTATGTGACAAAAGCAAAAGACAAGGATATAGCTAATCACAGACAGTATATTCTTCTTTCAGTTCACTTATCCATTTAAAGGAATGCTGGTTCATTGGTGACTAGTTGCTTACTCTCCAGCATCATGTTGAGTGGCCATGAATAAGAAAAAAGGCAGATATGATTCTAGCATTCTCCTATATTCTAAAGGTTTTCTACAGGTCATAGAAAACAAATGAATATCTTCTGTGTTCTTACTAAGGAGACAATCAAAATTCTTTCAAGATACAGTGCTCTGGGTGCCATGTGGAAGTAGTGTGAGTGAGTGGGCAAAAGCAGGGAAACAAGCAGCCTTTTTTCTTTAAAATTGATTTGTCTACAATTCTCTCTTAGTGAGTCTGCATCTTTATCTTCTAAATAGGCATCTGCATCTTGCTGACCATGTAAGTTAACATTCACTAGTATTTTATTCACAGTGGGAAAATATTCTTCTCTACAAAACTCCTATAATCCCTTAGAAATAATCTGGAAAATTGTCAGGCACATATTCTTTTAAAGCCAACATGCTGGCCAATATTTACAAATGAAAGCTTTGTGACAGAGAGTATTCTAGCTTCTCAACAAAATTTAGCAGATCTGTTCTGTGGGGTGATGTTTCTTCACACAGCTGTAGAAGGAACACTAGTTCACATTATCAGCTGTTCAGGTACACTAGTGTTATGGTTTGTGTATAGTTGTCCTGCCAAAACCTCATGCATTCATGGAATGGGGACTTCTACAGTTTGAGATTAACCCATGAATGACTGGGATTATAGGTTTTAGTAATCCTGGGATTATAGGTGTTAGTGCCACACCCAGCCTCAGGTTGATAGCCTGAATGTAACATAAGTGAGAGAGAAAGACTTTCTCTGTTGCCATTGTTGTCTGTGGCCATTGTTGTTCTTCCTCCACCATGAATGGATGCTTTCTGCCCTGAGCCACTCTGCCTTGGAGTCATCTGAGCATGGACTGAAACCTCCTGTAACTGTGAGCTAAATAAACCTTTCCTTCCTTCATTTGAGGTGTTGACTATTTGTCCCAGCCATAAGAGAAGAGTAACTAAGACAACCAGGAACATGTTATTTCATTGATTCCCTCCCTACCTATGTATTTTATTTTATTGAGAAGAAAATATCAATGAGACAGTTTCAAATCTGATTAATAGGACAGTTTCAATAATTAACACATTATACATTATTATCTTCATAGTGGTTATCCATAGTACAAGAAGCAGACAGGATATCCTGTACAAACACTACTTACTAAAAATCTTTCTTCTCAGTGAAATAAGCAAAAATAGCTGTATTTCTGTCCTACCTATTCTGTTTTATAAATACAAAATGATCCTTCCTCTGTATCCCATTTTTTGTTTAGTCCTGTCAAAGCTGGGTATTCCATTGGAATTTAAATGCCTACCCATGTCTTTTGTCCTCCTATCACTAAAGTACATTATGTCTTCCTAATCTTCAAACTCTTCTCCTTGTCTTAGCAAAAATATAGGATGATGGTTACAGAGAGAGAATTCAAAGAGGAAATTATACATCAAAAATTAACAAATTTGAGTAGCTTGCAACTTCAACAAGAGAAAGAAATAAATTCCAGGGATCAGATGGCAGTCAAAAAAAGAAGAGATGAGAAGGGCAGTTAGGAATCAAATGAGAGCAAGACTTCCTCCTTTCTTTTTGTAGCAAAGAATACATAGACACCCAAAATCCAAAGTAGGATTCTGTGCCTGAGAAATGAAAGGATTTCTTCTTGGAATAGAAATAGTTCTGCTGTGATCATAGATGTCTGCTGACTTCGGTAAGTTCAGAAGTAGTTCTCTTGCCCAGCACAGCCCAGAAGACACAAATGTTGTCTAAATCCCAATGCATGAGCAAAATTATATTCATTGTTACTTGGCTGGAAGACTTTTTGTTTGTTTGTCTGTTTGTTTGTTGCCAAGAAAGGTAAGAGATTTCCCGGGAGTTTCCTGGATAGACAAATTCTGTGGAATACCAGGTAACACCATATCTCCACACTTTCACCTACTCACCAATGTCTTAGTGTTGAGTGAAAGCTCTGAAGTTTGATTCACCTTTGGAGCTATGAAAAAGTAAAAGAGATCTATATTTCTTGTACACCTAAATATGTGGACTGAGAGATGTTACCTCCATTTCTATTGACAGAGTCAGGAATTTGGGGAGAAAAAAATCATAAGAGAAAGCACTAGTTAGATACCCAGAGCAGCCTTCCATCCCAGAACATAAGAGGGACCAAGAATTTATCATAGCATTAAAAGATTCCACCTAGATCAAGACAGCCACAGTGGTTAGAAGGTACCACTTTTTCTTAGGAACCTCCTAATCACACACATTCACTTTTCTTCTAAAGTGCAAGTTTAGCTTTCTCTATAAATACCATTTTACCCTAGTAATTCTTTATAAAGGATTCCTAAGGATCCAGTTAATGGTATCTAAAGTTTACACATTAGTTGTTACCCAACTTTTCACATTGATCCTAGTTGCCAGAGTGGGAAAAACCCGATAAGCATCCTCCTTGGATTTGCTCCTGTAGCACACACTTGCACCTGACATCTTGGTGATTTCTTATGAGTAGATCACGTATTTTCACTTATACTTTTGAGACTTCACATTGAGTGAATTCAGAGATCACCAAATGGATTTCATTATCATGCCCATTACTGTTTTTCCTCAGTAGTCAAGGGCACTTTGCAAAGAATGAAACAGGCGTTGAAGCAGGGGAGACAAGGTTCAGAATGAAAATCCACATAATGAGCGTTTATCACTACTGTCGCCTAGCAGTTTACTCATGGATGTCTCCGAACAGCAACCTCCGCAGTGTACTAAATGAAAGTCCATGAGGCTAATCTATCAGTGGATTCTACTATATTATTTGAATAACACTAAAATATTTATATGCTTCACATTAGTTTCTCTGTTCTCTCGCAACATCATTTCTTTTCTGTGTGAATATTATTCCTCCTGGGAAGTATAGCTCCTATTTCATGAGGACCTTTCCTTGACAGGGTGGATGCCCTGCCCCCCGCCCTACTCCTCATTGATTTGGTCCTGCTGCTTCCTTTCTGGAGACACTGCAGAATTTCAAAGTGGCCTTCACCCCAGGTCATTTATCAACTTTTTTTTTTTCCCATTCAGTGTCACTTCACTGTCCCACTGAGCAACTGGCCAGAACCCAGAGGCCCTAAACGACAGCAGGTCTGGGAGAACCCAGGAGTACATAGTTACAAGGAGAGAATGTCCTAGGCAAGAACTGTAGAAACAATAGAGTGAGGAGGCACAAGATGTCCATGTTTGGAGGAGGGTGTGAAGGATATTTCTCTACCAAATGTATATGCGTGTGAGCACAGCTGATCTAGGGAGTAAGCACTTAGTGCAGAAACCTTGAATTTGGAAATAATTCAGTGAGCAACAACCTAATGAGGAAACTGAATGTCAGACAGGTAAGAGTGCGCCTGGTGCCCTCATGTTAGGAGCCAGGTTACATTATCTTGTTGTTCTCCAGCTCAGACAAACTTCCATTATACATGACAGAGTATTTCCAAAGGAATATGCCATTTTTAGCATTCTTACAGCATTTAACTATCAGGTATGATGTTTTAAAATTGTCATTTTCTACATTTTAGATTAAGTGGTCATAGAACGTGATATCAAGAGTTGTTTGATTTAGACTTGTAAATTTCCATTATAGGATTTTAAAAATATTTCTTGTTTGGTAAAAGCAATAATTCAATCCTTAAATCATCTGTAAACATTTCACCATTTTCTAGTCTTACATTAATTTCAGAAAGATATGTTTTATATTCTGATCATTTTGTAAAATTTCTAAATCATGTTTACTACTCTGTCTCTAAGAGCTCAAACTTCATATTTAAATTTTTCATCTTGATAGTGGATGCTTTTACTTTATGGGTAAAGTATTTTCAATTAGACTTCTGAGAATAGAAATGTTATTTTTTCATTTTTAGAGTTTTCTTTCCTTTCTCCAAATTTTCTTTTCCATCTCTTTTTGCTTTTTTTCTTGCTATTGTTCAAGTCTTTGCTGGTTATCTTCCCAGATGAATGTCTCTGGTATTGGCATTCTTTTCTCTATTCCTCACAATTAAGAATGGAGTAGGAAAAAGCTTTGGAAATTCTGAGTGTGGGCCCTGTGCACCAAGTGTGAAATCCAGCCTTGGTAAATACGACTGAAGCATTTCACTGTGAACTACCAATGTGAATCACCTTCTCTGGGAATGATTACAGTTGATAAATTTCCTGTACCATGTCTTGAATCAAAAAATAGACCACTAATCATCTAGTCATGACATGGGTAGAAAAGGCATGTTGGATTATTAAAATCAGCATGTAAACATTCATTTAATCACCCACTTTCTGGATATCTTGTTCAACAGCAGATTATTGTCCTACAATACTGCTATTCTGTGCCAAACCTCCAATCTTTCGCATCTCTGATGAGGAAATGTGAAAAATCCAAAGGCTTGCTATATAAACTTGGAACCAAGAGCTCTCTTATCAGCCCCAATTTTATTCCTGCTTCAGTGATAACTTTGTCAACAGTTGATGGGTCTATGGGGCGGTGGATAACATGTTTGTTTTCTTTGTTTTTCACTCTGAAGTCTGAACAAAGGGACTTTGCACTGAGCTGCATCCACTTCCCCACCCCATTTTTACAGACAGTGTTTTAAGTCTCTGTGTTGCTCAGGCTATGTGCTAACATTCCATTTTCCTACCTTACACTCCACAGAATTAGAATCACAGGCATGCACCGGCACACTTAGCTAACATATTGCCTTTGTTGCTGACAGCTTTAACTTTATATTAAGTCAGTTCCTCATGAATTAATAGCATTTCAAAGCTATCAAAGTCTGGATGAGAGGTGAAGCACATATTCTATATGAACAATGAGATTTTCTAATCTACAAAAAGGTCTAGATTCTCAAAATTAGCACAGAGAATAAATTTCATAAACCTGAAAGAATGAAATATAAATTTGAGGCACCAAGATTTGAGCTAAGTGTGGCCCAAGGAAGAGACAAAAAGCCTTCCAGTAGGAATCATACTGCCATCTCGGATGAACAGTGATCAGAAGTAGGTCCTTTAGCCTAACAGTTGTATAGTGAATTTTAGTCCATAATATGGAAAATGTATTTCTTAGTTGGAAAAATACACCTTCCACTCTGACATAGTTGGGAATATTATTAGGTTAGATGGTTAGATAGTGTTATTCTAAAATTCAGATTCTTAGAGTTTCAGAATGTAATTTATTTAGAAATAGGGTCTCTGCCGACATAATGAGGTAAGATGAGATCGTATCAGAATAGGGTGCTTCCTTAATCCAATATATCTGGTGACTCTTAAGAAAAGGAGAAGAGATTCAAAGATAGAAACTAAAAGGCAATTTCATGTAATGACAGAAGCAAGATTAGAATGATGCATCTATAAATCAAAAAATTCCGAGGATTGCCAGCAACACCAGAAGCTAAAGAAAAGGCAGAAAACAGATTGTTCTTTCCATCTTCAGCTAGAACAAAGCCTTCATTCTCCTTCAAGTTCAAGCTTACAGATTTGACCAGTCCCAGAACTCAAAAGGTGGAAATTTCAGAAAGTGTATTGAACAGAACATAAGAACAGGTTCAACTGAGACTATGACATTTAAAGTCCTATGATCTAATGGTACAGTAATTTCAAAAGTTCTGTAAGAATTTCAAGAAGACAAAATGTTTACTCCTAAAATTTTTCTCATGGTTCCCCTAAAATTTCATAAAACTTCTGAAGCTTGGGTCAGATACACCAATGTACTTCCTTAGGCTCGAAGTGTAAATTCTACATTGAAACCTTTTTAGTAGGATGAAGAGGACAGAGAAAAATAGACATTTGCATCTCCGGAGAAGTTCTTTGGCTAGCGTTACAACAGACTCAGAATTTGCAGTTGTAACAACATAAACACAAGGAGACATTGCTCTCTGACTGAGTAGAATTTGATGACAGAGCTCACAACTTTCAGTCAATACAGTCGCTGTGCATTCTCTTCCTAAGAAGACAGCACCTCTCAGAGCCCGTGAATGCAGACAGGAAGCACAAATACAACATGCAAGAAAGGAGAAAGCTGCTGGGGAGGTACTTACTCACAGCTTACTTGGCAAACCTACCTGTGATTCAGTTAAGGGAGAGCAAACTACATTTTAAGAAATAATTGCCATATATTCTTAAGTAGACAAGGCAAGAAAATTACTGGTCTCTAAATACTACAGTACAGATTAAACAGCTTTATTGTACCCTTAATTTTGTCCTGCTATTGCTTTCATTCTATGAAGTTACTAAAGCTCAAAGTGACTAAAAATTTTTGGTTGTCCAATTTGATAATTAATCCTATATAATTTGGTCCTATAAGGTTCATTTCAGTCAATGCACCATATTACTAGAAAATGATAAAAGGTGAAGTAACAAAAAAGACTAACAAAAGGGAAAACAAATTAAATGTGTGGTATAAAACTTGTTTAAGGTGGGGCTGGTGAGATGGCTCAGTGGTCTAAAGCACCTACTTAGAACAAGATTAGCAAAGCACAGGGTCCACGGTTCAATCCCCCAGCACCACATGCCAGCCAGCCCGCCCCCTGGTGGGCTGAGCTGGCCACGCACGCACGCAAGTGCGCGCGCGTGCACATACACACACACACACACACACAAATAAATAAATTTAAAAAAAATAAAATTTGTTTAAGGAAATAAAAAACAATAGAATTGAAAACACTAATAATAGTGACTAGAATCATTATAATAGTTATTTAAAACATTGTAGAACAAAATTGGGGAAATCCTATACCAGATGAAAAGCTTAAAAGACATAAGAGAGTGGAGAAGAACTGTATTGTATTTGAGTGGGACTTCAGGGAACAGAGCCTGTCAATAGAGGGAAATACACGGAAAACTGATGGTTTGGAGAACAAGGACAAAGGAAGTAGAAGAAGTACACAGAATTACCATTTCCATACATTAAGAATTTTAGAGTGTGCTATATAGAATGCTAACTGCTTTACAATCATTTTGTTTTAATCTTCATATTAACTCATTAAACATTCTAATAATAAGAGTATTTATATTATATTGAAGTAAGGATTAGAGAATTTAGACCCATGGCCAAGTTTTCATATGCAGTAAAGGATTGTATTCATCAGTGTTCTCTAGAGAAAAATGAGAGAGAGAGAGAAAGAGACAGAGACAGAGACAGAGAAAGAGAGAATAGCCTAGATAGATTGATTGATACATACATACATACGTAGAAAGAAGATAAACAAATAAACATATTATTATAGCAATGTGTTGACAAAATCATGGAGTTTGAAAATTACACACAACATGTTCCCTGGAAGGTGGAAAATCAGGAAATCTGCTAGTAAAAATCAGTCTAGGTTCAAACCTCTGAGCAGTGTAAAATTCAGGACCAAATGCTGCAAGCCAAGAATTTTCATGTCCAAAGGCAATGTGTGATGAGAGTCCCAGATCAAAAATAAATAGAAGCTGTGAGTCTCACTTTTTTTTTTCTGGGTACTCAGTGAACTGCATGGTGCCTGTGTATATTGACAAGAACATATCTTTTCCAGTTGGTTTGATTCAGATTTTCATTTCATTCCATAATTCTAGGGCAAATGCAGATATGATGCTTTAGCTGCTGTCTGGATACATTAGCTTATTGAAGAATACACATTTAAACAACCACAGCAATGATACATCCAAAGGTAGGCAGACAGATTCCAAAATGCTCGTTTGCCAACTCCATCCAAAAGAACTTTTCTGGACCAAAACCTCCATTAATAATTTTCTGTGATGTCCAACACTATATTTTCCAGCCAGATGTGCTATTGAACATTCTAAATGCATCTAGTGCAATGTCAAGGAGAAACCAAACTCTGTGTTTGATTCATTTTTAATTAACTTTATTTAATTAGCAATATGTGGCCAGCAAGTGACAGGAAACTGCACTTTATACCTGTTATGTATTTTGTACATAGTTCATTAAAAATTACCCTTATCAAGTAGTCTAGGGCTAGAGAGATGGCTCAGTGGAATAAGCGCTTCCTTGGCAAGTGCAAGGGCCTGACATTGCCAGTTAAACAGAAGACCCAATGCTATTATGGGCTACTGGACTCTTTTAGAATATTTTGCTGAGTTTACACACCTATAATATTCAATAACAGAACTTAAAAAATGGGGTATAACTATGAATGTCCATTTTGTATCTGTGTATTCAAAGTGGTTGGGATAGATATATAGTTGCATTCTCTTAATGAATAGAAGGATTTTTTCTAATGGTGTTTGTAAATAGGATCACAAGTCTGCATCTTGTACAGCAATTAACCACTAAGAAGAATATATGCAGTGTATTATTTGTTGAAACTGTACTTTCGATTTGATTTGAAACTGTCTCATTGCTATATGTTTATCAATAAAACTTTGAAAAGAAAACAAAAACAAAAACAAAAAACTGGTTCCTAGGTGGATGAGTTAGAAAACATTAAAAATCTTATTCAAAAAAAGAAAAAAGAAAGTGGTCTGAATGCTTCTGAAAAGATTAGAAATAGAACCACCATATAATCTAGCAATTCAGATAGATAGATAGATAGATAGATAGATAGATAGATAGATAGATGATAGATACATAGAGATAGAGATCAAAAGTAATAGAGTCTTATAGAAAGGAGACATCTGTACAATAGGTTGCAATTTCAAATAGAAAGATGATAATGAGAAAGTGAAAAATTAAAGAAAAAAGGTTAGATTTGCAAAATGATCTATATACGACTTAGAAATGTGAGGGGGCAACTTGCTTAAAGAGAAAAAAATATATCTTGGGATTCTGTGTTCCTCACTTCCATTAGATGCACTTAGGCATTTCAATTTTCCAAACATACTTCTGATAAGAGCATAATTTTCTAAATATATGAGGAACTCAAGCAATTCTAAAGCATAAAATTCCTGAATTATACAATTAAACCTTGGAATGATGATCTAACTAGATATTTCTCAAAAGAAAATATGCAAATATGCAAAAACAATTCAGTATCATAAAATATTTTAGAACTCCAAACTCACCACTATAAAGTACCACTTTACCCAGCACGAAAGACTATGATCAAGAAGGGAAGAAATAAAAGTATTGGTGAAGATGTGGAGAAAGAAATTTTAACGCTAAACTAGTCAGAGTATAGATTAGTGTATTCAATAGGTAAACAATATGGAGGTTCCCACAAAAATTATAAATAGAACTTCTGTAAGATCTAAAAACTTTGACATTTAATAAATATGTCATATGTTTAATTATGAGATTCCAAATTCTGTTTCTTTTGAATAAGAAAATAATAGAGGTAGCATGTGTGAGACTCAGAAGGCAACATACATATCATAGATCCATTCTTATTTCTGAGGCTGTTCCCCTCTGTGCTATTTTTCAGTGATTCTGAACTTCAACAAAAACAAATTTGAGGTGTCTTGAAAAGTGTGTTCATATTTGGTGAGAAGAATGTGTTTCTCCTTGGCTTTGTACTGCTGCTCAATTTATATCTGGTTGTTAAGAAAATTCTGTGTGTGTGTGTGTGTGTGTGTGTGTGTGTGTGCGTGTTCCTGTGCCCACATGCTAGTACACATACACAACTCCATGCGAGCATCTTCATTCTCTCTCTCTATGAGCCAGCGTTTATATATATAAAAAAGATTAAGATTTTTGAAAACCTGAGGTCAGTTTTGATAACACAGACACATCTTGTAAGGGGTTTAGTAACTATTTCACCTTTATAATTTGCAGTAAGACAATATGATTGGTTGAAATATAATCTCAATTTTAGAAACAAACCAAAACATAATTAAATGTGTCTTACTACTAATCACTTACTAAAATCAATGTTTTGTTATGTTAAAGTACAACAAAATTATCACAGCAAGAAAGCTAAATGTAAGAAAAATTCAAATTATTGCCTATATATCTTCTGTAAACTATATGGAGATTAATTTAGGAATTATTGATAATGGTCTGTAATTTCTTGTAAAGTATCTCTGTGTGTTTCCTCAAATCTAGTAGGAGGAAAAAAAACTAATGAAATTATTTTCCAATTACTCTTGTTACAAATTAACACGAAATCATTGTCTTGCGCCAACATGAATTTATCATTTCATTATACTTCTGAATCAAAAGTAAAAATCCTTTTTACTTGGCTAAAATCAATGTATGGTTAATGCATACTCCAGCATGCCTCGTTGTGTCTGAAGGGAAGAATCGATGACCAGCATCTAGAAGTTACCCTTTCCCTGCCCTCCAGCTCTGATTCATTCTGTACTGTTTCACACAGATGGATTATCACATCTCAAACCACCCTTAGAAGCTGTGTCTATCAATTCTCACTTCAGAAACAGGTTTAGTGTAATACATGTAAATACAGAAGGGTCTACAGGGCAGGCTTACAATGCCCACCAGCAGAGTCAGGTGTGAAGCGTGCAGAAGGGCAGTTTGGGGGGGCTCTGAAGGATGCAGTCAAAATCAAATCCCTAGAGCTTGCTGAAGTGTCTCGCAGGAGTTCACATCAGGAAGCAGAAGGGCCTGCAGTAGAAGTTTACAGATGCTGATCTGAAAGCTAGGAGACAACATCAAAGATGACAGAGAAGGGTAGAGCTCCTTAGAAGAAACAGAAGGGAGGTTTCCTTATTTCTCTTGTTTTCCATCCAGACTACAAGTCTATTGCTTGGTGCCATTGACACCCAGGCTGGGTCTTCTGTCTTCAGTAAGTCCCTTCAGCCACATCCAGAGTTATTCTAAGCCAATTTACTAGGACATTCATTATTCATATTGACACACTAGATTAATAATCAAAGAAGCCATGTGATTATACCAGACAAAATCAAATTGTCATGGTAGTACTTCTGTAACCTTAAGTTACATTTACAAAGTTCTTTTTGCTCTATAATACATTCATTTCTGTGATTTATGGGTAGGCAACTTTGGTCTGAATTGTATTTGCTGAATACAGTGGATGTGTTTAGAACAATATAACTTGACTGGGTACATCAGAAGAGACAATTTGAAGACATACTATTTATATTTTAAATAAGTAAATCTGTTTCTTCTTTAAAGTCTCTGGCCTAAACCCTTTCTAAACTGGAATTTGTAAGCATAAAGGTGGCAATATGTCTACAGGAGGCAGCTGTCTCACTCCAACACAGACATCCTTACTTTAAGGACCAATTCCTAAGACCCTAAGACATGACATCCTTTTGTCTTAAATGAAACATCAACAAACGTTTTAAAAATACATTTTTGCATGCACAGGAAGAAGTAACACATGGCTACCAAGAAATCTGGAACTTTAGACTGGGAGGAGGCAGCCTTATTCCACTTCTTTAGCCATTACACAATAAGCGAACACCATCTCAGCAGGTATACTACAATTATTTTCAATCATAAAGGATGTTTGTTCTCCTCTTCCACCTGAAATTGCTGGAGCTGAGACATCAAACTAGCTTCAGAAATCCCAGTCTTGAGAAAAATATATTTTCTACATTATTTCTCAGTACCTTAAAATGAGATCATATAAATTTTAAAAACACTTTACAATCTCTAACATAATGGAAGCTGTCAGAGAGTCCCATTACATAACCATATTTTACATTTCAGAAAAGGCATTAAATGTTCAATCGGGGCATGTGCATTTGTGCATGGGTACAGCTTCCTCATGAAAGGAGCCATGTGCAGTTATCTCTAACTATACAGTACACTATGATATCACTCGGATTCATCTAATGAGACCAAAGAAAACCTGAAGTAAGTATTAGTTGCAGATCTGAGGAATCAGAAGCAGATTATTTTAACTAAGAAGAAGTATCAGTGAGGCTAAGTCACAGAACTACATTTACAGTACTCTTATTTAAATGGTCAAAGATATATTCTCCAGACATTCTCCCTAAAGGCCTCAATAGACAACAGGCATTTTCATCTTGAATAGGTAGAACAGCTTTAGGTGTGGAGGAGGCAAAGCCAAAGAAACAATTAAACATACATGGGCCAAATAATCACAACAATGGGATAATTATGAATACAGTTAAAATCAATTTTACCAAAGAGACAGTTATAACTTTCCATAGAGATGATAAAAATAAGGTCCAGGGGAGCTTCTCCCATTTGATACCAATTTAGTCAACTTTACCTGAGCAATGGTGCTTGTAATCTGATTGGTTAACCACAGTTTTGTCCCACCTCATGCCTGGCTAAGCGAGTTCCCATGTTCTCCATCATCTTAGACCCACCTCACCACATGGTTTTACTCTATAGAAGCCCCTGGAAGAGACAGCTTCCCAGGGACCACTGGCTTGGAGATTCCCTCTTGTCCCTCTCTCAGACAGGAACTTTCTTTCCCCAGTAAACATATTCTACTCATTAAATAAATAGTCAAAGATAATGTAACATAGTCCCATAAAAATATGGAATAAAATTTGTTCAAACACTTAGAAAATCAGCAATTACATGAACCCGGAACTGAAATTATATGATGCTGTGGTTTACATCTAGGTGCCCCTCTATAGCCTCATGCGCTCATGGGGTAGAGTCCTTTCCAGTGACTGCATCATGGCTGTGTGATGCTGGATTAGTGTGCAATTGGGGTTAGCGTAGGTCTGGGTGTGGCCAGTGGATTTTCTGGAGAAAGAATGCTCACCCTGATATGGTGACTCTAACCAATCAGCATATAGCCTGGTGGAATAAAAAGGGAAAAGAAGGATGAATTCTCTCCGCTTGCTGGATGCCATATCACGGATTATTTGTCCTCTCCCTTGTACTCCTGCTGTGTCACCCTGCCTTGGAGACAGAGGACTGTAGCCTGAAACATATATTGAAGTGTGAATGAAAATAAGCCTTTATTCCATTAAATTCTGTCTCAGCATCAAGAAAGGATATTTTTTCAAAAAAAACCACAACTATACAGAGTCAGTCTTATATAGCTGATTGAAATAGTACAGTACCATTCATAATACTAAAACTTCCAACCAAATGTACACATTTTAATAGAACTTCTCTAAATCAAAAAGACACTTAAAATAGAGATTGTATGATCACTAAGACAATTTAAAATCTAATTTGATGTCATTACATTATTTGAAAAGAAGTATTTATACAAAAAAAGATATGTGAGTTGCAGGCAGGGTTGACAGATAAATTCAGATAGTGACATGTTTCAAGGTAGTACTATAGTAAGATCCATAAACATTTCATAAAAATTACTAAATTTTCTTATTCTATAAATGTATTTTCATACATACATATTTATAAATAATTTTGTGATAAAATTCAAGGTATCATTTAAATCTCATTGAGTGTATGTGACTTATTTTCTTGTCATTTTTAATGCTTTTTAAAAATTCAGCAGTATAATCAGCATGATCTTTAGAATTGTATGAGGTTTGGAGGTCAAATCATTTGCTCACTTTCAAATTTATTGATAGCTGAAAGAGAAGACAAAATAGAGGTGACTAGTTAACTGTGTTGTAAAATTGCACAGCGCCACTGATTTCTAACAATAAGAATTTATTAGTGCCCATGCATACCGCTTGGTTGAAAATTATACTTGTAATAACATACCAAAATTATGAAAACAGGAAATCTTTTTGGATCACAGGAACTAAGTTGATGACACTTTAAATAAGTTCATAAATTATGTAAGTCACCTTATGTAGGCTGCACTTGTATAAGATGATTGTATTGTACATGGTCCCGGCTTTCTTCTTCTTTCCCAGAATTAGGCCTCTCTCTCTCTCTCTCTCTCTCTCTCTCTCTCTCTCTCTCTCTCTCTCTCTCTATCTCTTTTGATTACAGTGATAGATGTAAGCAATCTCAACAAACTTATGTTCCTTTTACATGTCAACATATTATACTATTAATAAAGAAGAATCTTGTGATACTGTTGTAAGGCTGCGTTTAAAATTTTGACAAATTATCAACATATTTTTCCAATGCAGAATCCTGTTTAAAAATCCTACACCTGAACCATATTAGTATTCCAAAATTCCTATGTCCATGATAAAAGACTATCATTATTATCTCAAGTTTTTATTATGACCATCCATAAGAATTCAACAGTAAAATAATAAATCTCAACTTATTATTTTCTTTGTGAGCTTTTGATTGTTAAATCTATGTCTTTTTATGTTACATATTCATTCAAGTGTTCTACTTCTTCTTCAATCAGTTGTAACAATCTGTGTCCTAGGAATTTGTCCTTTCATCTGATTTGACTACGCTATTGGCAGGCAATTGTTAATTGTAGTTCAATATAACTTTTATGTTTAAATAAGAATAAGTGTATTCTATCCATGAAAATATCTATAATTTGAGTTGTCTAACTCATTTTTTCTTATCAGTCTAACTAAAGTCTTAGTGTCTTGTTATACTTCAAAAGAAGCAGCTTTATTTTTTTTTTTCAGTTTTTCCTTTCTGTTGAACAAATTCTTTACCTTTCACTGTATCAATTGTATCTTTCAGATTTTATGTACTTTTCAGGTTTTATGAACTTATTTAAAATGTCATGAACTT
>NW_004524598.1:3731358-3736482 GCF_000260255.1 Octodon degus
GCTGAGATTTTGGCTGGTCCAAGACTTATTTTTTAAAGAGTATAAAAACAGTAAACAACAACGTTAGAAGTGACTAAACAAAATGATAGGAATTCAACAATGGTTGTTATATATTTCATAGTGTTCTCTTCAGATGAGTCATTCAGATTACCAGGTATACACGTGCACAATGTGTTAGAAAAATGTTACAAAAATTAAAAAGGAGAAGGAAAATAATTAAGCATAAACTTTTCTTTTCAATATCAGCAGTAAAATTATTCAAACTTACCTGTGTATATACATATTTATTATTTCCCTTCTTTCTTTGTCTTCTCTTCCTCTCATCCCAGTTGTTCCTTCCGACTGAGCACTTTCTTTCCCTTTCATAGTATCTATTGTAACTTGTGCATTTTACTTTCTCTTTTAGGTTTTTACACTAGGGAGACAATATGATGCTTGCACATGTGCTCTGATTTATTTCATTTGTGAGTATAGTCTCTAGTTGCATCCATTTATCTACAAAAGCTTTGAGTTTATCTTTTTCATAACTGAGTAATACTCCATTATGTAAAAATGCAAAACATCTTCTTTATCCATTCTCCCGTTGATGGGCATTTGGATGGTTTGCAAGGTTTAGCCATGACCAATTGCACTCTTATAAACATGGAAATGCATAGAGCATTGTGGTAGGAAGTTTTCAGAGCTCCAGAAAAAGTACCCAGGCAGGGAATAGCTGCTCTGTATGAGACGTCCCATCCTAATTTTTAGGCTATAATTAGACCCGTATCTATCACTATGCACTAAACTAAAGTCGAAATGTTTGGACATATTTAAATGTTAAACTAGGGCTTGAAAGAAAGCCCAGCAGACGAAGCACCTTTTTAGGCAAGTGCAGCAACCCAGGTTTGATCCCGGCACCCCATGCTGCACTGACCCCACCTCCACGTGCAGAGACAGCCACTGATGCCAGGCGTGGGGCGCATGCTGTAATCCCAGAGCTGGGGAGGCTGAAAACAGGTGCATTACTAGGAATAGGAGCTGCTTATGTTGGCCCTGTACCAAACACATAAAATATAAATAAATAAAAGATAATTAAAAATAAAACAAAATCATTAATTTGACAGGAGGAGAATGTATGTAGAAATCTTAAAGATATAGGGGTAGCCAAAGAGTTCATAAACAAAGCCAAAGTGTACAGGAAGTATTTCAAAGAATCAGACTCTTATTGCTGTTTTCTTTAATGAACTAAAACATTTATGGTTACGATTTAAATGATGACTATAGAGTAGCTCTTTAGGTACAGCAGGTGATTTCCTCAGGTACAGATGTGAGTATCCTTTTAGAATGAGAATCCAAAATACACTGCCATGTATCTGTGTATTCAAAGTGGTTGGGATAGATATATAGTTGCATTCTCTTAATGAATAGAATGATTTTTTCTAATGGTGTTTGTAAGTAGGATCACAAGTCTGCATCTTGTACAGCAATTAACCACTGAGAAGAATGTATGCAGTGTATTATTTGTTGAAACTGTACTTTTGATTTGATTTGAAACTGTCTCATTGCTATATGTTTATCAATAAAACTTTGAAAAGAAAAAAAATACACTGCCAGTTAATTGAAATGCAATATCTTTACATTATAAGGAATTGGAAGACTAAAATTTTATGAACTATTTCACCATGTTCATGTTTTCATCTTTGGACAAAATGCCTCAGACTAATCGAGTTGGGGGGAAGCTTTATTTTACCTGTGACTCAGAAGCTTCCGGGTGTGGTTAGCTGGTACTGCTGCTTTAGTTATCCAGTTGGAGTGTGGTGCTGAGGGAGAAAATCAAGGAAAGGAGCACACGGTGGAAGAGGTGGCGCTTCCACAAGATGTTCCTCATGTGGACAGGAAGTGGAGAGAAAGGCCCCACTGGGGGCCAGATGTCCCAGTCAGTGGCAAGCCCCTCCTGTGCCACCTCCTTCCATTCAATCATACCTCTGAAAGGCACTCAGTAAGTCCACAGGTGAGGCCTAAGTAGATAGCACTGAGACTCTGAAGGACATTTGCCATGCAAGTCATACCATTGACCTACATGTATTATTTCATGAATGTTTATTGCATGTTTAGTGCCTTTTGATATGAGATTGTAATTCAATTTTTGTAGACAGAACAAAAAGTTCTATCCTTTAAGCACAGTTGGTCAAAATCATTCTAGTTTTGATGATTTAGAATTTTTCTTTTAGCTAAGCTTTTATCCTATCATGACTCCTTTTAAATGGGAAATCGAACTCATGGCCTTTCACTTGCCAGTGCTTGTGCAACTGAACTATGTCCCCAGGCTCGATAATTCAGAAAAATATCTCCAGCTTGTTGTGTATATCACAGACAATTCCAATGATTTTTGTAAATTCTCTAATATTTAAGTAAAATTTTTAAGCTTCCTTCATTGTTTTCCTATATTAAGGCTACAAGATTGAAGACACTGAAATTGTATTCTTAATACTGTTTAACCTATATTCTTCTTTTCAGTCTTTAGAGATATATTTACCTTTTATATTTTGTCTTCCACATCACTTAGTTTTTCTTTCTTCTTTCAGGAATTTTAAATATTTTCTTTCAACCTATCTTCCAGTTTGATAAGATTTTTAAACTTTTTTAGATTTTCTTTTTGTGATTTATTTTTACTCTATTTTTTGACTTTTACAAAATATTTATTTATCTATTTATTTGGTACAGGGTCTTGCTACACAGCTCAGACTTGTAGTGATCCTCCTTTATCAGTCTCCCCAGAACTGACAATACAGGTGTGCACCACCATGACCAGATTCGGGACTATAGTACTGAGTATCGAACCCAAATCCTTGCATTTACAAGGCAGGCCCTTAGACCTCTGAGCTAGCCCCCCAGATCTGTGTTTTGCTTTTAATCATTAGTAGTTTATTTTATATATTAACATACGATCTCGCTATGCAGCTCAGATTCTTAATAATCTGCCTATCTCAATCTCCCATGTGCTGAGATTACAGAAAAAATCATTCATATTTTAGTCTATCTAATTTTTTAATTGCTGATCTATTCTTCATATTACCAGTCCCATTTTATTGCTTTAATCTGCACTATCAATATTTATTTTGTATTCTATTATTTTTCTTCTTTTCTTTTTTTGTATTTTTAGGGAAGGGTCTATAGGGTGTTCAGGGTGTCACTACTAATTGGACTTGTAGTGATCCACCTTCTTACAGCCTCCCAAGAGGTGGGATTACAGATGTGTGCCACCACACCCAGTCTCAATTGTTATCTCAGATCACCCCAGGGGTGGGGCCAGCATCTGTTAAGCTATTTGGCCCACCCCTATTCTTTTTCAACATCTGATTATTTTATACTAATGATACAAGTTGTCATCCTGTTGCCTCCTACGTGGTACTGGGCTGCTTCAACTGTCTTGGTTTTGTCTCTGTGTTAGTTATTTGTTCATCAAGGGGACAAAACTACCTGATGTCCACGACTCAGAAGAGGAGAGGAGTTTTTTGCACCACGCTTCTGGAGGGTTCATTCCACAGCTGGAGAGACCCAGGGCAGAAGTGGAAAAGCAGAGTTGGATAGAGAAGAAAGCTTCCCCGCATGTGGCATCTGGGCAACAGAGTAGGAAGAAGTGTCAGAGAGAGCGTGATGCAGCCTTCTACGGGCAGGTCCGTGGACACCTGCCTCTCACAAGCATGCCACTGCTCCTAACAGCACATGCAGGTACTAACTCATCAATGAATACGTCCACTAATGAATACAGAATCACCATACAACCTCTGAAAGCCCTGCCTTTGAGCATGAGAAGTTTGGAGAACAGTTTGTTCACAACTTTCTCTGAGCTCACATAGTTTTAGAACTTTATCCATGTGAGTAACTCAATGCTTCTTGTGAAGGCGCTGCAATTTAGACATCTTGGGTTATTTCTGCCCGGTCATCAGGGGCACCTACGACACATCAAAATTAATTCTCAGCCTGAGGTTTACATTATTTTATTTTGTTGTGGAAAAATTTCTTAGCGTGCAATATACCTTCTTAAGCTTTTAAGAGTGTACTACACTGTTATTACTGAATGTACGCATGACAGCACATAAATCTCTAGAGCAGTGGTGGCAAAACCTGTAGGGACTGCAATCCAGAACCCACTTACTTATTGCAAAGTGCCAAGACTGGAATCACATCTGAATAACAGAATTTTAGTTTAGAAAAAAAAAAAAGAATCTGGTATTGGATTGTCAGGGCAATTTGGCTCACGTAGCAAAGCGAGGAACACAAGCCGTAGGTTCGCGACTACTGCAGAACATACTCACCTTGCTTTAATGAAATTTTGTTCTCTTTGATGAATAACTATTATATGTTCCTCTCAAATCCTGTGAAATAATATTTTACTCTTTGAGTCCATGAATTTAACTATTTTATGCTATCTAAATGGAATCATGAAGGCTGGCCAGATAGCTCAGCAGACTAAAGTGCCTGCTTAGGCAGGCACAAGGACCAGAGTTTGATCTGGGCCTGCCATGCCTGCCCTGACCCAGGGGTGCACTGAGATTAAGATTGAGACTGGGTGTGGTGGCACGTGCCTGTAATCCCAGCATTTGGGAGGCTAAAATCAGGAGGATCACTACGAGTCGGATCTATGTAGTGAGACTCTGTACACCCTGAACTAAATGCATAAAAAAAAGAAGAAATGGAATCATACATTAGGATTCTGTGAATGGTTAACTCTGATTAACATGCTTTCTCAAGGCGTTCAAACAGTGTTGCATATGACCAAATTACTTCATTTTCAAGCCTGCATAATAGTCCTTTCTGTGCATTTATTTCATTTTCTTCATCCATCATACAACTATTTCATATCATGGCTTCTACCGATATTACAAGGAACATAGAAAGAAACCAAATACCAGGGCTGGCCAAACAGTTCTTAGGATTAAAGGGCCCGCAAGCAGGTGCAGGGGCAGGGGGTTTGAACCCCAGGCCTGCTGTATGCGCCCCACTCCTGGGATGTGCTGAGACTGCAATTGAGACTGCGTGTGGTGGCACACACCTGTAATCCCATCTTTTGGGAGGCTGTAAACAAGTGGACCACTATGTGTCCGATACAGTAGTAAAGCCCTGAACACCATGGAGACCCTT
>NW_004524598.1:3736582-3740795 GCF_000260255.1 Octodon degus
TTACTTACTTACTTACTTATTTGTCCCATTGAACATTTCCAACAGTGATAAAAGGCTTCTAATTCTCCACAACCTTGCCAACTCTTCTGTATTTTATTCTTTTTAATAGCAGCATGGCAGGTGTAGAATTACAGCTCTGAGTTGCATTTCCCTGATGATTAGTGATGTAGATAAGTTTTCATAATCCTGTAATTAATTTTTATATCATTGAATAAATTCACTTTCAAGTAATTACTCCATGTTTTAATTGAGTTATTTACTGTTTGGTTTCTCTCTTGTTGTGAAGAGTTCCTGGCATTTTCTAGTGTGTCCTCACCAGCTGTAGGTTTTGCAAATATATTTTCCGTAGTATAAGTTGACTTTTTAATTCTTCTGAGTGTTTTCCTTGCTGTGCATAAGGTTCTAATTTAACATAGTTCCAGGGACTTTGCTTATGCTATTTGTGCTTTTAATATTATGCTCAAGCATTCATTGCCAAGATCAATATTGGGGAACTTTTTTCCTTGTAATATCTTTAAAGATTTTTGTGGTTTTTGCACTGTTTGTCTTCAACATATTTTGAGCTCATTTTTTGTCGGTCATGTATCAAAAGGGTTCAAGTGATTCTACTGCTTATGGTTATCTGAATTTCCCAGCACAATTGGTTGAAAAGACCATCCTTTCTGCCTTGAGTACTCTTGACACCCTGGGGGGAGATTAGCTGATGAAAGTGGGGAAACTTAAATTAAGTGATCTACAATAAAAGAAAATGCTGCTCATGTAAACATCTTGTTTTATTGTATTTCTTCTAATGGGGATGGATAGTTCGCACTTAATTCTTGGACTTGGCAATAAACAACATTATTCAGTGCTATCCACAATCATTTCATGTCAACAAGGTAAAGAGCTTGATAACTCAGTAGATAACTAATTTAGTTTCCAGGAACTGAGAATTCAGCCACCACAGTAGACTGTTCTTCTAGCAGTGAAATGGCAAATTTTGCTTTAAAAATTCTCTCTTTCAGGCAACATAACTTCTTGCTTTCATAGTAAGTTTCAAATGTTAACATTCTTCAGTAGAAAAGTTGCCAAATTGAAAGGGCATGGGGAATAAAGTGGCAAACAAGTAGTTCTCCCTCCAAGGCAGATTGTGTATTACTCCTATAAGTGGTTTAAATTTTATGTTTCTTTTTTCAGGCAAATATAAAATTGCGATATAAAATTGCGAGTACCCTACGAAGTTACTGTCATCTCCCTTATGGGAAGTCAGCAGCAGACACTGTTGGAGCAACAGGGAAACACACTTTTGCACCTTTGCTTCCTTACTTGATGCATTTCCTTCAATCAAGTTGATCCCAGGAGAAAGAAAGAAGGATGTTGTTTGTCAAGGCAAACAGCAGGCTGAAAGAAATGTCACTTTTAACTCATAGATAAAGAAAGAGAAAATAATAGGCCTAGAAATGAAAAAAAAAGTTTACTATATATTCAGAATCAAACTGTGCAAATAACATCCTACTGTATTTCCAGGTGTGGAAATTGCATGTTATTCTTGGACTCTGGAACATAATTGGATTATTATAGCATGGTATTGTGTGTCCACTCAGGTTTTCTAGTCTCTCATTCATAATTCAACTGAACTTTTTAAAAAGTCTCTTCTGCTGTTGCAAAATCTTTAAAAATGGCCCTTTAGATATTGTCGTGTTGCCATTAATCTTGAACTTTGCTGGTACAGTAGAAAAATAAAACTGTCTTTTCTTAGATAAGCTAATTATTATTTTGGCAGCAATATTTTTTCTATGTTTATGGTTTAGTAATTGGTTTCATTTGAAATATGTGATAATGCCACATGTTTCACTATTCAGATTATCTTTTAGCACAATCATTTATTTTCATGTCTGGAGAAACACACAAAGAAAGAGTGAAATTATGAGAGGCAACCGACAGATCTTTCAAGTTGCTTAATGACTTCTGCTCTGAATGTGCCATAAAACCATTTGGAAACAGTAACAGGAACTTCATTTTGCTCAACCTTATGTAACACTTTATTAAAATGGATTGTTGTACATTGTTTAAATTTAAGAAGAAGAACTCTATTTTTATGAACTCTGTGTATAGTTTTCTAAATTACAATAAAATGTAATTTGATAGTGACATTGAAACTTACAGTTTTAGAAGTTCTATTTTATTTTGAATTTATTTTGCATTATACAAGTTATTGATTGATTGTTTTTTTCACTTCAGTTTTGAAAAAAAGACTTCATAGTGGCAAATGCTCTGTTGTAGTTAATTCAAGGAGTTAAAACAAATTACATTACGCTCAGTGACTTGATCAATTATTTTACATAGTTCTGGAAGCTGTGATATCCAGAACCAAGGCCTTTGATGATTTATGATAGTGACTTGTGTCCTGCTTCTCTGCAGATTCCTAGATAGCCCTCTGTCGTGCCATCACATGAAGAAGGAACAGAATACTTGCTGGGGGAGGAATAGTATTAAAATCATAACATACTTTCCAATGTGCAAAATCCATTTAATAATTTGAAATAAGTGGGCTAGCCAGATATCTCAGCAGATTAAAGTGTCTGCTTAGGCAGACACAGAGGCCAGGGTTTGATCCCAGGAGTGCTGTTCCGGCCCCAAGCCCAGGGTATGGTGAGAAGGTGATTGAGGCTGGGCGTGGTGGCACGTGCCTGCAATGTGAGGGCTTGGGAGGCTAAAAACAGGAGCATCACTACAATTCTGATTTGTGTAGCAAGACCCTGTAGAGCCTGTACTAAATACAAATAAATACATAATAAATAAATATAATAATTTGAAATAGCTAGTATCTTTGCACAAGGAATTCAAGATGTGCTTGATGTTTTGAGAGAAGTACTAGCTCTTGATAATGAGTACAGAAATGATATGGTGAAAAACAAAAGCTCCAGACTATTTTTAGCCAGAGTAGCTTATACTTTTATTTACCTAAATTGGGCAATGAAGTGGTATTGTGTGTACTTGCAGCAGTTCCTTTACCTATTATTCTAATGCTGTTCAAACAAAGCACATGAAATACAGTTTAGTGGCAAGGTTTAAAATACAGTCCTACTATACATGTCTATCCTCATTTGTGCTCCTAATCAATCAGTAATTTTGACTGATGGATTTAACTTGCTAACTTGTAATGCAGTTATTCTTAATAACTACAGAAAACAAATCTGGAATAATAAATGTTACACAAAAATTTCAAAAACAAATGTGACAGCGTGTAATTTGTGTATATCATTTTGGTCATAAAAGTCTTGGCTATTTGAACATATAATCTATGTGTTCATGGAATAATGAAAGAAATCAATGAATGGATTCAAGGTATGCCTATGTAAAAACATGCTTCCATCCTTAGTATAAAAATAACAGTATGGGGTAAATTTGGGATTTTCTGCTTGAGAATAAGTCAATGTACACTTTTAAAAATAGTGATAAATGCAAGGCAATGATTCTGAGAATCTCCAGAAGATTTTTGAATCTAGCAGTTAATTGGAAAGATTCTCACCCTGACTAAATATATATACTGATACGTGTGAACTAAGCAACTTCATTGAAGATGGTAATCTGTAATACTAATTTCATGCTTGGAGTGCTGGTCATTCTGGTCTTCTGAATATGGGCTGCTTGTCATGACATGTCAGTTGCTGCTATGATGTCACTCGGGTAGTTGATTGTTCAAAAAGAAGGGGCTGGTGAATGAAGGCAAGAGACAGGAAAAGGAATATTGTGGGACTGTCCTGCTTCAAGGTTGTACATGGTTAGATTTTTGGACTTACGTGTAAACATAAGAATTATATTATTCTTTATGCCTATTTTTAAAACTACACTCTAATTTTTAAATGTTTTTTCATCATATTCTGTAGGGATTTAAAGTTCACCATGTCAATACTTGATGAAAAATACCTGTTGCATGTTATGCCTAAGATATTTGATAGACATATAGTGAAGTTAAACCCAACTGCATAAGATGTAGGATAATAGTAAGCTTCTCTTCTGTAGGTTTAACAACCAACAATCTATGTTTGCAGACCAAAATTAGAGAAAAAGGAGGGCTACAACGAAAGCCAACATTTTGGCCCTAGCCTTCTAAGGTCAATTAAGATGCAGGAAATATGAGAACTTGTGCTGTAATGCCGTGTAACTCAGAAGTGTCCCAAATTTTCTGATCAAGGAGATTATGGGGTCAAAGAGGAAAGTGATCGATGAC
>NW_004524598.1:3741370-3765575 GCF_000260255.1 Octodon degus
TATTTGTTTCTCAATAAAATTATGGAAAGAAAAAATAGTGATAACTAAAGCTTATTGATAGCTTATCAATTAGCAGGCATCGTTATTACTGTGTGTGTGTGTGTGTGTGCGTGCGTGTGTGTGTGTGTGTGTGTGTGTTAACTCTTAAACCACAGGACAGTCTTACACAGCCCCTATTTTCTAAATTTTTAAGTAGAAACTGAGACAAAAGTATTGAAGAGACTTGTCACGGTAGCAAAGCTTGTAAATAAAATTCCATCAGAGATAGTTTGATTTTAGTGTCCTTTCCTTTCAAGCCAGTGTCCCATGCATTTATTCCATCTTGTAATATAATGCAGCTTGTAATCAAGCAGCCTAACTTATTTTAAGGTGATACACAAAATATGTGTTAGGAAAATAGAATGCATAAGAATTTACTATGTAGAATCTTATCAATATATGTCAAGGATTCTCTAATGATCAAATTGAGTAGGAACCCCAGCCCTACTGCTTCAGTATGGTTCTGGGTGTGCAAGACCCACCTGGCGACTGTTGCAAACTGCATAAAGATTAACAGGAGGGGCAGATTGGACATCACTGATTGAAGAACTTTTCTGGGTCTAGCTTTCCTGAAAAGAACTTGGCTGTTCTCCTAGGAGTTCAGGTCCTCATGGTTGCCAGGGATAGTTGCTGTTCTCAAAGGAGCTCTACTCTTGGCCTTGAATGCTGCTTTCTTGCTCCAGTGCAGATTCCTCAACCTGCCAACACAGGTCCTGCACCCCACACATGTAGATTTTGGACTTCCACTCCTTGTCTTTGTGCCTTTCTCATGCAGAATGTTGATATAGACTTGTATGAGACACTTCTGTGGACTCCTGCCTCCAACTGGACTCATGTGGGACATCACCTTCTGATCCAGATTGTTTGTTGGATTCTTGGGGTCTCAATCATGGAGAGATATTTACCCTCCTCAGCATTGGACTTTTTGAGTGAATATTGTAAAATATCATAAAATTTATGTGTTCTGTATCAAATCTATTACCTTGCAAAACACTGTCTACAATAATGTATTTCAAACTGAAGTTTTGAAACAATAACCACTTTTTAATTAATCAGAATCACAGTGGCCGCATTTTGGAAGTGGTTCAGAACATCTCTCATTGCTTGAAGCTCACATTGAAAGAAAAATCAGATTAAGTTAGATTATACATCACAGCAATAAAAGCTGGTAAATATTCCAAACTTTTCATTTCTTAAATATTACTAATCGTTATATTCTTGAAATAAGCACAAATAAAAAATAATATGTGATAAGGGCTGGGGAGATTGCTCAGTAGAATAAGGGCTTGCCTGGCAAGCTCAGGGTCCTGAGTTTAATCCCTGTTACTGCAAAAAAAGATAATTAATTGGTATAAATTATAAAACAATATTTAAATAGGTAGCAATTTTTTTATTATTTGTTCTTGAATTAGTTTGCTTCAGCTCTGAAATTAAAGGCTCACATTACATTGTGGCTCTCTGTGATTCTTTGGAGATTTTTCAGAAAATACAATAGATGCTACCAATGGAATTTTCTTGCTGCAATGCAAATAATTTAAATTATAATGTTCTCTGTTTTTGCATTGCCTAATACATATTAGTTAAATGGCAACTGTATAACTCACAACTTTTGGAATGTTTGATAAAATTTAAGGTTTTGTATCTTATAACTAATTTACTTGTAACTTTCATTAAAACTGTCTTTATGCATCTATATACAGTTCACATGGTTCATTCCCTTTGTCTGGTTTTAAGTCTTCTTGTGCAATGAGTTTGAGTTTTGGTTTTTTGACACAGGCAACTTCCTCATTTATTTTTTTTCAATAATTTTATTGAGAAACAAATAGCAATGAGACAGTTTCAAATCCAATTAGTAGGACAGTTTCAATAATTAATACATTGCATATTGTTGTCTCAATGGTTAAGCATTGTACAAGATGCAGACATGATATGCTGTTTACAAAGACTATTAGAACAAATCTTTCTACTCATTGAATGAAGAGAATGTAGCTGTACATCTATCCTAACTATTTGTATATACAGATACAAAATTGTTCTTCCTTTGTATCACTTTCTTTTGTTTAGTTTTGTTAGAGATGGGTATTCCATTGCCATTTAAATACTATAGGTGCATGAATTCAGTAAAATAATCCAATATAGTCCAGTAGTCCATAATAGTAGTGGGTTATCTGTAGGACTGGCAATATCAGAAGTTGTTGACTTGAGCCTTTCATAGCTCAGCATATTAATATGCTTTATTTTTTTAAACCTCGTTTTTATACTTTTCTGCTGGATTGGTTAGACTGAGATAAAGCAAGACCTATATAGCAAGAAATGTATCTTTTGTGTCAGATAAGGTCAGTCAAGTCCCCTCAGGATTTATCCTGTTACCCTCTACCACAGTTTGCAGATCCTCTGTCAGTGTCAGCCACGTGGATGAGTCACAGCCATTGCTTGACCAGTTTGCTCTCTGTGAAAGCCTGAGAGAATGTTTTCTCTCCATGTGACTCTCCTTAGGCACACTCTACATCATCGATCACTTTCCTCTTTGGCCCCATAGTCTGCTTGATCAGAAACTTGGGAAACAACTGAGTTACATGATGTTACAGTACAAATTTTCTTATGTCCTGAGTTTTCATTGACCTTGAAAGGCTAGGGCCAAAATGTTGGCTTTCCTTTCAGCCCTCCTTTTTCTCTAATTTTTGGTCTGCAAACTTAGGTTGTTAGCCCTTCAGAAGAGAAGCTTATTGTTACTACCCTACAACCTAGGCAGTTGAGCTTAAACTCACTATCTGTATGAATATCTAACTTTCTCTTTTAACATCAAAATCTGCAGCTCTGTGCATTGTTGATAAGTGCATTGAAAATTTTGCTGAAGCTGGTGAAATAGTTATTTGGTTTCTGAGTTAGAGAAAAGAAAGAGATTCTTCAGGAAACATCATTTCACCTTTTTTTACATGTGACATGTGTTTGATTATTTCTGCCACCTTCATAATGTTGATTGTCACTTTATTTTCTTTCTCCCGGAATCACTAGGTATCATTTAATGTGACAAACATACCCATCTGTAGTGTAAATTATGCATGTATTTTAGTTCGACTTACTCCCAAATTCAAATTCTTTTTCTGAGCAGCAAAAAGTTAATCTTACATTTATGCATCTTTCCATGTGCTTTGTGCTAGGCTAGATAAAGTTGGAAAAGCTGAATTCATATTCACACTTGTCTTTTTAATTAAAAAGGAAAGGAAAGGCTGAAATAGTCTTGTTTTTTTTTTTTTTTTTTCATTTTCAGAAGGAAACTTAAGTTGCAACATGATTATGTTGGAACAATTGTCCAATTGCACTGCCTAAAGAAGCCAATGTTAGTTTTATTTACAATAAAATATGGAACAATATTTTAGTGAGCATAGCTTTTCTCAAATTTCACTTGATTTAGCTGAAGTGAAGACCTTACAAGAGTCAATTCTTTTTCACTTGTTTCTATAGACTTGGAACAAATGTTTATCCAACCTTGTACCTGACAGAGGAACACTCAGTGATCAGCAGTTTTCTTTGCTAAAGGGACTGATTCTTGCTAGATAAAATTATGTTTTGCAAACAACAAAAGCTAAGAGATAGTTCACCTAAATGAGTTTGAAAGCCATTATCGATAGACCATGACATCATAGGAGTTCCCAAAGAATCTCAAATCTGGCATACTTTCTGCACCACTGAATTTGTCATCTTGCTTTGTAATTCTGTTAAAGACCTTAAGAGATAAACATATATTTTAGAATATTTCAATTTTTCCCCAGTCTACTGTGCACTAAAATGAGCCAATACTGATCCAAACAAATTTTCATATTAAATTAATATATACTGGTATATCACCTGAATGTACTATAAAAGAAACTGGCATATTATTTTCCTCACTACACTGATAGTTTGTTACGGTCAGTAAGGGTATTTATTTACACAAAAACTATTTCCTAGCATTTAGTACAATGTATTTAGAGAAAGGACACTTAAACCATATGCCTATATTTTCAATGTGTTTTCTTCTGTGTTTGATTACTTCTGCGATCTTAATATTATTTATAACTTTAATTTCACTTTTATTTCAAAGCAGTAATTTCATTTAATGCAGAGACTATACCCATCTTTATTTTATATGTTTATATTTTACTTATTTCTATGCTCTGAATATAATGCATCTTCTTTTGTTTATCAAATATTTATTCCCACCTACAGTATCCTACCTTTCTTGGTCTTGGGATTTATTAGTATTCAAGACAAGGAAATACATGTTTTTGTAAACTAGTTTTTAAACTTCCTCAACAGGAAAACAGGTAATAAACAAAATAAGTAATTTTATATATTTGTTAGAAGGTGATAAATATTGTAGAGGGAAGTGTACGTAGTGTCAGAAGGGGTGAATACTAGATAGGCAGTGTTACTTTAAGAAGGATGGTTAAACACCCTCGGTAAGAAGATATTTGAAGCATGTAATGGAGGTGGACATGAGAAAATAGGAAGGGAAGTAATCCAGGGAAGGAAAATGATCGCTGAGAAACCCTGACCCAGAAATAGGTTTTGCCTAACAGCGCAGAGCAAGACCAACCTATTGGAGCAAAGTATGAAAGAAAGTGAGAACTTAGAGAAATGAGTGTGAGGTACCCTACTAGTGTGGCCATTGGAAGACATGTTGGGTACTGAGTAATTCTGCATTTTAAGTATTCTAGAGTTTGAGTACAGGCATGATCTGGCATCTACTAAAATAGTTTCTGTGGACACTGTGGTAAGACACTGACATGCATGAAGGCAGGGATGGGAAAGGCAAGCTGGGGCATCACTGTCATAATTCCTCCCGATAATATTTGTAGTTTAGGCCACAGTGTTAGCAAAAGTGTTTTAGACTCTTAACTATGTGACATCACTGAAAGCAAAAGGAGGAGGAAGAGAGAGGTGGTGGAGTGGGAGGGGAAAAGAAAGACAAAAGAAAATTTAGGATATACTTAGTGATCCAGAGAAGTTAGTTATTCTAAGAAATTTTCTGCCATCATGTAGTTTTCTAAAAATTCAGCTTAATTTAAATAATTACTATTTTGGGTTAAATGTTAGGAAAATTGGGGTTCAGGTTCATTATCATTTTAAAATTAATGTTGCTACTCTGTCTTGAACAAAAGGGGCAATACTATGCCTCTATGCCTCTTAAAGGTATTGCCAGTGGTTCTGTCTGGCTACCCAAAAGGAGTTTGCTTATGATAAGGAAGTGTAGATTTTATTAAAATATAATCTTTCCCTCATAAAATTCCTCTTACATCAACCATAAAGCAGTTGATTTGTCAATGTGGCCAGATAAGACTGTGTTTTAACTTTATGGATGGTAACTTTATTTTCTGTGAGAATAAAATAAAATAAAATGTAGTTTACATTTGTACTTGGGGTAGAATTAAAATTTCATGGCATTGGGCTGGGGAGACAGCTCAGTGGTCTAAACACCTGCCTGGGAAGCACAAGCACCTGGGTTCGGTCCCCAGAATTGCATGTTACACGGCCCCCACCGCTGAGCCAGCACCTGAACCTGGGCATGGCGGTGCACGCCTGTCATCCCAGCCCTGGGGAAACTGAAAACAGGAGGATCACTATGAGTCTGAACTGCATAATGAGACCCTGTATCCAACAAAGAAGAAAAAAAACTTGAAAAGAAAATTTCATGGCATTTAAAAAATGATTTAAAAATGGTTTAAAGAGATTTAAAAAATGGTTTAGTAAGATAAATTTGTACCCTGCTCTATGCTCTGGAATTATAAACTGATCCTATAAAATTTGCTGTGCATGTTAAGAAATCTTTATATAATGTTTCTGTTTTATGCTCTGCTTTCTCATTTGTGTAACACTCCTAAGTGTACCTGAAGGAACAGGCAAAGGCCAAGGAAGTTTCATTTGATTTTAGTAACTTTGTAATTTTCTCCCTGTATCCAATATTATTTTATATGTTCCCTAGATAGTCATTTCTTTCCTGTTAAGATTTACTGATGTCACAGCAATCTTTACTTCAAATTCATAATTTTTAATATTCATGTGCATTTAGCAATAATCTTAGGCGATGGTACACCGTATTAACACACACTCTCACATGACATAATATCTTCCTGAAGAAAACGTTTTGAGGAATCAACAGGCATAAGAAACTCTGATGAAAATTAGATGGAAGAGGGCCCAGGGAGTTAGGTCAGCAGAATAAGCACTTGCCTGGCAAGCTCAGGGTCCTAAGTTCAATCCCCAGTACTGAAAATAAATAAATAAATAAACATTTTTTTAAAAAAGAAAATTAGATGTAAGATATTTTTTCCATGAGAGAACAAATAACAAATTAGAGAATTATTCAACTTTTATAGAATCTTATAGAAATAGTAGCAGCTAAAGTAAATATCATACTGTAGTTACTAGTTCTAGTCACTTAACTATCAGGGATGTTGGATGCACTATAAAATTATTCATATAATTGATTCATATAATAGTCATCATGCATAATAATGATATGGATTTATTGAATAAAAACTTTTTTTAAGTCTCATGCATTTAGAAGGATTATGTGTCATCAAAAACATTCCTCTGAGGCATAAAAGGCAAATAATATTTTTTTCAAATAATATTCATTTTCTTCTTTAATAACAAAAAGGACTTCCTACATGATTTTATGAAACATGGTAACAGGTCTTATTTGAAAATAATGAAGAACATATTCTATTCGCATTAAGCGATTTGTAACAAGTCATAGGTGACATACCATCTAGCCAAGATCAGTAAAACAGCTCACATTTCTGTCCAGCTATTGAAATAATTGTATTCAAACTTTCACTTTGTGTCTTATTGTCACTGATATAAGAACAGCATCATTAAACATATACCTTAAATCCTGGATTTATGAACAAGTTCCACTCTTAGGCACATTCTTGACACTTGTTCCTAAGTCTGGCTAAGCCGTGTTACACACTCGATACAAGTATACAATGAGAAGTTTTCCTCTTGCTATCTCTCCTGCACCCCAACATTTTAACCTCAAACTATCACATTGTACACTAAGGACCCAGCAGTACAACTGTGACAACATCTGCCAGAAACATGAGTTACTTTGGGATGTGTTCCCACCTATGAATGTTCCCTAAGGCAAGGTCAATCGCATTTGTTAAAGTTCACAGATTGGATGTTTGTAAATTAGAGATATAAAGTATAAGAATGAACATTCCTAAAATATATATATATATATATATATATATATATATATATATATATATCCAAGCTCGTTGTGCTATAGGTGAAAGTCCTATAAATTCAGTGAGCCTTTTGGAAATAGATCAATTGTATTATATCACTGCTCCTTTGAAGATAACAACATATACAACTATTACTAATTTCCCATTAACTTGTTTTTAAATTGTGTGGGGTTTTTTGTTCTTTTGTTTTCAGTCATACTATTTTGTTGATATTTTAAATTCTCTTTTTAAAACTAATATGTTAGGGCCAGGGAGATATCTCAGCATAAGCACCTACTTGGCAAGCGCAAGGTCCTGAGTTCAATCGCCCATACCACACACACACAAAAGAATATATTAACTTGATTAGACATCATTTTATACTAAAAATGAAAAATGAACTGATGCAATATTATTTTTGCAATTCTAATAGTTTTAGTGAACATAGAAAATTTGTACTAAGGAACAAAATTAAAGTGAGCACTATATGTACTTTTAGTGGTATTTATCAAAGCAAAGTACTTGCTTTGCATGTATTTCTTGCTGTTCTATAAAAAATTATTACAAGATATATAAACATATATTGTCAATTTTTTAAATTCTAATTTTAATAGATATGTATATGTGAATAAAGTACTTAATCAAAATGTAAAACCTCATTATTGTTCAAACTATTTGTGATTGAACTAAGGATCTTCACACTTAGCTCCAATGTTAGCTCTAGAATTGCTTTTATTCTTTATTTTGAGTGGTAGTCTTCTGGTTAATTTACAGGCTGGCCTGATAGCTCAGTGGACTAAAGCACCTGTTTAGGCAGAGCACACAGGCCAGGATTCGATCCCTGGCTTGTGTACTGGCTCTGTCTGCAGGGCACAGTGGGATAGTGACTGAGACTGGGTGTAATCGTGCACTCCTGTAATCCCAGCACTTGAGAGGTTGAAAACAGGAGGATCACTACAAGTCCAATCTGTGTAGTGAGACCCTGTAGACCCTGTTTTAAATGCAGAAAAGTAAAAAAAGAAAAAGAAAAAGAAAGAGAAAGAAAGAAAGAAAGAAAGAAAGAAAGAAAGAAAGAAAGAAAGAAAGAAAGAAAGAAAGGAAAAGAAAAAAGAAAAAAATAGAAAAAAAATTTCATCTCATTAAATTACACAGGCTGGGCAGAATGAAGAGATTAGAAGCAGGAGGAAGACTCAAACAAACCCTCATATGCTTAAAAATATAGCAAACAAAACAAGTGTATTTTGTTCTTTCAATATGACAGTAACTCAGATAAATTTCTCATATAACAAAATATCTTTTTCTCCTTATTTATACATATTAATACTGTTTTCACATTTTATTATCTTTGAAATCTATCACCTTCAATCATTTATATTCATTTCGGCATCCATGGTAGTTCAGTCCATTTTGTTTCTCTATCTGTATTATTTTGATTCATTATCTAAATAATTTCTTTATTTTCTAAATGCTCATTTCGGCTGCTACATGGTAATTCACCTCCAAATGCAGCTGCCAGCTCTATTCTATGCAATGCTAGCCTCCTACTACTGAACACTTATTAAATGACCACCAAATGTCAAGGTTAAAATTTTGCCTAATAATATATTTGATTTTGCATTTTTTAATTTTTATAAGAAATTTTTCATTTTATTTTCACTTCTTTTTTTTTCTATTTTTCGTGTATTTTTAGGGAAGGATCTACAGGGTGTTCAGGGTCTCACTACTAGTTTGGACTGGCAGTGATCCACCTGTTTATAGCCACCCAACAGCTGGGATTACAGGGGCATGTTACCACGCCCAGTCTCAATTGCTGTCTCAGCATGCTCTGGGGGCGGGGCCAGCATGACTGCTGGGGACTTGAACCGCCAGCCAGTCCCTGAGCCTGCTTGCATGCACTTTGATCCTAGGAGCTGTTTGGCTGGCCCTCATTTTATTTTTAAAGAGAATAAAAAACAGTAAGAAAAACATTAGAAATGATACAGAATTTCACTAAACAAAATAATAGGATTTGATAATGGCTGTTATGTTGCATATTATTTTCTTCAAATTAAGTGTTCAGGTTACCAGATATAAGAATACAAAATTGGTCAAAAAAGTTATAAAAATTAAAAAAGGATGGAAAAAATTAAGCCTTAACTGTACCTTTCAATAGACCAGCAAAAATCAGCAGTACAATTTTCAAGCTATCATTTTTGTCTTTTTTCATACACTTCTCTTGATTTTCCATGCAATAAATTACAATACTCACCATTTCCTCGGCACGATTTCATTTGTCTCTTATTTGTCACATCTAAATGCATTTAATAAGGCAATTGTGTGGAAGTTTAATTGGGACAGTTTTTGTACCAGCGAAGAAAACAAATTAATTTTAATTTTCAATGTTATTAAATATTCTAATAACCTAGTGGGAGGAAGGACACAGAAATTATTAGGACACCTACAAAAGAGATATTATGATTTTCATCCATTGTCCCTCCAAACTTCTACTCAAAGTGGGGTTTTCATTCACCTACTCGAATGAAGGTGTTATAGCTACACGTGAAGTGGGAAAAGGAAGTGATGTCGCGAGCTGGACTGGTGAACCTCCCTTCCTAGTTCTTCCCCTGGCCTCTGGCTACTTCCTGTATGTCATCACTAGAGCAGGTTTCCTTCACCCATCTACCTTGCCATTCTGACTTGGAACCGGGCACAGACTGAAATGTCTGTGAACTGTGAATCAGAATGAACCTTTCCTCCTTCAAGCTATGGGTATCTGGTAATGCATCTCAGCAACAAAGAAAAGTTTCTAAGACAGTAGTCAATTGTAAAATTAAGAGCAGTTATCTGTCTATCACCCAAACCAATCTTTATCTATGGAATTACTCTCCAAAGGTCAAAACATACAGAACCACATCAGGGAAGCAATCGCCAGTGTGTCAGTGTCCTCACGTGTGTTCTCTTCCAAGTAGATGTAACAATGATCTCAACTTATCCTTACCACACACTTTTGTGCATTACAGTGGTTAGTACATCAAAGCCCTAGGACAACGTGAACACTATCAGAAGAATATCATGTGGGACAACGAGACAGCTCAGTGAACTAAGTGCCTACTTTGGTAAGCACAGGGATCAGGGTTCAATTCCCAGTCCCACATACTGAGCTGGGTCCACCTCCAGGGCACACTGAGCCTGCCACAGCGTCTGAGCATGGTGGCTCACACTTGTAATCCCAGTGCTGGGGATGCTGAAAACAGGAGGACCACCAGGAGTCTGAGCTGTGCAGTGAGAATGTGCACCAAATACATAAATGGGGAAAAATCGAACAAACAAGAAGGTCATGACCGCTAGAATATAAACCATACGTAGAAGCAGTACATAGCTACATGGAGGGCCACTTAATAACTTTTTCATGATTGAGTGAAAGAATTACATCATATATTAACAATTTCACAGAACATAATGAGTATAAGGTATAGTATTAGGTTAATGTCTCTTAAGATAAGGGTAGAGTGGTGAATCATATTTAACTTCACATTTTTTCTGTGGTATACTATTACATACTCAAAAACAGCAAGCTCTTCTACCCTATTTTAACCCATGCAAGAATTTATTTTAGACTTGTCAATTTTTGATATCAATATTCACAATACAGAAAATTTCAAGCTAAGAACCAGTGGCACCAAAGACAGAATTGGAAAGTAATGAGCATAACAGGATTTTAAGAGCCAGTGCAAGCAAATGTTGCTAGGATAATGTCCAGCACACACAGTAAGCCCTCAATGATCATTTGATGACTAAGTTAATGAAAGCGTCAAATATATAGCCAATCTTGAAGGGAAATTATCTAGGACATAACAAAAATGGAAAACAGGAAAAATGCAGGATTTTTAGAGAATAAATTGTAAGATATAGGGTCAGTTTAATGGGCAGATTGTTATACAACACTAAATTTATTGCAAAAATGAGTTTATTTTTAAGTTTAATAGTCCTGACTTATTAATTGTATTTGTAGTTAATTTAATGTCTTATTTGTGAATGATCTTATTTATTTTTTTTTCTTTTTTATATATTTGGTATGTGATCTCACTACACAATTCAGACTCATAGAGATGTTCTTATTTTCAGCCTCCCCAGTGCTGGGATTACAGGCGTGCACAACCACACCTGGACTCCATGCGCAGCTCAGGGCAACTGGGGGCAGGGTGGTGCAGGATGCAGTACCAGGGATGGAAACTGGGCCCTAAACTTGCCTAAAAGACACTTAGTCCACTGAGCTAACTAGCTCATCCATAATTCTTTGTTTCAAAGTTTGAAGTAAGTCATTTTTTCCAATGGCAAATATCAAATGCTAATTTATTAATTATTCCAAAGATATTCTCTCTTTTGATTTCTGATTTAAAAGATCTCAATAAACAGCAGTGTCTCTTTTGGCACTGACATTGACTTTGCCAGAATGTAGTTCTCCCAAATGGGCAGTAGCTGTTGGGAATTTAATTGTACATTTTATGGACAATTATATCCATATGCACAAATCTTCATGAATAATAAGGTAACATTATTGTGCCTTTACTTTCTACCTCATGCTGGACTGGACTCAAAAAGAGTATGATTTTTGAAACTACATTTGATTTCACATGAAAGAAGTATAATCTACCCAATTTAGACAGACTGTCTTCTCACATAACTGAGAAGTCATGTATTCAGGGCAGTTCCACGATGCAGAAAAGGATGGATTTCCTTTTGTTCTTCCTATCTGAAAGCTAATACCACAGCTTCAGAGTCTAAGCTGTGGAAAGAAGGATAGAAGCCAGCAGGCTTATGTCAAGCAAGCTTGTCTCTTTGTTTAAAGAACAATAAAAACTTTCATGATCCGTCCTGACATTCAATTTCTGATAATATCGTATTAGCTAGAACTCTGCTGTGTGACAGCCCTCATAAGTGTGCAAGAGCTAAGGAAACAACATTTTTCTTCCCCTAAATAAATTAAGATTCCATTAATAAAGACATAAGAACAAAAGGATATAGGTCAGAGAGAAACTCCACTCCTTGTCACATAAGTCACACCCATGTGTTTAATGAGTGTTAATAAACTACAGTGTCATTATACTAGTGCATTCATAATAAAGTAACTAAGCTGAATTCTATAGCCTGTTCTTTCGCTTGCTGCACTTTGGCCAAATATTTCTGACTTGTGGGCCATACACAATTCTCTCTGCTGCAATAATTCAGCTCACAATTCTATTCATGTAGAGAAACACACACACACACACACACACACACACACACACCTATTCAGGTGGAGCTAAAAGGTTCGTTATTGAAAAAAGTAAGGTTTGCAACACTAGTCCTCGGGCTTGTTTGGTCTGATTAAGCATGATAAGTGCCATTCTGCAGCACAGAACTAAAAGTTGACATCTTTAAACTGTGATGTGTTTATTTTCACAAAATGTTACTTGTTTCATACTTTTATTTCATAATATTCGGGGCACGGTGGTGTGTAATCCCAGCTCTTGGGAGGCTGTAAACAGGCGGATCACTATGACTGCGACCTAGTAGTGATATGCTGAACACACTGTGGACCCTTCTCTAAACTACAAAATAAATAAATACATAAATAAATAAACTATTTGACCATGTTTTTTCCTCTTTGTGTCTTTATTTCATACTATCGTCATTTTTCCATTATAAACTGTAATGGGTCAGAAAAGTTTATTAGTAAATTCTGGGAAGTTTCATCTGGTAACCAACAAGAGAGAAAGCAAGTAAGCATGCAGAGTGTTCTGAACTTGCTCACCAAACTAGATTTGAGAACAAAAGTGTAAGACACATTCATCTTATTCATATTGGGCTCTAGGAAGTGTAATTACATAAGCACTTGATTTATAATATTGTTATTGACCTGTTTTATTTCTGCATACTGTGATGAGAGATGTACCTCACAAGAAGAAAGAGGATACAAGAAAAGTAGGCATCTTATAAATAGTCCAGAGATGGAAGAGTAAGAGTGACAGAGTGACACAATGGTACCAGGAGCTGGAATGTTCCAATTATTGTCAATATGGTCTGCATTTGGTTGTATGGGATTTTTATGTTTATATACAAAGTTCTTTAAATTCTTGGATTTGAAATTCCTTCAGCAAGTTCATCGATCTGAAATCATTTGTGGAACAGGGATCACCAGTGTCCAGGAGGGTTAAAGGTGAGAGAGAGAGAGAGAGAGAGAGAGAGAGAGAGAGGCAGACACACAGACAGACACACACACACAGACAGGAAAATTGGCAGCAAGTCAATTAGATAGGAAGAATATGTGCTAGTTATTTGTAGCATGACAGTGTAACTATTGTTAACAGCAATTTACTCTGTATTTCAAAATAGCCAGAAGGGCACTTGGATATTCCTGAGACAAAGAAATATATGTTTGGGGTGACTGACAACATTTTTAACCTTATTATTACCATAACATTGTATATACATGTACAGAAATACTATACTTTGTGCCACAAAAACAAACCATTGTCTGTTAATAGTAGCACTTATCATAAAATTTATTTATTAGCCTACTGCAGATGTATAAATAATTATATTCCATCCAGAGATATCACTGAAAAAGACCTGATAAAAAACCAAATGAGAGAAAGATACTCAATTTTGTTACTAATGAAATTTAGGGTGCTTGGGAAGTGGCCATTGTCAGAGATGGTGGAAAATTAAAATCTACATACAACTTAAAGAGATGGAAAGAGAAAAGACGAGGCTTCAGGCTGTGGAAATGTCACAGGAGCCACTGCAGAGCAGGTGATAATCTTGTTCTCCAAGCATTTTAATATAATTTTCAAGTTTGGGCCTAATGCTATATTTTATAGTTATCTTGCTTGGAGATAAGTTGTAACAAATGAACACCTTGAGAATCCTATTAAGAGTGTGTTTACTTGAATGAAACAAGAAAGCCTTACATATTCTAGAGAAGGGTAGTATCCTGATGAGATTATTATTATTTTCTACTACTTGTGATTGCATTATTTCTTCTAGTAAATGCCCAGTAATATATCCAGTTCGTTAAATATAATAAATATGGTTAGGAAATTTATCCAAGAAGAACTGAATTAAAATAAAAAGCAAGCCAAAAGGAAAACATCTGTGTAATTATTACTTCATAAGCACAGATAGCTTAAATCATGCTAATGGAAAATTCTACAGATTATCAAGTAGAATGAAATTTTCTAGCTCTCAGAGGACTATGGATGGAAATAGGAAAATGTAAGGAAACGAATAAAAAGCATAGAGCATGTGCTCAGGCTGTGTGAATTCACTTACCTCTGTTGATTAGGGGGAAAAATGAAGAAATGAATCCTCTTTATGGAGAGCTAAAGAGCCTCCAGGCTTTCTCACATGCCATGGTGCGCTTTGTAGCAGAAATGGTAGCAAATAGTTTTAGTGTCAGGCTTGAGTTTGATAACCTTGATAGTTTTGAGATAGTCTCACCAGCTATGTACTAGAACATTTTTTTTCTAGTACCAGGGATTGAACTCAGGACCTTGTGCTTGCCAGGCAGACACTTATGCCGCTGAGCCATATTCCCAGCCCTGTATTGGAACATTCTTTTATTTGTGTTTGTCAGGTTTTTCAGTAATCTGCCTAAATTTATGGGAATTTTTATTTTATTTTATTTATTTGTATTTATTTTATTTTATTTGTTTTTAGGACAGGGTGTACATGGTATACAGGGTCTCTCTGAGTAGATCAGACTCGTTGTGAGCCTGCTGTTTATAGCTTCCCAAGTGCTGGGATTACGGGCACTCACCACCACGCCCTGTCTCATTGACCAGCTCAGCTCTCCCTGGGGGCGGGGCCGGCACAGCCTGGGGATGGAACTCGGGGTCCCTGCCCCTGAGTCTGCCTAAACAGGTGCTTTAACCCACAGAACTATTTGGCCAGCTCAGTTATGGAAATGTTAAAGGGAAGATTTTGATAGAGAAGGCTTTCTCATCACAGTGTGTCTGCGACATCCATTACAGACATTTGTATCAGTATGACGATGGTGATCGGCAAAGTAAAGAAGTGTTCATCAGGTTTCCGCACAGTAGGGTCACTTTTCCCTCCTCAGTCCCCCTTTCTCGAAAGAAGTCACTTGATTTTAGTCACCTCACAGTATGATGGAATATTTCATTTTCAGGAAGAAAAGCCAATACACGTAGTGATTTATCAGAATTTATTTAAAATAGGGCCGGGGAGATAGCTCAGTAGAATAAGCACTTGCCTGGCAAGCACAGGGTCCTGAGTTCAATCCCTGGTACTGAAAAAAAAAAAGAATTTATTTAAAAATAGAGAATAAAAGTGATTATTTAAAAGTACTTTGCAAATTGCACTAACTTTCAAAATATTCTCTTAAATTCAGGAAAAAAATACTTCATATAACAATATTTTTATGTTACAGTATTTTTAGGTTTGTGATGGGTTTTAGTGTCCAAATTGTGAAATAAATGTATTAAAAATGACTGGAAAGAGAATTAGATAATGAATGTCTACTAAAACGTGCATTTATTTAAAATTGAGCTACTCAATTTTATAGACTTTCATATCAAGAAACTTTTGTAATTCATAGGTGAATGTATTTACACAAAACAAGGCATCATATATTAAAGTAACAAATTGAGATTAACATACCCATTACATAGACTGATAAGATTATGTAAAAAAAATCTGAAGTATTGTCCCATAATTTGTATATGAGAAAGCTTAGAACATAAATGTATTTATATATGCACTGGGAACTTCTGTGCTTTGAGCTCTTTTTACAGGGTACATAGAAGACTGTCAATGCGTACTTTTCGTTAATGAACTGTTTTTTAAGAAAGTATTGACTGTAGAGAATCTTTCCTCCAGGACCACAAACTGTTGGAACAGTAGTTGATCTTAACATTGTCACCAGTTTTTCCTTTTGTATACTAAGCCTGCACCTGTCTCATAAATCCCTTTCCAGCTAGCTCACATCCCGCATTCGTTTCCTCCCTCTTAACCCTGTTTCTTCTAATGAAGTACACGGGTTCAACTTCTCAATGGCACAACTAGCCAAAAAGCAGAACAGCATAAAGTGAGGGAACAAGCCCCAGAGAACGGCGAAAGTTTTGCTGCATTTGTAACCACTGTCCTCCTTGTACTAGAAGTAATTTTGAACAAACAATAGCTTCCTCTAAAAATAAATTACTCTTACAAAGAAATCTTTTAAAAAAAAAAGCCCAATTTAAAAAAAAAAAAAAGCAATGACACAAAATTTCAATACAACACAGTAGAAGAGTAACAATGGTTAACACATTGCTTATAGTTATTGTCAAAGTAGTTGCTCAGATTACAAGATATAGGCATGAAAAATTGATAAAAGAATGTGCTAAAAATGTAAACCTTTCATTTAAATGAATTAATATAAAGTAGTAGAATAGCTATCTTAATTAGCATATATATATATATATATATATATATATATATATATATTCTGTAGTAAGTCCATTTGTTTACAGCTTTGGTTCAGTTTGAATATTCTTTGTGTGTGTGTGTGTGTGTGTGTGTGTGTGTGTGTGTGTGTGCAGGGTCTCACTACACAGCCCGGACTCATGGTGATTCTCCTGATTTCTGCCTCCGTAGTGCTGGGATTACAGGTGGTAGATGCCTGGACTCTATCACTGGCTCAGCACACCTGCCAGGTTTGGTGCAGCATGCAGAGCCAGGAATCAAACCCTGGACCCTGTGCTTACCTAAGCAAGCACTTAGTCCACTGAGCTATATGGCCTTAAAGAAAGGTCCACAGGACTTTCAGGGTCTCACTACTAGACTGGACTCGTAGTGATCAGCCTGTTTACAGCCTCCTAAGAGCTGGGATTATAGGTGCGTGTCACCACGCCAGTGTCAATTGCCATCTCAGCTCACCCTGGGTGCGAGGCCGGCATGGCAGGCTGGGGAATTGAAACCCCAACCCCTGTGTCTGTTTGCAGGTGCTTTAATCCACTGAGCTATTTGGCCAGCCCTCAGTTTGTATATTCTTTGCTGATCTTTCTGTCTGCTTGATCAGTCTTCTTATTGTAATAGGGTATTCAGGTTTCCTGCAAAGTTGTTATTTCTTGTTTGATATTTTATGTTTATTAATAATTGTCTTGGGGCTGGGGAGCTGGCTCAGTGGAATAAGTGCTTCCCTGGCAAGCGCAAGGGCCTGAGTTCAAACCCCGGTTCTGCAAAAAAAAAAAAAAAAATTGTCTTATATACTTGCTTGCTCCCCTTTTGATGCATATATATTCATGATGGTCCTATCTTCCTCTTGAAGATTTTTCCCTAACAAGTATGTAGTGACCTTCATCTCTGGAATATTCTTTGTTTGAAGTTCACACTATCCAGAGAGAATAATTACCCCTGATTTTTTTCTAAGTTAATGTCCCATGAAATTGATTTTCATCTTTTGAATTTCATTTTACTAATATATTTTTGAATTAAATGTGCTTCTTGTATGTAACATATTGTTGGATTTTGTTTCTTAGTCTATTCTTCCAGTCCTTTTTTTATTGGTGAATTGAGGCTATTTTCTTTGGTGGTTGTAATTGGCATGCATTGGATTATCTTTGTCGTCATTTTCTTGGTATTGATTTTTGCTTTATCTCTCTGTTTAATTGCTTGTCTCTTTATGTCTTCTTTCTATTATTGTTCTTGGAATTACAGTCATTTTTGTCTTTATCTAAAATGTCTTCCAGCACTCTTAGTAGTTTTGGTTTGGTGGTCATGAATTTCTTCAGTTGTTCATTTTCATGGAAATAACTCTGTTCTCCATGGATTTGGAAGACAGTTTGAAATCCTTCATTCCGCGCCCTTTGACTTCCAGGTTCATCCATTAAATTACGTTGCCTTGTTTTGTTTTGTTTTATTTTGTTTTGTTTGGTCTTTTTTTATTTTACTGCATTTTTTTGGATGAATTGTATATTAGGGGTGTGTGTGTGTGTGTGTGTGTGTGTGTGTGTACCAAGGACCACCAAACCCAGGGCTTCCAGCTTGCTAGGCAAGCATTCTACCACTGAGCCAAATCCCCAGCTCCTCATTCATTACATTATGTTCTATGCTTGTTCTGGGTGGACTAAAGTTCTGGTATTTCATTTTGCTTCTGCATCTTGTCATTTTATATTTTCTGTTTTTAATTTTATTTTATTTTCTACATTGATGCCTGCCAATTCCTTCTTATCATGTATATTGAGGCTTCCCTGGAGATATCAGATGTGCCCCTTACATGTAGGTGGATCTTCCTGGCTAGCCTAAGAACCAACCTTCCCATTTCATAAAGGATGCAAAGTTACTATTGGGCTCAGCATTCAATCCTTTGGTACTGGTTTGTAGTGTTGATTATGAAACCATACAATCACAGTGGTATCACACAGGGGAGAAACACTGTTTACAACATGTAGGGCTATCTGGTTAAAGTAGTACAATTATGAATAAAAACAGCTTCAAGTACAACTTAATTACTAAGAAATTATGGTCAACACTAACCTACTTCCAACCAGAAGAGTAAATTCTAAAGTTATGTAACAAGACCAAATATATACCATGTACTCAAGTGCAGTGATTTTCCCCTTAGGGGAGTGATATTACCCTGGTGTGGTTGGCAAGTTGGGAAGGTGGGAAGGCTACAGGATGAAGCAATGCACGAGGTCAAACATAGTAAAATCAAGGCTGGGGACCCAAGGATGATAGCCTGAGCTGTGGGAAACTGGAGGACACAGGGGAGAAACAATTCCATGGAATGCAAAGGAGTAATCAGAAAGTGAAGAGACAGTGTTTACTCACTTGAAAGCTTAAATTCCAAACGTAGTTGAATAAACAGAGAATATCCCTAGAATAAAATGAAAAAGATAGGTAGAAAAACTTGACCAGTCAAAAAAAAAAGAATGGGCTGGGGAGATGGCTCAGTGGTCTAAAGCACCTACTTAGAACAAGCTTAGCAAAGCACAAGGGACCGCGGTTCAATCCCCCAGCACCACATGCCAGCCAGCCCCGCCCCCTGGTGGGCTGAGCTGGCCACACACACACACACACACACACACACACACACACACAAATAAAATAAATTAAAAAAAAAGAAGAGGAGAGTAGCAAACAAAAGAAGAAGAAAAGAAAAGAAAGGAAATAAGTATAAACAAAAAGAAAGGAGAGAAAAGAAAAAAAAAAATCTAAGAACAAAAACCCCCACCAAAGCAGCCAGGTATAGTGGTGCACAGCTGCAATCCAAGCTCTCAGGGAATGGAGAGAGGAGGACTGCTGCAAAATCAAAGCCTGCCTGGGCTACATAATGAACTCAAGGCCAGCCTGGACTACATAGTAAGACCATGCCTTAAAGAAGAAACAAACATAAAATACAAGACAAAACAAGAAGACTTCCAACCAGACAGGAAAGGGACAGCCACCGAGATAAACATGGTAGAATAAAAGTAGCAAAGTACCTCTGATTTTTACAGTTTCATTATAGCATCCATGACAGGTCCCAAAAGCATGCTGTGTGCTCAAAGCAATTTTGCTATGGAAAATATGATGGGTGTAGAGGTGACCTTGGCCTGTGTGTGAGGGCTGGAGCTGGTCTTCTGTCTGTACTGCTCTCCAAAACTCAGCTGCTGGCTCCTGGCTGCTGCTTCAGACACTTCCAGGTAGCTTGTCTCACTGATTCCTGTGTATCCAGACCAGACTGTTGGGCCAGGGAGATAGCTCAGTAGCTTAAGCCCCTGCCTGGCAAGCACAAGGTCCTGAGTTCAATCCCCAGTACTAAAATAAAAAAATCTTCACACCCAGCCTGTCCCAGGTATCCTGGGTTCTGGTCAGTCTGCTGCCAAAGGTGTGTGTGTACCTGACCTCAACAATATGTTTTTAAAATTAAGTATCATTTTGTTTTAAACTAATATTGATTGATTTTGCTTTCAGCTCTTTTACTTTTTCTTTAAATCCTGATTTTGTTTCTTTAAATCCTAATTTTTATGAATGCAGGAATATAGGTCGGACATTCATAACATTCATAATGTTCATGTATGGTGAATTTAATGCTTAGTTCCCTGTCTTTTTTCCCCTTTCCCTATCACTAAGATTTTGTTTAGCCCTGAGGCAAATTTCTACTTTTCAGATGATCCAATTTAATTTCTTCATATTTCATGACCTAACTGACCTATTACAAACAGATTTTGAATTTTATGAGGCCAAGTGAATAATTAAGAGCTCAACTGCTTTCAATAAATCAGAATTAAATTGAATTTTTTATCATCTGCTATTATTCTGTATTAGTTTTTATTGTAATATTCATGGCATCCATAGAATGACTATAGCATTTATATATTTAATGCTACTTTATAGTCATTATACAGTACAAAAGTGTCATAATTAAAATGTTTGCACATACTTAAGTTTTTAAATTTGTATGTTGTTGAAAGTCCACATAGAAAGTCACTTACCACTTTAAAATATAAAGTTAAAAATTGTCAAGTGAACAAATGATGTTCTACCATCCAAAAATCAGAAAGTGGTTGCTGTAACTTGGCCTTAAGTTAGAGGAAACAATATTATACAGGGCACGTATTTTATAAGATTATTTTATAATAAGTCACTGGAAGAGACATATACGAAGAGATTCAGGAACTCTTTCCTCACACTGAAGACCCAAAGAATCCAGCTGAGGGCCTGGATCCTAATATCCTTCATGAGTGCCGCTGAAGACCTAGAGCTCTTCCTACAAGTCCAAGTGGAGACCTAGAGCTCCTAACAGTGTCTCACGCAGGCTTGCTTAACGGATCTGTGCTGGGAAGGCCCCAGGTTCGGTGGTGGAAGCTGAAATGTCTGCCAGCAGGCTGAAAGATCTGTGCTAAGCAGGCTGAGGTATCTGAACAGGAGCCAGCAAGCAACACTCAAAGCAAAAACCAGAGCTTCTCCCCCAAAATTTCAGAACCATCCTCAGCAACAGTGAGGTCTTGTGCACCTCTGACAGTGAGGAAAGGCAAGTTCCTGCCAACCCAAGCTTGTCAACGAGAAAAGTTTCTCCAGGAGATTGAGCTGTGCACCATCTTCTCTGGATCCAGGAAGCAATGCTCAAAGTCAGGACCAGAGCTCCCCTAAAGTGAACCGTAGCCATCCTCAGTGACAACGAGGTCCTGAGCCAGGTTCATTCAGAAAGCCAGAAGACAAGCTCCTCCTGGAGAACCAATGGCTGCCCCCATTTTCTAACACATTCAATAACTTCTTTTCTTCTCCAGTTCTGCATCTTATGTTGTTGGCAACAGTCTCCAGGTGGGTATCCCATACCCAGCACTATGCTGGCTCAGTTCAGCTGGGGTATCACAAGTTGACCCCCAGTTGTCATTCCACCGCAGTGGTACATTGTAGTCCCATGTTATGTTTATTAATTTAATCAGTTCATGGTGCAGTAGATTTTCAAAAACACATGTATTAATCACCGGTGGGAGTTTGACAGCAGTTTTTTATGGTAAACATTTTTCCTTTTTAGTTCTACCATTAAAATTTGAAGAACTCCAATCTACTGATTTAGTAATTTTTGTTTAAAAGACATGCTTTTGTGCAATTACTTGAAGTTAAAGTAGAATGAGATTTTGCTTTATCAATCAATATGACAACTTATCAATTATTAAGAGATTCACAATATTAGAAGATTGTTAAAAAGGAAAGGATCTCAGACAAATATTCTCGGACAACTCCCTTCATATAGTAGATTAGTATCATGGAAGCTCTTATTTCTTAAAAATGAAGACATACATAGTAACATATTTCAATAAATATGGTTCCTGAAGCCCAGGAGGACATACATACACATTACAAATGTACAAACAGCCAACAGAAATTATTGTGAAGATTAGTAGAATTTGGATTCCAAATTTATACAAGGAGCTGCAAGGAAAACAGCTCACCTGAACTGTAATGTCTGGTTACAATGAGTTTTCACTTACCATTATCTTTTGAGCAATACAAAGGTAGATGTAGACATAATCAACTTGGACAAGGATAGACAACCTGTCTTAGAAAAAGAAAGAATTTTCATTAGAGTAACTTTGTATGAATGTACGCATCCACCAAAATATCAGTATCAATCAGAATTAGGGTAGGTTAGCATGAAACATAAATAAGCAGAGTTCCAGAGTCAAATATAATTATTGTCCATGCAAAGAAAATCTAAGATAGGCCAGCAAGATTGATCAGCAGACTAAGCGACTGCGTAGGCAAGCACAGGGACCATGGTTTGATCCCAGGCACCACACACCATAGCCACAGAGATGGGGCATGGCAGTGCACACCTGTAATCCCAGAGATAGAGAGGCTAAAAACAGGAGGATCATGAAGTCCAAGCTGCTTAGTGAGACCCTGCATAAATACTTTTAAAAAAAAGAAAATCTAAGACAATTGGTGATACAGGCCCAAGACTCTTTGCCACTTATAACAGCTTAGCTTCAATGAATTCCATCAATTATTCAAATAGCAAAGCAAACTTTCTGTTCAATGATTTCATGTTCACCAACTATAATTACACCAAGTAAACAGCACCCAGCAGTGATAATACATTAGCAAGATTTGTTTTTATTTAGGTATTCACTTATATATTTTGATTAATTTGTTTTTTCCTTATCTGTCAAATAGGTACCCAGCCAAAGGGCACAAGTCCTACATGTACAAAATACCAGTGTTATACTTTTAACTGTATATTAATAGCACTACTTTAAATTTAACAATTTATGTAATTTATCCAAAAGTGAAACATGGTATCCAGTAGACACAAATATTAACTATTTCAACAATTAATGTGCCCCAAAAGAGTACATTTTTCTATTGCTCTACACAATTTTGTTGTGAGCATAAAAATATTAATTAATTTTGATGAATTAATGATCAATCAAGTTTAGGAGACTGAAAAAAACACAAGAACACATTTTTTTTTTTTTTGCTTGTTTGATTTGTTTTGTTTTTTAATGTATTTAGGACAGGATCTACAGGGCCTCACTACAGAGGTCGGACCCGCAGTGATTCTCCTGTTTTCAGCCTCCCAGGTGCTGGGAGTACAGGCACGCCCCACCACACCCAGTTTCAAATGCCTTCTCGGTGTACCCTGGGGCTGGGGCCGGCAAAGCACACTGGGGATCAGACCCTGGCCATTGCACTCTGCCTAAGCAGGTGCTTTAGTCTGCTGAGCTATCTGGCCGGCCCCAGTTCTTGATGATTTAAAAGTTCATTATCTGAGTATTCTGAAGAAAACAAGGTAAAAGCAGACTAGTTATGATCTGTCACTTGTCACCATTGATATTGGTAGGATTTGTCTGTAATGCTTGAAATATCTGTTACTTTAACATGTGCTAAGACTGGGTGTGGTGGCACATGCCTGTAATCCTAACACCTGGGAGGCTGAAAACAGCAGGATCACTATGAGTCTGATCTGTGTATGTGACCCTGCAGAGCCTGTACTAAAATACATTTAAAAAATGATAAAATACTGATAGTATCATAATTTCCTCTTTATATATGCTGAACTTGGGCTCAGGGAGATTTAGCAAAAATTTGAATTAGGTCTCTGGGGAAAGATGACACATTCAGATGGCTGTAAAGATAAAAAGTGGGTTAATAAAGGTGAAATAAGAATTGATGAAACCAGCTGCACCAATGTGAGTTGTCAGTTTCTCAGGAAAACCAAATATTCTGATTTTAGGTGAAGTCTCTTTGCTTTGATACATTGCTAGGCAATGCAAAAAATCTGGCTTTGATACAGTAGACCAAGTAAAGTAGCTATCGATGACACAGCAGGATACCAGTGTGGGAATTCTGAGTCAGAGTAATCACTTACCCACACATAGCCATATAAGGTTTCCTTCTAAGTTTTTTGGAAAACAATGACTATTCTGAAATAATATTCTCTGGTGCAAATGTGTAGTATTAAGATTCAGTGCTACTTAATATCAGTCTATGCA
>NW_004524598.1:3767530-3778589 GCF_000260255.1 Octodon degus
GCAGTGATAATACATTAGCAAGATTTGTTTTTATTTAGGTATTCACTTATATATTTTGATTAATTTGTTTTTTCCTTATCTGTCAAATAGGTACCCAGCCAAAGGGCACAAGTCCTACATGTACAAAATACCAGTGTTATACTTTTAACTGTATATTAATAGCACTACTTTAAATTTAACAATTTATGTAATTTATCCAAAAGTGAAACATGGTATCCAGTAGACACAAATATTAACTATTTCAACAATTAATGTGCCCCAAAAGAGTACATTTTTCTATTGCTCTACACAATTTTGTTGTGAGCATAAAAATATTAATTAATTTTGATGAATTAATGATCAATCAAGTTTAGGAGACTGAAAAAAACACAAGAACACATTTTTTTTTTTTTTGCTTGTTTGATTTGTTTTGTTTTTTAATGTATTTAGGACAGGATCTACAGGGCCTCACTACAGAGGTCGGACCCGCAGTGATTCTCCTGTTTTCAGCCTCCCAGGTGCTGGGAGTACAGGCACGCCCCACCACACCCAGTTTCAAATGCCTTCTCGGTGTACCCTGGGGCTGGGGCCGGCAAAGCACACTGGGGATCAGACCCTGGCCATTGCACTCTGCCTAAGCAGGTGCTTTAGTCTGCTGAGCTATCTGGCCGGCCCCAGTTCTTGATGATTTAAAAGTTCATTATCTGAGTATTCTGAAGAAAACAAGGTAAAAGCAGACTAGTTATGATCTGTCACTTGTCACCATTGATATTGGTAGGATTTGTCTGTAATGCTTGAAATATCTGTTACTTTAACATGTGCTAAGACTGGGTGTGGTGGCACATGCCTGTAATCCTAACACCTGGGAGGCTGAAAACAGCAGGATCACTATGAGTCTGATCTGTGTATGTGACCCTGCAGAGCCTGTACTAAAATACATTTAAAAAATGATAAAATACTGATAGTATCATAATTTCCTCTTTATATATGCTGAACTTGGGCTCAGGGAGATTTAGCAAAAATTTGAATTAGGTCTCTGGGGAAAGATGACACATTCAGATGGCTGTAAAGATAAAAAGTGGGTTAATAAAGGTGAAATAAGAATTGATGAAACCAGCTGCACCAATGTGAGTTGTCAGTTTCTCAGGAAAACCAAATATTCTGATTTTAGGTGAAGTCTCTTTGCTTTGATACATTGCTAGGCAATGCAAAAAATCTGGCTTTGATACAGTAGACCAAGTAAAGTAGCTATCGATGACACAGCAGGATACCAGTGTGGGAATTCTGAGTCAGAGTAATCACTTACCCACACATAGCCATATAAGGTTTCCTTCTAAGTTTTTTGGAAAACAATGACTATTCTGAAATAATATTCTCTGGTGCAAATGTGTAGTATTAAGATTCAGTGCTACTTAATATCAGTCTATGCAGATGACTTGGAAGCCAGAGGACACTTTTGACAAGGTTAATTGCAAAAAATAATTGGGAGAATATGGTAGCTTCTTTTAAAGGATTTGAGATGCACTTGAAGGCAAGGCTTTAAATTGTTTTTTTTTTTTAATGTTATTTTAAAAAACGAGTAAATGAGATTATCCTATGGAATTCTATGCAATAATCTAGGTCTGTGATTTCATTTTGAGTAAGTTTTAACACAGGTATGCACAAAATTAAAGCAAATATTGAAACTGTGTATGTGTGGCTTGAAAAATGCAAGAATTTCTCATCTTACAATATGAGTTCAATAGTTTCAGAACACCTTTTTCTTGTTTGCACTGATTTAAGGGCTACAGAACTCTGTATGTGGAGAATGCAACTGCAATTACACCCGCTGAACAGCTTCCTGTGGTGATAATACATTATCAAGCTCTGGTTTTGCCCAGGTGTGCACTTACACATACTCTCCTTGCTCTCCTGACACTCGCAGAAGGGTAAGTACTCCATTTCCTCTCACAAGGTTGCAAGATGCTCCACAAGACATGTTTAAAGACAGCCAGCCCTGTCACTGCACGATAAAAAGGGAAGAACAAAGCCTTCATACCATAGATCCTGTAGAAACCATAGCGTTGTCTTTCATTTCATCTACATAAGGCAAGATGCAATTTGCAAACAGTTTCATTCAATAGGAGAGCATTCCTACAATAGTTTTGGAATAACATGCTCAGGTTACATGAAAAATGTCATTCATGGCTTGAGTTTTCGATGCAGAAGTAGTGTCAGTGAGCAACACAAATTATGTCTTCGTGGTGTTGACGGTGTGGCAAATTAGATATGGATTACCCCTCCGATTATGAATGCAGATTTGTGCTAATGACATGAAAAACTTGTTTGAATTCAGTAAAAAATAAGCAGACAACCAAATTCTGCAGCAGATTTTGCTGCTACATTTAGAGCTGAAGATTGACAAGGCAACCCTTAAGGGGAGGTCAGAGCATGTTTATAGTTCTCAGTTGAACAAATGATTACCTATTGACTGTAGTCTGGGCAAGTGTGCTCTATGTTTCCCACTTCTAAAGGGACCTTCCCTAAGAGACAGTGTCAGCCCCCATGGAAAATGAGGCAGATATTTTCAGATCAACTCCACCTGGGCTGCTGACACAGCAATTGAAACTGGGCATGGTGGCGCTTGCCTGTAACCCCAGCTCTTGAGAGACTGTAAACAGGCAGATTGCTACCAGTCCAAATAGTCCAGTAGTGAGACCCTGAACACACACACACACACACACACAAGCACACACACACGCACACAACACACACACAGGAAAGAAAACTTACAGAGTACACATTAGTGTAGCAATGTATAAAATTCATCTCATGAAACAAATTAAAAAAGAAAAAGGAAACAATGAATGTAGGAACTCGTTCTATTAATAATGTGAATCTCATTAGACCTGCATTGGTGCTAGCACTTTTTTGAGCTAGGACAATGATCACTTGAATTATAGTTATAAATAGTTCATTGTAAAATGTAGAGAAAGGTGTTAAATTTATAGCTATTTGTTATGCCCCTACTGTGTGCCATTAAACAATAACTATGTTGAAGCCTTCCCCTTCCAAAATGAGCTTTCTTGGAGACATTCGGTGGTCTGATCTGCTGGGAGGTATCCACAACTGTCTCATCATTAGATTTTATCAAAATGATTATTTACCAATGGCTAGCTGTGATGCTTTTGAAGATCTAGTGCAAAAGTGTAGGGACGCATTAAAAAATTCTCACTACTATAATTATAGTGTCAAACCTGTTTTTTTCTTACTCTAAAGGTTTATACTATTAATGTATCTTCATAATTTTTTCTTTATTTATTTTTTGTACTGGGGATTGAACTCAGGACTTGGTGCTTGCCAGGCAGGCACTTACACCACTGAGCTATCTTCCCAGTCCCATCATCTTCATAATTATAAAACACCTAAATTGAGCAATATTCTCAAGTCTGTTTTTTTCCTTTTAAACTTCAAAAAATATAATTTCACATGTATAAACCAATCTATTATGTTCCATGTATAATCTCACTTTTTATTTTTATTTCTTAATTTTATTATGCTTTATTCTTTTATTTATTTTTGCAGAACTGGGGATTGAACTCAGGCCCTTGTGCTTACCAGGCAAGCGGTTATTCTACTGAGCCATCTGCCCGGCCCCAGCCCCTAATCTCACTTTTTAGATTTGCTCTATTTGTTTCCTCATTCTTCTATAGTAAATGATCTCTTCTCCTCAACATGTAAATTTATGTAGGTTACTCCCATATATTTTTTTCTTTTTGGAAAAAAGATAATCCTAGGGCCGGCAAGACAGCTCAGCACACGAAAGCCCTGCTTAGGCAGGCTGCAGGGACTGGGATCTGGTCATCAGCATGCCATGCTGGCCCCGCCCCCGAGGCACGTTGAGAGGGGCATGAGACAGAGTGAAGCAGGGCATGCCCTCAATCCCTGCACTGGGGAGGTTGAAAACAGGAGGATCTCTAAGAGTCTGATCTGGGTAGTGAGACCTTGTAGACCCTGTAATAAATACATTTTTAAAAAGGTAATCCTACAACATCCTTCTTTTTGTAATTTTTCTTCTTTCCAAACGATTTAGCTTACTTCGCCTCTTCTTCCACTCTGTCTTTGACCTCAGTGATCTGAATAATGGCTCTCATCTCTGTTCAAAAAAATGTCCTTAATAAGTCACTACGAAGTTAACTACGTGGTATCAATGTCACATCATTTTCACGTGGCTTGGACGTACAAAATATTTAACTTTGATCACAGTATTGCTTTGAAAATGGCTGCTCGTCAAGCAAGTTAAAATAGTCCTCTTTAAATTTACCATTTTTTAGATTTTATGACAGACTCTCTCCTGGTTTAAAGCTTTCCCATTTATGTTTTGAAGCATTATTTCTGGATTCTCTTTTCCAACTAATTCCCTAAATAGAGTTCTGGTATTATTCAGAGTGTCTCCTCCGTGTATATTTTGTGTGAATGACATCATGTGTGTTCATGGATTTTACCAGTACTTTATTATAGAACACTCTAACTCCATAACCCAGCTAAGGCCCGCTCATGTTGCTAAATGTGCAAGTGCTTCCTGAACTGAGCCAGAACTAGCTGAATATGAAATATTATCCTCTTATATCTGTATTTTTTAGGGAAGAGTTTACCAAGGTGTTCAGGGTCTCACTACTTGATCAGACTCGTAGTGATCCCCCTTTTACAGCCTCCCAAGTGCTGGGATTACAGGCGCGTGCAACCAGGCCCAGCCTCAATTGCCATCTCAGAGCGCCCTGGGGGCGGGGCCAGCATAGCAGTCCTGGGGATCGAACCCCGGCCCCATGCCCCTGCTTGCAGGCGCTTTAATCCACTGAGTTACTTGGCCAGCCCTTGAAATACTATTATTGATTCTAGTTTATGGATAACTCTTCTTTAACTTAACTCTAAGGTTTAAGTCACTTGTCTCCCTCCCCCACATTATCAATACAATCAGAGAATGGATCCTGCCACATATTTACACATGTCTGATACATACCTGTTCATCTATTTGCTCAATGTCATTGCTTGATTAAGAGCCACATCATTCCTTAAAGGAAGATAATTATCTCTGCTGTCCTTAGAGATAACTTACCATCTCTTTTTCTCTTTGCTTGGTATTGTCCTTTGCATATGCTAACCAGAGTTTCTTTCATAGTAACCATTTTCAGACAACAGTACTGCCACATTACTTCACTTTATGTGTCATCATTTTTCTCCAAATAACCATCAGTAGAAGAATTTAAATCCCATACTTTGTCACCTGTCTCAGTGACTTCCTATCACTAAAAAGAAGGAGGTTAAATTTGGCTCACAGTTTAGAGAGGTTTCAGTTCATAGTTGGCTGCATCCAAGCCTCAGTGGCATGAAAGAGAGTCCTAGGGCAGCAGGGTTGCTCGTGACATGATGGACAGGAGCAGAGGAAGAAATCAAGGGTGGAAGGCAGAAGACAGACCCTTCCAGGCCACATCCCGTGACCCACCGCTTCACCTCCCAACATCATGTTAAGCTATAAACCCCTGCACTGATGAGTGTCATCTAACCATGATCTCCTCATACCTAAAACACCCAGCCTATGAGCTCACAAGGCTTTAGGAATCTACATATAATTCATAACAGCACTTGTCATCACCCATAAGGTGCCAGTATCTACCCACATCCTTCACACACACCTACACTCTCCAAGCCTATTCCGTGGTCATGCCAAATTCTTAAAGCTCCATTTACCGTATGTCTCTGGTAATTCTGTCGCATCTCTGACCACCTCTGATTCCAGCTGTAGCCACGGTGCATAACTCCATGAATGTGTTTCACAATCCAGCACTTTGCTTGCATCTAAAGTCAGGCTGCAGGCTGGCAAGATAGCTCAGCAGCCAAAGAGCCTGCTTAGACAAGAGCAGGGACGGGGATTTCATCCCAGACACCACGGGCCGTGCCCCAGGCACAGTGAGCCAGAGAACCAGTCTGAGCATGGTTGCAATGCCTGTAATCCCAGCGCTGGGGAGACTGAAAACAGAGGGGTCACTACAAGTGTAATTAATTAATTAATTAATTAAAGTCAGGCTGCATTGTGCCCTAGGTCTTCCTTTCCATGACTCAAGAGTTCCCTGGATGTCATTACTATCCTGTCAGACTGCAGGGCTGCTAACCGCTGCAGACAACCCTTTCCAGTGGTGAACAGAAGAAAGGAACACGTTTTTACCCTTCTTGCCTTTAGAGGGACTTGTCTGTCCCTGAGGTGCTGACAGAATTGCAATTGCCTATAGAGGGTGCTCAAAATGAAACTTTATATTCACTTTTACTCTTTGTCCCTGTGGCATTTCTTTTATTCCTATTGAGTAGGTCCACCCGAAGCAATGAGCTACTTCATTCAAGATGTTACCCTAGGTTTACTTTGGAGGAATCCGTAGAAAGTGTTACCAAACACACAGGCTTTGCACATGCTACATGCTATTATCATGCTGTTACAAGCCCTGCCCATGATTGGTTGACATGAGAAAGTGCCCCGTCTTTTCACATTACGGTTTGGTGGCAAGTTTCAACCCTTGTGGCAACTGTTATTTTGAAACACTTATTTTTAATGTATTTAGTGCAGGGTCTACAGGGTCTCACTACACAGATTGGACTCATAGTGATTCTCTTGTTTTCAGCCACCTGAGCACTGCGATTACAGGTCTGTGCCACCATGCCCAGTCTAAAACATTCTTTTTTCTTCCCCCTGGCTCAATCCACCCTGAGAGAGGGGCTGGCAGGGCACGTGGTGCCGGGGATAGAACCATGGTCTACCGTGTCTGCCTAAGCTTTCCTAAGCAGGCAGCTTTAGGCCTCTGAGCTATCTCACAGCCCACTGTTTCACCAATTTTTATTCTTTTTGAGGTGGAATTCTAGTTTAGCATCATTTCCTCTGTGATACATCATTACATCCTTCAGAGCTCAAAGCAGGCCTGGCTGCCTGTGAATCCCAGGTAGAGAAATAACTACCATTGTGATACAGAATTATTCATGTTGAGTTCTCATATACTGAAATGTACCTGGAAAAGATGGGAAATTTTTTTCTGATATCAATCCCTGACATAATCCAGAATTTTCAAACATTGACTTTGTGACAATGATGACTCAGACCTATGTACTCACACGTGCACAAACTTCCAACAGCATCATATGTAATACAGACCGGACATCAATTTTTAAAGATCTCACAGGTCAGAAATAAGAAGAGTTGATGCCAACTTAACAGAGAACTAGCAGAATACAGTTGCCAAATTGAGGTCCTAGAGACGTAGGAGCCAAGGGCATCTCATTGCCCTTTAGATCAAACCTGGAAGTACACGTAGAAGCCATGGAATCCAAAACTTCCAGAAGGCATGCCTCCATAGGGTGGGAACCTATAAGCACAAGAAGAATAAACTATGCGCAAAACATGAAATACAATATACATTCACAGAAGTGAAGGCAAAGTTTTGTTGATATTATTAAGTCAGGGAAAACAGCTAAGATGGTCAGGGATTAGCTTACTTAAGAACAAACGGAAGACAAGCCAAAATCTGAATAGAGCTACTTTAAAAATTGACAATTGTGGAAGCCATTTGGGCAACACAAAGGGGCTAGTTGAATTGTTTAGATTTTTCTGTACAAGTCTCAGGGTATTTGAAGATGACATCTAGTGTTACCAGTAATATCCCTTGTATTCTCTCAAATAGTTGTTCCCAGTGGTGTCTGGTGGAACATAAAGCCAAACTTTGGTAAAGTATTGTACAAATAGTGGATATTTAAGGACGTTTGATTTTTTAATGTAATTTAGTGTTCCCAATGAAAAGCACAGATGTTACTGAGAAAAAAGTACAGCTTATTCCTTTTCTATCTTTAATTGATAACTGAACAGAAAAAATGAAAGTAAAAAATAGGGAGAATAGAAAATAAATATTAACATGAAATCAAAGAAGACTGTGAAGTATTTATAACTTCTAAGTGGAGCAAAACTTTCTTTGTAGATTTCAGAGCCCATTCTCAAAATGTTGATTTCACTGTGGATGTTCACATGTGGCTCCTGAAACCATTTCATACACTCAGCAAAGTCATGGAATTTATGCCACACAGTGATACGGAGCTGTAAGTCAGATTTCAGGACATAGACATGTATAGAATCCATGCTGGAATGAAGAGCATCTTTTAGTCAGTGATCAAACAGTTTCTTTAGAGACAAGTTGCAGAGAAATGAAAAATGATTGCCACAGATCTTCCATTTTTTTTTTGAAAAAGGAAAACACATGCATGTATAAAAATATTCTAAGGACTAGAAAATACCTTTAGAAACATTGTAAATTTAAAATCTATGAAAATTTTGAGCACCTGAATTACCACGCATCAACTTTCAGCATGAATAATTAATATAAGAAAAAAACATGAAGCAAAATAAATGAATTTAATTTAGTAAAGCCACTCAAAACTGAAAAGACCACGTATGGCTTATTCATGAACGGATATGTCCACTCTTTGTATTTTTTTTAAAGATCTCTTTCTTGGAGGTGATACTTACTCTTACTTTATAACATCATTTGGATAAATATAAAATAGCAGCCAAGTACACTTATATAAATGAGACAGACCTCAAAGGCTTCCACCATATGCACTGAGAAAGAAACAGGTTTACCAATTTATTCTGGCAAAGGGTTTGCACTTGAACTCTTTGGGAGGAAAAAACAATATTAAAAGCACTGTTTGAGAAGGCACACTAATATTTGAGTCATTAAGTGAGGATTTTTTTCTTAAGGTTTATAATTTGAGTGAGTCGGCAACCTGATTAGGTAGCATTAAAAATGAGCTTTTAGCTGCTAATAAGCTTCCCCTTGCTTACACAGCCTGTTGTTTTCCTGAGGCGAAGAGAAAGAGCTGCATGAGCCACTGTTTGCAATGCATGAATAAGATGACAAATGGGAAGAGGGCGTGGATGTTGATGAAGAAGGTTTGATTAGCAATTGGCAGCATGAAAACTTCTGAATTATTTTGCAAATTTAAAGAAAGGTTACACATGCAGTTGGTGAGCAGAATTATAGACACAAAAATAGAACTATCTGAAGAAGCAGACATTTTGTTTTCATGCATGTGATTTGGGTAGCTTTGCATCTCTTTATCTTTAATAAAAACTTGGGCTAGGATCTTGATACAAAGCAAATGAAATCTGCTTGTATGGTACTTGGCCACCAAGCAAATGTCACCAGCGTTTCCCCAGGCCATACCAGTCTGGGATAACAGTGGGGTGACAATAAGTACCAGAATGTAAATGCTAAATGCAAAGCTTCAGCAGACTGTGAGAAAGCAGGAGGTCACATTTACATTAAGCTCCTAAATCTCCACAATGGAGCCCCCACCTGCTTGACCAGCATAGGGAATTCCAAACTATTCCAAGTGTTATCCCTCTCAACATATCTACAGTGCCCCTGATCTTGCAATCCATGTGGTAATTCTCAGCAACAGATTATTCAAAAGTCATGTATAATTGGCTAAAATGATAAAAACTAAAAATGCTTTAATAACAAAAGTACCAAAGGTATTGTAGGTTTATCTCTGACTCCCTGGCATCATCACAGAGCCAGGTTATTCATTTCCTCACCCTGCTGTTAATAGGAGAATCACCTTGTGTATTAGATTTCCTTTGTTGTCATAAAAAGTACCACAAATTAGACAGTTTTTAAAAATCTGGAAATTTATACCTTTATCATTTTGAAGTTTAAATTCCTCAAACACTGTCAATAAGGTTATTCTTCTCATCAGGAAGAACCCTACCCTATATCTGTCTAGCTTCAGGAGACTGCGGATAATCCTTGAAATCCTCTGGCTTAAAGCTGGGTCTCTTCAATCTCTGTCTCAGTTGGGACCTGGCACTTCCTTTGTGTGTCTTTTCTCTTATCAAAGCACAATCTTTGAAATCCTCTTTCATCAAGTATGACTCCGTGTTAGTGTGATCTCATGTGCAGAGATCTTGTTTCTAAATGGGATCACAGAGAGCACTGCCACACATCGGTGTGCCTGCCCCTCCTTCAATCCTGCTAGCGCTTGGTCTCCTGCTGGCATCCTCAGATGAGCAACATGACTGTTGCTGGAGATGCTAGCTTCCTACCTTAACTACATGCAGGATCACAGACAACTGACTTCACTCATTTTCTGATTAAGATTTAAAAATATTATTCTCGGTGCTCTATTCATCCTTTTAGGTGTCATTGTGAGAAGTGATTCTCCATTGCAAATAGCGAATGAGTCTTCAGAAAAAGCCATTTCCAGAATTGACATACACAGTTAGCATGGCTTCTTTCCTGAGTGATGAAGGAATCAAGCTTTACAGAAGCACATAATTATGCAACTCGAGCAGAATTAGTGTTCTGTACCAAAGACTGAATGAATGACAAAGGGAGAGTTTGAAATTGATCATCAATTTGACCATAACAGAAGTCTAAACCATGAAAGACTCAATCCTAGAGGTTCTCTCCACAAAAAGAGTAATGAATTGGATGCATATTTCAAATTTAGACTGTATAATATTGATTGTCTATTGGTCCTACTACTTTGGTAGAAGTCCCACCCACTGACTAGTAATCATCATATTGATTTGACAGCCTTATTTCAACCAGATTTATCATCAGATTATAGGCTAGAGAACATCCTAGATACCAGTCTCCCCCTCTCCACTGGAGAAACAAAGCAAAGAAATTGAATGCAATAAGTTTGTGCAGGCTGAACCTGATCAGCCCCAGTTCATGAACCCTCATCCGCTTTAGTATACTTCCATGTGTTTGTGGAACATGCTGTTTTAGGTGACAGACTACGGCCTCCTCAAATTCACATGTTAATGTATTAACCCACAGTATCTTGGAATATTGTTGGAATTATGACCAAGAGGCGCAAACACCAGCACACACACAGGGAAAGACCTGACCAGGACACAGCGTGAATATGGCTAGTCCTTCATCATCCAAGCAGAGGGGCTGCAGGAGAAAAGGGCCTCATGTTGAAGTTTCGTTCTCCAGATCTGTGAGGAAATGAACATGTATTGTTTAAGCCCTTGCTGCCTGTGATAATTTGCTTG
>NW_004524598.1:3782982-3787456 GCF_000260255.1 Octodon degus
GCTTGTGCTCATTAATCTCTTACACATATACATAGCATGAAAAGTAATGCATTAGATCTCAACTTACTCTTTTATGGCATAAAACATATTAATTTACATAAAATTGTTTTCAGATATTAGAAAAGAGAAATTATGTTTTTAACAGACTTAAGGGGCACATGAGGACTCAGTGAGAAAGATGGGTAGCATTTTGTAGTCAAACCTGTTTTGTTTTCATCCTGAATTCTTCAATACTTGAGAAACCCACATAGGCTGCATTCTTATCACCCACATAGAGTTGAATGCACTGCATTTCTGGTGATAGTCACTGGACCACAGGATTTGTTCATTTATGAAAGTGAGCTTGGCATGACTGTAGCCTGAAAGGACTATTCTCCATCCAGACATGTGTAGAGATGTAAAATCATTAGCCTTCCCTTCAAATCCTGCTTCTAGAAAACATGGCACTCTATGCAGAAGAAGTGTGTGTGCCCACCACAGGAGCATATTTCCGAGAAACACAGAGGGTGAAGGAATTAAGCAAGTTTAGGTCTTCCCCTCCAATGGATCATTCAAATATTTCTTTCTTCCATAAAAGGAAAGAGAGAGGAAACAAACTGGGGCTCAAAGTATTACTCAAATCATCTGTTCCCCAGAAAATGTGACAAAAAGCAAAGAATTAGCCCCATAAGGTTGAGTTGTAGAAGGTTTTACAGAAAATAGTCTTCCATTTGTGTTAGTAGTTGGGCATTTTTCTTCTGTTCAAATAAAGACTAATTTGAATGTAGCTGTTACTTAAGTTTGAATTTTAACTTAAAAAAATGACCCATTTGGAAGGAAGCTCTGAAAAATAGTTGTTAAAATTCATATCACACACACAAAAAAAAGAAAACAAGAAAAAAAAAAAAAAAAAGATAAGGGCCAGGGTCTTAGTACTCAGTCTGCAAGCCCTTGCTTGGCAAAAGCTAATCATTCTTTTTTATCATTCTTTTTTCATAGTTACTTCCTTTTGATATAGGGAAAAATATGTCATTCAAAATGTTTGCTGATTTCTCTTGTATTTTGCTTTTCAGATATGCAACATTTCCGTCTTTCAGACCTTTTTTTCCCCATTTCTTAAGTCTTTAGACTTATATAGGAAATACTTATTAGGATTTCAGCAAGCAGACAAAACACCATGGGACTTCTCATACTCTATTAAATTGTTAGTAAAGCCAAATAATGAATTACCTTCAATATGTCTCCTTTAGCACCCAATAGATTCTTTTTTCTGCAAAAAATATTCTAATTTATAACTTTAGGGAAATTGTGCCAAAAGACTACTCATCTATTATGGTTTACTTATATTTGATACAACTTCCAACAAGTAGGGAAATGGTGCAAATTTTTTAATGTGTATGTGTTTTAGTGTAGAATTATTTCTTCAATATCATAGTTTTTGTATCAACTATTCATGAAATATTCATCCTTGCTGCTTTTCTCTTTTTTTGTATAAAATTTCTTTCACTCACCAGGTTCAGTACCTCAGCACATACATACATCACTGAAAATGAAGAATAGGTAAATCTTCTTTTTAATGTATCTAGGACATCGTCTACAGGGAATAGGTGTACAGGTTTACACGGTCTCACTACATAGATCAGACTCCTAGTGATTCTCTTGTTTTCAGCATCCCAAGCGCTGGGGTTACAGATGACCAGTCTCAATCGCTGTCTCAATGTGCCCCTCTGGCGGGGCCAGCATGGCACACGGGAATCGAGCTCTGGCTGCTGCACTCTGCCAAAGAAGACATTTTGGTCCACTGAGCTATCTGGCTGGCCCTAAGACTAGCTAAATCTTTATGTAAAGATGTAACTGAACTCCAAGAAGTAATTGGGAATGCACTCTCCTAGTGAGCTGTGTAGATATGGGGTAAAAATTCTAGCAGAAGATTTAAAAACACACTGATTTATTTCACTTTGGTCTACAATTTCAATACAGATAATATCATCATGAAACTCCATGCTGTGGTACTGAGTAGCAAATGAAGGACAAGATAATGAAAAGATAAGGATGCATGCTCTACCAGCACTGCCAATCCACATGGAATTCCTGAAAGTATGGCTTTGTCTCAACAAGGTGGGTTTGAAATTCCTCAGTATCTAACAAATGGAGAGGTTAGAAAGTCACACCCATTATGGGGTTTGGGGAAGAACATAAAACCCAAAGGAAAAGCATCTAGTGAAAACCACTGTAGTGTAACTTTCATTTCCAAAAACACTAGAGAAAAACAAGACTTTAAAGTGGAGGGAAAAGAAACACTTAGCTCTAGAAATACTATCACAGCAGACTTATATAACATCATACATCACATGTTTTTCCAATATTGCCATTTAGAGTGCCTCGATCTAAGACAAGATATCAAATAAAACCAAATAGATGATACCAGTGTAAACCTATGTAAAAACAATAGAAAAAAAGCCAAACAGTTGAGTTTACTTTTGTTGTATGAAAATTCTCTCAATGAGGAGCAGAAAAATGCCATCAGAACTCAACAGTGTTCTGGTACCTAAGAAGTGAAGAATTTCAAAAAGTCTCTTAAAGATGTGCCTAGCCATGAAAGAGCCTTTCCTGCTAAACTTAGCTCAAGAGATACACAAATGCTCATTTAAACATAGCTTTCTTGGCTTTCACACGTTTTCCAGTTTGAAGATCAGTAGTAGACCTTCCATTCTCAGGAGTCTTGGCTCAAATGACAAAGAATATGATCACTTTAGGTAAAACCTTACAGCTGTGAGAAAGTTACCATGTATCTCAATAACCTGGAGAAACTTGGGGTTCCATAGTTGTAGTTTTGGTCTCTGCTACAGATACAGCTGGGACCTTCTTTGGCCAAAGAGGCAGTCTAGTTCCTATAAAGTCAGTAGTCTGATTCCCTAACCTGAACAGATGCCTGATGTCCAAGACTGATTCAGGCTTTGCCCTGCAAGAGAGGATAATTATCTTGCCCAATCCTGAATGGATAGACATAGAGTCAAGTTCATAATGTTGATTCCAAGTAGTGACTAGGTCGTGATGACTTGAATTCAGAAAAATATACAGCTTAAATTTAGACTTCACTGCTGTTGTCAGGCTCTGAAAATTAACAAAGGAAGAAAGAAAAAGAAATGAAAAGGGACAGTTTCATTTGAGAACAGTAGAGTCCAGATTAAGATGGGAAAGTTTTGGTATTTTATGCTTTTAATCATTTACTTCTTAATATGACAGATTTCTATGAAACATTACCACATACTGGGTTACACTGGTCCTAAAATACGTAGCAGTGTAAGCAAAATCTTTATGACCTTGCTGTAGCCCTGATTAGTCACTGGGAAAGTTCAAGATTTGTCTTGGAGGAAAAAACAAAAATTGCAGAAATTATGTACTTTGGGGCTTTGAACTAGAAACAGTTTGGTCTTATCAAGTTTTTGAGGTCTGGGTTATAAAATTGTATACATACAGACAGAGAAAGACTGAAAAAAGAAACTTGCTAGGTAGATTCTGCATAAGTATTTTGATGCAAGTGGAAAGCAGATAAGAGGTATTTTCTCACCTCCTGAGCAACAACTTCTTGAAGGCTCACAGTATGAAGGCAAATGTCACCAGGCTGCTACTTCCTATTTTTCATCATGTAAATATTATTTCAATTTTTCACTGTTGAAGCAGAATCAACTTTCCTAATAGAGAACATTTTAGAAGACACATTTAATGTGCACTTGGCGAATGCTTATTATATGCAGACAATGAAAAGCCTCACACTCACAGAAGCCTGTGAGATTCTGAAAACCCTTTTTCTGAGTATATCTTCCTAACAGGGCCCATTATCTCCAGCAAGTTTGGCTTTACGCACATCAGCATTGTCACTTTATAGTCCCCTTTGAAAACGTACAAACTCCATTCTGCAAACATTCAATGCACATATTTATTTGTGCATCAAACACATTACAGAACAAATGATTTGTGGGAAAATTATGTACCACCTTACAACTCCTTTTGTCACAGCACCAACCCAAAGAAGTCTCCTTCGAATCCTTTATGCAACTTTGGCTTCTAAAATGAGCCATACCTCCCTCTTCTTTCATCTTCTATTGTTGCCTGTCTTGTGGTTCATCTCCTCAATTTTTTCTGTCCTAAACTCTGATGAAATAAAGACTAAATGAACTAAACAAAATTCTCCTAAAACAAATATACTATGATACAATATGAACAATTAATACTAAAAGAAAAATGAGCAATATTATACTATTACTAATGCATATAATTCACCTGTCAACCTAAGGAAAATCTCTTAAAATGTCCTCAAGTTATTTACACATGAAATTAAGACCAAATTTGGCAAGGAAATGAAGTCATATGAAAAACATAAGCTTAAGAAGTCATGGAAGGGCTGGAGAGATGGCTCAGTGGTCTAAAGCACCTACTTAGAACAAGCTTAGCAAAGCATCAGGGACCGCGGTTCAATCCCCCAGCACCACAT
>NW_004524598.1:3787556-3805395 GCF_000260255.1 Octodon degus
ACTTAGAACAAGCTTAGCAAAGCATCAGGGACCGCGGTTCAATCCCCCAGCACCACATGCCAGCCAGCCCCGCCCCCTGGTGGGCTGAGTTGGCCACACACACACACCCCTCTCTCTCTCTCTCTCTCTCTCTCTCTCTCTCTCTCTCTCTCAAATAAATAAAAAAAATTTTAAAAAAAAGAAGTCATGGAAAAGGCTAATGAGAAAATCGATCTGTTTGCATGGTAGAGAAAGTGGAAATAATTTCTTTCACATTACACAAATCAAGCCTTCATAATTGGATTTGACACAAATACAGGTATAGCATCATGGCATGGGACATTAGGTTGCACTACAAAGTAATTTAAGTTAGCAATGTAAGTCCTCTTAAGAAATAAATTCATCAACTTAATAAAACCAGAGACATTTTCATCAAAAAAAGAGAAAATCAACAGCACATTTTCTAATTTAAATATTCAATATAGCTTAGGAGAGCAAAATGGAGAAAAAAATACTGAAATTTAATTGTATTGCTTCAGTTCAGTAAAATGTGAAGAGAAAACAAAGTACAGATTACAAATTAAGTAGTACCTTTTAGTCATTTTGCTTCAAATTAATGGAGTGTGTTTGTGTATTTAAAAAATACTAGTTTCCTGTGGGTAGTTAAATAGGAAAATTTGCTGATTTTACTGACAATCTTAGAAATTAAATTAGTTACATATTCATTATATTATCTGCTCTGTTCAAAATTTAAAAATGAATAATTCCAAGGCATGCTGTTGGAAAACAGCGAGAACTTCTGAATGGGGATATACCAAGGTATTATACCTGTACCGAGGAGATAATACAAATATACTTCATTATGCATCTATTTGACAGAGATAAAAGTAAGATAATGTTGTTTATACTACACTAATTAGAACTGTGCAGGGCCAGCCATATAGCTCAGCAGACTGAACATCTGTTAGGCAGAGCGCAGGGTCTGGGGTTCAATCCCTGGCATGCCATGCTTGCCCCCCCCCTTGGGGCATGCTGAGACCATGATTGAGACTGGGCATGGTGGCGCACACCTGTAACACCAGCACTTGGGAGGCTGCAAACGGGAGAATCACTAGGAGTATGATCTGTGTAGTGAGACCCCGTAGGCCTTGTACTAAAAACATTAAATATTTCAAAAATAAAATAGAATAATAAAACTTTGCAAAGAGTTTCCTTAAATATAGTTGATATTGTCTTCATATGATCCATTCACTGATCTGTTCATTGCTTCTCAGATTCAAGTTTCCATTCAGTACCTGATTTGAGATTATCAATTTGGCTCTGAGAATATGCATTTGTTTTCCTTTATAGCGAATATGATTTTAAACTGCTTCAGTAGAAGTTGCCTGGAGGTTCATTGGAGGATGCCGGAGGTTTTACCTTTCTGGATCCCAAGTGCTGCTTTTGCTTCTTGTTTCAGTTGTCCAAATTATGAGCAATATGTGTGGTTGGAGAAGAGTTTTTTCCACTGCAAGCCCAGAGTATAGACCCTCAGTGTCTTGGAGCCATTACCTGCCCTGGTGTCACCTTGCCAGGAATTTTGGAAAAGGCTTCTGCCGTACTGCATGAAGCCCAGCCATGTGAACACAGCCAGTGACAGCTCACCCATGTCCCCAAGAGTCTATTTCTCTGTGTTCGATCTGTGCTGAAGGAGATTCTGGGTACTGACCCACTGACTTTTGTCTTCCTGCCATCTTTGTCTTGCATGAGCTCTGGAAAACTGTTGCCTGCTTGTCCAGTAACTGTACTGCATTTGATTTGGGGTATCCAGAAAAACTTTCTACCACTCATTGGCTGTGAACAAATCTACACTGATTTTGGGACTGGCATTGGTAACAGATTCTCTTTTTCAACTTTATCCTTTCTGAGACCTTCACAGCAGCCCACAGTATCTTTTATAATTTCCTTTATAGGGTTCTATATTACACTAGTATGGTATTTCCATGGCTATCAGGATTGCTCAGAAGAAACTCTACAGTCAGGGGTTTTATTAAACACTGATCACATAAGCACCTTCTGTCCATTATGTATCAAAATCCCCGACTCCCAGATGAAAACCAGATGTTCTGTATTAAGCATACCATTTGCATAAATTGTTTAGATACAAGAAGCCATTTTTACTAGGGAAAAGTGGAAAACTGTCTGAACTCCAAATTCCCAAAAGCCAGCCAAAGTGCCAACCTTAAAGTAGCCCATTCTGAGGAAAGCAATCTCAAACCTCTTTATTAACTCCTGTATCCCTCACACTGTGTAATTTTTATTTTTCCATAATTTTTTTTTCGGTTGAAGTTACTATGTTGTTGCTGTCCCTTAATTGAAATTAGACCAGGGTAGCATATAAATTAATTTTTGAACGTAATAAACTCTGTCATTGTTGCACTAATTTCTAATCGCCTCAGAAGATACTAGAGAATTACTACTGCACAATACTAAATGTCACCAGAAGTTAGCCTTATGACACCAAATAACAATTCAATTTAGACAATTTAGAAAAGAAATCTGGACAGCTGGTAGCTAGGTTTATGTCTGCACCAAAAAGTCATTTTAGACTAGAGCAAGTAAAAAATGGAACAAGTGTGAAGTCTGCAAAAACATGTTCTTGTTCTTATGTGAAAAACTTTTCTTTTAACTATTTTGCCGTATTTTGAATATTCAAATTATTTTAAAATATTCATTAAGGAAAAGGATTGGCTACTTTAAAATTCTATGAGCTTAAATATGGGAAATGAGAAAATGCTAAAACTGGAGATAGCAGGAGAAAATATACTTTACACATGTCTTAAGAAGCAGGTGGGGAATTGGAAAAGCAAAGCGATCGTGTAGGAAGCTCATTCTGGGTGCTTTCTGATAAGGCAAAACTGCCACCCAGCCAGGGTAGGACCAGCTATTATGCTGGCCTTTGAATTTTGTTTATTTGGCTTCAGCAAAGCTAAAAAGCAAAACTCAGTTTAAAAGGGTCTTTTTTGGGGGAGGGTGGCTGTGGACTTCAGATTTTTTGAGTTCTTGGAAAGCAAAACAGAAGAATTCCTGCCTAAAGCCTTTCTGGTAAGTACGAATGAAAAGCCATGATACCTATACTTGACAGGATGGAGGTAGACTAGTGTAAGTCCCGCTTGCTGGTACTTAAAAGGTAGAGGCTATCTGTCATCAAAATTCCCCTGAGAAAGTAAGTTCAGTTTAGACTTTGCTGGCAGAGAATCAAATAATTTCAGAGGATAAATATACCACAGTTAAAAGCCATCCAGCATAACTCTATAATTTTACAGATAAGAAACTGAAGACAGGAAAGGTTACATTTTAAGTTAAAGCAGTGCAGCAAGTTAGAGATGCTGACTAGTTAGCAGCGAGCCCGCAGAAACGTTTCCTACTTCCAGCACATGCGTCCATTCACTGATGTCTCCATAGACTGCTTGATCATGTACATCAGAGAGAACATGGATTAGAGAAGCTCGGCACATACCACCAGACAGATGAATGAAGCCGTAGGGTTCAGGCAATACGACAAGGTTTTCTTTTTAAATTACTGAATATTTGCAACATTAGAGACAGCGTATATTTTGTATTTTAGGTTTTATCATCTTTCTTTACCTGTTATACATTTGATATAATTTTTGGAGATCGTTTTGATAATTATTCTCCCTGGCCATTTGTGGGAATATGAAGATTGTGAAGGCAGATGTGAGAAAACAGAACCTCTAGGGACAGAGATACACACTTGATTCTAATAGCAAAAAACAATGGAAATAGAGTTAATTAAGCCTGACGAATAAAGGGAGAAGAAAGGATCCTGTTGTTGAGCAAGCGTTTGCCAGAGCGCTCCTGTAGCTGTAAAGTCCATGTGGAAGCATAAAGCTGTAATCTATTGGGAAAGCAGACGTAGGAAGAATTCAGGGATTCAAGGTAGAAAAATGACCTTTAAATAATGACCTACACCATTGCCACATTAAGCACTCATCATTAATCATTATTGTCATTTAATTGTTATGAGGTAATCATTACTTTCAAGACTGGTACATATAGATTCTACTGCTTCTGAATAAGGCAATAAAGACAGTGAATATTTTCTGAGAATAAACTTAGTTATTTAAAAAATATCACAGACCATTTTTATGTTTTTTGTATATTTTATGGCTATGATGAGACTATGAGCACTAATATTTATGTTCCTTAAGTCTTTATAACTTATTTTCCAAGTAGTAAATACTGTATTTAGTGTTACACAAAACTTCAATAGGTAAGTCAGAAAATGGCAAGCTGCACTGGGTAATTTGACAAGTAGCTGTATTTTACAGTCTGGGTAATCGGGTAGCCTCTCTGTCCTCTTGGGCCCATTTCCAGAACCTATGAGGAACCAGGAAGTCACAAAGGAGCTTCATTTGGAAGGAACTGATGAAAGTTTTTATACCCTCCCTAATTTCAAAACTGCTTAAAGGTTTAAAACATTCATTTTATGATTACTCCCTTAAAGTACGGACCGAGTTTTCATCTTCTTTAATCTAAAGAAAAAAAGACTTGGCCTATCTTCTAGCAGAAATGCTTAGAATTATATCCCAGGAAACATTAAATGACATGCTAAGAGGAAAACTATTTAAAAGTAGACAAAATGAGAACTGCATACTCAGAAGAAAATGAGTAAACAATTAATAGCGTTATGTGGGAAAGCTACCTGCTTTAAAAATTAACATACGAGAGAATTAAAGACAAAAATAATGAAAACAGAGCTTTTATCAGTGGGGGGGCCAGGAGTTATGAGAAACTAGGAGCTGTGGAGGAGGTCTCGGACAGAAAACAAAGAGAACGAAGAATTAAGATGTATTACATACATGTACCAGCTCCATGTGATAACTGTGATCATTACGTACTACAAACATGAACTAAGAAAAAATGTAAACTAAAGATCCAAAGCTGTAGAAATACATAATAAGCACAGTGCTCACATTCTTTTCTCAAATACTGTAATATTAATGTTGACTTATTGTCTATAAATTCTCTTTCAAATTGGCATAAGTATATGGACTGCAGACTCTGAGGCACTCAGGGCACTAGTCCTGAAGTTCATCGGTGTCTATGTGATTTATTGGTGAACACTGTGCTGTCTATCCTGATGGCATATGCTATAATGATCAATGTGAATGAAATGTATTTCCTGACCAAGCCAATATAAAAAGCATGAAAGTGAAACATTACAGAAAGGTAAAGTCATTTTTACTTCTGCTTGGAAAAAAATATACTTGACTGCCTTCAACCTTTCAGTGTTTTCTTATGGTTAACCATCACATCACCCAATTCTATAAAAACATTCACTTCCCAAGTGGCATAAAATACAGCAGGATACCAGGTGGAAAATGAAAGCATACCAACCACCACCAGTGTATACTAGAAAGGAAAAATTTCAGATCATTGACTATAATACAGTTTCTCAAGCTTTCATTGTATTAAGATTTTAATTAGGTTTTGAAGTGTTTTCTCCTATTTCTTATTTTAGGGCCTTAGGCTCTACTATTGTTGCTTTCTGTATTTTCATCCAGAATCAAACACCAAGATAGACGAAGCTGATTAAGTGCAACATGAGGTTCGCATTAATTTTGATAATTAAGGGAGCATGGAGTGCAGAAGGCAGTGTTGTTGGTGTGCGTGCCAGTGCGTTTTTCAGGATCTTCACTCTGTGTGTTGGTCATCTTTCCTGTGACTAAGACACAAAATCCAACACCTACCACCTTAGAGTGGACAGATTTATTTTCGGTCCATGACAGCGACGAGCTCTGTCCATGTGTGGGAAACTTCAAGGCAAAAACTGCACAGTGAAAGTATATGGTAGAGGAAAGTGGCACACAGTGTGTCCCTGTCACCTAGGAAAGAGCCTAAGATGCACAGCTGGGACCAAAACACACCCTCAAGTCCACGCCACTATCAACACGCCTCCAGGAGGCCCCATTTGTGAACACCATGTTGTGCTAATAAACTCATTAATGAATTAATCCCCTAATGATAACTGTCATATATAGTTAGCCTTCAAATACATGAGATGGGGGGGACATATTTCATATCTAAACTATAAATTTCTGTCCTTGGCCCCCAAAAGTCTCATGTCCTTTTCATTGTGCAAAATGAACTTAGCGTACCTCTAAGAGCCACTAAGTCTTTACAGTTCCAGCACTAGGGAAATATTCAAGTCCAAAGTCCTCTCTGAGATATAAGGCAAACTCTTAGTCTATTCCCCTGTAAAAATTTGAAGTAAGTTAAATAGGTTTAACATACAATGGCACAGGGTAAGCATTCACATTCCACAAAAAAGGAATAGGGAGATAGAAAAGAATCAGACCAAAGCAAAAAGAATCCAAACGGGAAAAACATTGAAACCTATAGCTGTGTGTCCAGCACCCAGCTTGGGGTGCAGCAAAATGTGAGCTTCAAAGGGCTCGGACACTCCCAGCACTGTGGCTTTGCTAGCTGTGGTCCACGTGGCATCAGCTTTGGACTGGCAGTGCGCACATGGTGTCCAGTTTTTCACAGTAGATGATTTTTATTTCTGTTATTTCCAAATTCCTGGAGTCTCCACTGCATCTTTAGCTTTACTCTCAAGTTTGTTACTGTCATCTCATGGGCAAATTGCCTGGACTCTCAGGTCTTCTGTTGAAAATTAAATGGAGATGGCCCTGATCCCACAACACTTGCATTTGTTACGTCTGAAAGCCAGCAACTCATGGGTGACCCCAAGGCAGGCTAAGAGCTCAAGCAGTAAGCTATTGTTCTGGAATATGACTGCGATGGCTATTGGTGCCTGGATGGCCCAGCACTGTGAACTGAATACAGGCAACCAAATTCTTGAGGAGGCAGCGAAGGGCTCTTTACAAATGAAAGCTTTTTAGCTTTGCACTCTTGAGCCTGCAAAGCTAAGGGTCTGGCCTCGTCCTGAGAGACCTTCAAGAACCCTTTCTTAATGGCCTGATGCAAAATGCTTGTCTTCTTTATTAAGCTAATCTCAGTAACCATGATCTCCTGAAATCCAACACTGAAGGTCTTTCCTTTCTGCTCACACTAGAAACTCTAAATCTTCTGGCACTGCCTTTTGCTCCTCATTTTTGCTGTAGAACTGACTTAAAGTGGCTGGCAGCACTGTGCCACAGCCTAAATACAGAGCTGCCTTGCAGTTTCCACTGCCAGATTAATTAGTCTACCAAATCTAATCTCACTCTCCTGCAAGGTCCCAGAACACAGAGAAAATGAAGACCAATGTTCTGCCAGTTTAAAATACATGACATCTAATCCATTTGCCAAGGGAGTCTTTCTTCCTAACTAATATCCGAGCATTGCCTTCACTATACAGATTGCCATCAACATTGTGGTCTTCTGAACTCTGACTAGAGTTGCCTATTAAGTTCTGTTTGCACAACTCCAGAATTTATCTGGGCAGAATCTCTAGTGACTTTAAACTCCTCCTACAAACCAGTCCCAAAGGATTCTAAACTACATGGGCAGGAATAATCGCAGCCATGACTCCACTCCTAAAGTCCATTGTAGGCAATTTTCAATTCACTCAGACATAGGACCCAACACCTACAATTGAAGGAGGTAAGATTTATTGTGGGTCACAGTTCACTGTGTCTCTGTAATCCAATCTCCCTCTAAAAGTCACACCTCTGAACACATGAGGCTGGGGAGGTGCATTCCACATCCAAACCTTGAGAACACTTATCTTTGCCTATTGAACTTACCATGCTAATGCAGTCTTACTGAGGCATGAAAATGCTCAGCTTTTACCCCTGGGCTAGCATTAATCATGACACAGAAATTTAGGGCTCAGTGATTCTTACCTTATCTAGTCTTCAAAATCAATCATTCTATCTAATCATTATAAATAAATATCTTGTGAGCAGCTGAGGTGGTAGCTCGGCGATAGCAAACAGGTGTAGCATATTTGGGGCTCCAGACTCCATCCTTAGAACCAAAAGTAAATTAATAAATAACTTAATAATTCAAGTGTCATGATTAGAGTTGTTGATTTGGTTGGTTTAGATAGAAGTCTCTGAATCTGTATTCTAAATTTCTCAAGGGATTATCATAAAAACAAAAGCAAAAACGAAAGTAATCACAGTCAATACTTAAAAATGTGCCAAAGACTTCCAAGTGCCAGGAAATGCCTAAATCTTTCAAGTGAAATAATTTACTTAACCCTCCAAATAAATTATGTAGGTACCTACTACTATGATATTTCACTCAAGCAACCTGAGCCAAAGAGAGTTTAGGTCCTGGCTGGAAGTCCACATCCCAAGAACAGAAAAGGAAGGGGTACCCTGAAAGGACTGAAGGGAACTCTGTGATTCTCCCTCATCCTCAGTCCATCTCATTGCCTTTCTTTATTGGGGAACAAACAATTCTAGTAGATGCATTCTTAATATTATGCCTATACCCACATTAGAGACAAAAAAAAAAAAAACTTTGAGCAGTTAAATTTCTTTTTCTCGATACAAAGTTTATAAATGAGAGATGTAATGTCCTACTCCAGCATTTGTTTGTTTATTTTTTGGTGTTTTTTTGTTAATTTTTCTCAAGCAACATCAGAAAGCAATTTGGCTTTTCTCTATGTTATTAAATGTTAAGGTTGCATTATTCATAATTTTCAGATTCCTGTGACATCTGTTTTATATCGCAAAAAATCGCTTGAATGAGAGAGAAGTTTACAGAATCATTAGAAAGGTGGCTCAAGGGTCACATTTCAGGGACAATGGAGGACAATCTTTAAGAGCTTGTCTGAGGAAAATCTCTAAGGACTAGCCTGAGGATAATCTAGTGAGTGCCACTGCAGGCCACTATGCTCAGCTCTCGGCAACTTGACTTTACTGCCCCTAAAATTCTACTAGCTCTCCCTCAAAATTGTAACCACCTCCACGCCTGGAAATCCAATCTCAATTCTGACACTATCACAGTGTCCTCAGAGTGACTTAGGGCAGTGCATTGTTGGAATCCTGAGCTGCAGTCCTTGCAATATCTACAAAGATGAGTGAGAGCGTTTCCTGGTGACTGCAGAGGCAAGCGGAGCTCCTGAAGCATGCAATTTTCAGAACATGGTAAGGTCATCCCAAAGGTCCTAGAAAGGAAGAAAAATTTCAAGAGTAGGAAGAGAAGGATGAATTTCACAAAGAGAGACACTTGACATCCATGGCCTTGGAATGTTACCTGGGTCAAGAATACATAATTGAGAAAAAGTTCTCAAAAGTATTTTTTATTCTACCTTCTTTGTTAAAAAAAAAGGCTGAAAACATTATTTAGCAATTTTGTGTGTTGGATTAGAAAGTAATTTATGGTATGCTGTAAAAATAGAGAATAATGTAGATTTCACAATTCCTCTCATTATCAGCAAAATAGACTTTGTAAGATTTTTATATGTTTTCCTTGTTTTTCTGAGATAAATCTTGCTTTTTATGGCAAGTTGGCTTAAACTCTCCATCTAGCTTTCTCCGCATCTGGAGCAGCTGAGATTATAAATAGGTGCTAACCAGAGGTCATTTATCACCACTGCTAAAAACTGGGTTTTTGTCAGGAAAATTGAAATGACATGTAGCTAAATAGTGATTACAGAAGGCTTAAATACGATGCACAGGTAATGTAGCTGACACTGAAATATTAATATATTTTTTCTATTGCTCTGGGAATTTCTATAGTCTAATGAAACATTTAAAAACAAATAAACACAGAAGTGATTCCATCAATTACCTTCCAAGGCAACTTGACCACTGCACACTTAAGCTCCTCACTACTAAAGAGAAGACTTCTAATAACTCCTATAGCTTTTGCTGCTCTTCATTACTTATTTATGTGCTCATTTCTTAAGAAGATCGTGTATACTTGAATTCAGAGAGACGCTGACGCCAACATGGCTGACTGTTTACAATCATACAACATGACCCCTCTTTCCTGCCTAATAGCAGTATTCTGATTTTATTCATGAGATAATGGGTCCTGCTGGAGACCGACTGAATGCTGCCGCTTTTAAGGCTAGTAGGGCACATGATTAAGTTATCGGAAGAGTTTTAAGGCACTTCCAGAAAAGTGTGTTAAAAGGATGTGATACTTTTTCAATTTTCTCCCTATGCCATCCCACTCCCCGAGGCTGCACCATCTTGATTATTTTGCTCCATGACATAGGAGAATGAAAATCACATGGGGGAGAAGAGAAACTGAAGTAACTAGGATACATGATGACTTCTCTAGCTGCAGGGCCAGCACTAGCTCGCTTTCCTGACTTCTTTTATGTGAGAGAACAGATATTTGTGGATTCTAAAAGCTGTAAATCATGCTTATATCCCTGACAGTCAAATAGAATACATATCTTACTGTCACTCGTTCATTTAAAATTTTATTTCTAGTAATTATTACAATGCCTGATAGAGTAAGTATTTAATATAGGTTAGAATAATGAATTAATCTATAGCTTTAAGACAAAGATATATAACTTTTTATTTAACAATTATTTTGCTTGTTTAGAAATAATGTACTACACGCATCTAATTGTCTTTCATTAGAATATTGCCCTTGTTTGGTCTGTGTCTAGTTGTCCCCCAAAGCCTCATGCAGTCATGGGGCAGACTTCTAGGGTTTGTGATGAACTCATGATCCACTGGATTATGGGTGTGAGTGCTGTCGGCATTACTTCCTCTCTGTGGCCTTTGTGGCCACTACTCCTGCCCTTTGGCTCTCGCTCTTTGCTGTGCCCACGAAAGTCTGCGCTCTATGCCACATGCCACTCTGCCTTGGAGCCAGCTGAGTATGGACTGAAACTTCTACTAACTGTGAGCTAAATAAACCTTTCCTTTCTTCATTTCGGGTGTCGAGTATTTGTCCTACTAATGAGAGAAGAGTAATTGATACAGCCCTATGCTTGATTGTTAATATGAATATATATTATATTATATTATATTATATTCCTAAATTCAAGGATATTTATACAGTTTTGAAGGAATTCATTGAATAGTTAAAATAATAGTAACTTCCCTATGTCAAAAATGTAAAAAAAATTACCTGAAGATGAAAGAATAACAGATATTTACTTTTCTAAAAATACTAGTATTGAAAATGGTGAATAAATTAAAACTGGATTGCCTCTATCTACTTATTTTTCTGGATTTCTTCCTGACAACATGTGAACCATTATTTTAAGATAACTGTGCCAATGTTCCATAACCCAGAACAAATTTCAGAAGAGAATGTCAGCATTGCATATTCATTGTTATGGTCAAATTTGATTTTTGAAAATATTATGAATGGAATTATTTTCCAGATCTCTTTTCTCAACGAGTTTTGACCTTGGCTTTCTATTAAACTGAAACACCGTGGCATGCAACCACATTTTCACCTTTCTGTCTTAAAACTCTGTCTGTTGAACTTTCTGAACATGTGTTCAATTTTCTGATCCTCATGCTTCTGTAGCATATTCAAATCAAGGACTTAAGACTGATCTGACCCACGGCACAGGAGCTATGATGTCTCCCCCATTCTGGGATCACACTGTGCCTGGTTTCCTGCTTAGATTTGAGAAATATTTTTCTTACTGTAAATAAATAGATATGCATAGGTAATTAGTAAATATTTATATCTATATTGCTACATATTTGCATATGTACATGCAAGCCTTAATAGGATATTTTTAGCAAAAGCTTTTTATATTAGCAAATGGGGATGGTGTGGCACTCAAAAGAAATTATCTTATACTTTGCTATTTTTGCATTTTTACAATAAATATATATAACTTAAATAAAAATTGAATATAAAACAAAATGTCCAAAGTGAAAATAAAATGTAGAATTGTCAAATCATATCTATAATAGTATACTATAAATTTAAGGAGTAATATTTGAGTTAAAAAGAAATGTAGCATAAAATAAGGAGCTTTTTATGGTAAAGCAATGATCTGTGAACACTTTGCACTTGTTAAATTTTAATGTAAACATAACTAATTTAGAATTAAAATGCTTTTAATTAAATTTATAGCTAATTATACCTTTTAAAGTACTAAGTTTTGTCTTTTATTGTTTTTGTATGTATAAATAAGATGTAAATTATCTATATTTAATATTAAATAGTTTGCAAATATTCTACCATAATTATTTTAATAAATAATAAAAATAATTTAGTATAGGCAAATGAGGTCAGAGATTATGAAAAGAAATTAATAACTTACATAAGATGAGACTCCACAATATACTACGTCTGGAGAATATTTTAGATTAGAAGTTTTCATTTCTCTGGAGGTCTGAAATGGCAATAAAATACATTTCTTGATTATAAAGTAATTACATTTTCTTCAGCTCCATGGAAACACTTTACTGAAAATTTAGAAATGAGAGGGAATTGAAATGCTTGTAATATGTGTCCAAGTACTTGCCAATTATCAAAAGGCCATCACTAACTGTAAATAATCAACTAAAAATGAAAATGTGTGAATAAAATAATACGGAAATATAATTATTCAGATGATGACTTTTATAAAAAACAATTGTGTGAGAAGACATATCTTATGATGATAAAAAGGTAATGCATACTAAAATGTTTCAAAGGCATGTTTCACTAATAAACTGAAGAGCTCTAGAGTGGGAACCAGACCCCACGTGCCCCCAAGCAACTTGACAATTTAATGTGCACCACAATGTCGATTCAGTGAGAAAGAGTAACAGAGGACATGTGATTTTATATCTGAGTTTAGAAATTAGATTTTGTATTTCTATCAGTGAGCTGTATGCAAAGGCTTTAATAAAAGACATGACATCTGTTTTCACATGACATTTTTGTTTAAAATGTAGAATCAAGGACACAGAATACATGGAGATGGATGGATCCTGGAATGACAATTAAAATCTACTGCAATAAGTTCTGAGGATTCAGTATATAGCATGGTAGTTACAGTGAGTAAAACTGTTGTGTGTTTGAAGTTTCTAAACAAAGTTGAATTTAAATGTTATCACAAAAGGCAACTAAGTGAAGTAATTATGTGCTAATTTGTTAATGGTAATCATTTCAATGGTATATATTTCAGTTTCAATATATATAACTGCTAAATACACACAACTTTTCTTTTTCAATTGAACCTCAACAAATTGAGGGGGGGGAGTGTACTGCAATCACTCCCACTAGAAGAATGCCATATAATTATTGTAGATATTTTTCTATGAAGGAAGTAGAGGTGGGATATGCACAGTGACTTCTTAATGCAGAGTTGGAAGAAGCCAAGAGAGTATATTTATTGTGGAGATATGTGGCCAGCAACAGCTAAGTAAGCTTAGCAACACCTTAGTAACGGTGAGGGGTTATCGGGATCCAGTGCACCTTGGTATGGTGCAATGAAAATAGCACTCTCTTCTATAATTTCCTGTCAGAGGCAGACCCCCAATTCCTACTGAATCATCAGAAACCAAAAAACAAAACTTTCACATATCCAAGTTTAAAAAGAATTTAACCAGTAATTTTCAAAGCTGTAAAGTTACCAAAAATGAGGAAATGTCTATGAAAATCTCCTAATCAATAATTAAGAAGAGTGCTGGAATTTCAGAGGAACTAGGACAAAAGTAGACAGAGAAATGTTAAAGATAGTAGAGAAAAATCTAAGTGTTAGATGGAATCTATGACTTCCATGGCCAATCATTATGGTACATTGAATTTCTCTCATAATTCTCAAAACTGTAAGGAGCTCGCAGCTGTTTTAATGTAGTGCCAGTATACTCACCATAAAGAAGCTGGGGCAATAGTTCCAAAGATTTACTTCTGTGCCTTTTGCTCCATTCTACTTGTCTACTTGCCTGTTCTGTGTAAGCACCATGTTGTCTGTCTATGCCTTTGAAGTATAGCTTGACATTCAGTATTGCGATGGCTCCAGAATTGCTCTTTGGGTTCAGCATTGTGCTGACTATTGTGCATCTTTTCTGACTCCATATAAATTTTATGGCTTTTCCATTTCATGAAAGAGGTTTTTCATATTTCCATAAGGATGTCACTGTATCTATGGTAGTATGGTAGTGCTCTATGTTAGTATTTTCATAGTACAACTATCTTCAAAGTATTGTTGTTTCTGCTCTATGGACAAGGAAAGTTGCATTTTCCAATGCTTTTTTCACCTTGTTCAGGAATAATATTCATTGTATATGTCTTTCCCCCTTGGTTAGCTGTACTGACTTTTATTTAAGTTTTTTGAAGAAATTGTGAATGTAATTATTAAGATTTTCTTACTCAATGGTGTTGTTATTGACATACGATAATTGATTTTTGGAGGCTGAATTTGTATTCTGATTCTTTTCTGAATGTATCAGATTTAAAAGTCATCCTGTGGGGCTGGGATGACAGCTCAGCTGCCCAAGTGCTTGCCTGACAAGTGCAAGGACCTGGGTTTGATCCCAGGTACTACATGCCTTGCCAGCCCACCCATTCCAGACATTCTGTACTGGCCACTGTAATTCCAACTCTGGGGAGACTGACACAGGAGGAATACTATGAGTTCTAGTTGTGTAGCGAGACACTGTACCAAATAAATAAATAAATAACCAAATTTTAAAAGTCATCATGTGTAGTGCTTTGGGGCTTCTATGTAAAAAATCACAGCAGCAGCAAATAATGATAATCTAAAATCTTCCTTTCATATTCATACATTTTTTTATTTTATAGAGAAACACAAAACAAAATTTCATGACAAAACAATATAATAATAATAGTTAATACATTACATGTCATCTTTAAAGTAGTTTCTCATAGCACATGATATGATCATATAAAGGCCTGTGGAAATAGCTCAGCAACTTAAGCACCTGCCTGGGAAGTGCAAGGTCCTGAGTTCGATCCCTGGGGACCGAAAAATTTTAAAAGACAAGATCATAAGAAATTCTCCAAATGATATTAGCACACACCCTACTTTTTAATGAACTAACAGACAATAATAGCACAACCAACTTAAATTTTTCCTTTTTCTCTATTGTCTTTTCTCCTTTCAGCCATCATAGTTGTTTTTTCCTTTTAAACAATGTCTTCCTATTTCACAGTATTTTTTTTGTGGTACTAGGGATTGAATTTAGGACCCTGAGCTTGCCATACAAGCTCTTATTCTACTGAGCTATCTCTCTGGCCCTATTTCATAGTATCTATTGTACAATTTAGACCTTGTTTAGTTTTTCAGTTTCTCACATCAGGAAGAAAATATGATGTTTACATATGTGCATCTGATTTATTTTACTTTTGAATATGGTCTCACTTTCCATCCATTTACCTATAAAAGCCTCAGGCTTATCCTTCTTTATGGCTAAGTAGTACTCCATTGAACAAAACTACAATTTTTTTTTAATCCATTTCTTGGTTGATGGACATTTGGCTTCTTTCAAAGATTTAGTTATTACAAATTGTGCTACTATAAATATGGCATCACATATATCTGTGTGGTATGGCATGATATTTTTAATTCTTTTTGAAAAATATCCAGGTGGTTAATAGCCGGGTGGAATACGATTCCTAACCCCAGGTTTTGGATCAATCTTCATACAGATATCCACCTTGTTGTCACCACTGTACATTGCAGCCAACAGTGGGGAAAGCTTCCTTTATCCCCACAGCCCCTCAAACATTTGTTATTGGTTGATTTATTGATGATAGTCAATTTTTGCTGGGTTGAGATGGAATCTCAGCATTGTTTTAATTTGCATCTCTTGAATGACCAGCGATGCTGAACATCTTTTCATACCTTTATTTGTCATTTGTATTTCTTCATCTGAGAAATCCACATGCACCTCCAATGCCCATTTTTGGATTGGGTCTTTGAATTGGCAGGATTTGAAATTTTTTTTTATTCTTTATATGTTCTATATATAAGCTCTTTGCAGGCAATTGACTAAAATGTTTGAGCACTGTGTTGATTTTCATTTCAGTCTGTTGGTGATTTCTTTTGATGTGTAAAATCTTTTGAATAAGATGATACCTCAGCTGTTTATTCTTTGAAGCATTTCCTGTGAAGTTTGGGTTTTGTTTATAAAAACTGCCTATTCCTATGTGTTCAAGACTTCTGTCTTCATTCCTCTAGTAGAATTAGTATTTTTGTTTTAATATTTAGATCTTCTATCCATTTCCACTTTAGTGCAGTGCATTGTGAGAGATGCGGGTCTTGTTTCAGTCTTTGGCATGTAGAGAGCCAGATTTTCCATCACCATTTAATAAAGAAGTTATCTTTCTTTCAGTGAATGCAATTTGCTCATTTTTCTAAGACAAGGTAGATGAGTGTGTTTTGAGTTCTGTCTGCATCTTTTAATGTATTCCATTGATCTTGGGGTCTCTTTTATGCCAGCACCATGCAGATTTTATCACAGTAGCTTTGTAGTATAATTTCATATCCTGCCTTCTGTTGTCTCTTGTCTTGCCTTTGTTGCCCAGCATTGCCTTGGATATTCTAGGTCTCTTCTGGATCCAAATGAATTCTGAGAATGTTTTATCTAGTTCTCTGAGATATACTAATGGTATTTTGCTTGAGGATTGCATAAATTTGTATCACCATTTTGGGAGTAATTCCATTTTGACTATGTCAATTTTTTTCTATCTTTTACTTTCTTCATAAGATTAATTACTAAGTATTTCATTTTTTGTGTGTTATTATTAATGGTGTGGATTCTCTAATTTTTCTCTCAGTGAATTTGTTCTTTGTGTACAGGAATATTATTGACTCCTGAGTTTAGACTTTGTATCCAGGTATACTACTGGATTTGGTTATTAAATTTAGAAATTTGTTGGTCAAGTTCTGTGGGTCTTCAATGTACAGAATCATGTTGGTCAATTGCTCTGGCTAATGTTTCCAGAACTATATTGAATAGGAGTATTTATAAGAGACATTGTTGTCTTGCTCCTGATTGTAGGTTGAAAGTCTTCAGCTTTTGTCCATTCAGGATACTGTTGGCTGCTGTTTCTTCATAAATGGTTTTCTTCAGATTGCCGTAGAGACTGGTGTTCAAATACATTCACTTCTATCTTTTCTCTGGTTTAAATTCACATAGGAAGGTTGAGAGTGGACACTTTTGCTTCATTTGTGATTCTATAAAAATGCTTTTAACAGAGGTGCTAAAAACCTGTGGTGGAGAAATACAGTCCAAATAGTGCACAAGTATATTCTTAACCAAATAGCACAACAGAGACTGGATATCCATATGCAAATGTTTGAAAACAGGTTCCTATCTGTTAACCTGTATTAAGTAAAAAACCTAGGTATCCGGCTGGGGAGGTGGCTCAGGGGAATAAGTGCTTCCCTGGGAAGCGCATGGACCTGAGTTCAATACCTGGTTCCACGGGGGAAAAAAAAAGAGTTTTAGTCTCTAGAATGTACAATGAATTAAAAAAAATGTTGCCAAATCCAAATAACTCAACCAAAAATTGGCTAATATATTTCAGAAAAGAAACAAATGGCAAATAAGTATTTTTAAAAAGTTCAACATCTTTTGCATTAGCAAGATGCAAATCAATTCTAATTTGAATTTCATCTCATCCCATCAGAGTAGCTATCATTAGTGACACATAAAGCAACTGATGCTAATGTGGATTCAAGTAAAAAAAGAGTGTCCTCACATTGTTGATCAGAATGGAAGCTAGTGGGGCATAGCTCAGGGGAGAGCACTTGACTGTAGAACGGAAGCCAGTACAACCACCATGGACATCAGCAAGGTGAGTTCTCAAAACACTAAAAATTGACATACTACTTTCTCCTGTTATATTCACAAATGAATTAAAAATAGCATAAATTTATATCCATATTTAGAGTGCTATACTTCATAATGGCTAAATTCTGGGAATATCCTAGATGACATCAACAGAT
>NW_004524598.1:3805959-3814995 GCF_000260255.1 Octodon degus
AAGAAGAAGTCAATTAATGCACTGGCCCAGATAAAAAAGCACTTAAAATATCTGATGAATTTCCTCTATAAAGACTGATTAGAAAACAGAGTGATCAGAAATGCAGCAAAAACTTAGTCAATACTGAGAAATCAATAAAAGGGTAAAGACTAGCAAAAGTTATTGTATAACAATGAATGAGCTTACCAAATAAAACAAAATGATATTGGCTTCTCTTTCAATTTTTGATTAAGTGATAAAACCAGAGTGTAACATCCTTCAGCCTCTGCTTGAATACATTGTAAGTCATGCCCTGTCACTGAGACACAATACAAATCACCCATAATCTAAGGTTTTTTTGTCTCATGGTTTTGAAGTTTCAGTCCATGCTCAAATACAGAAATCACATGGTGGAAGGGACTCCATGGAGGAAAGAGTTTCAAGTCATGGCCCCTGGAAAGCACTGAGAGTTAAGGGATGAGCCAACGTGGTAGATAAACCCTTCAAGGTCAGACCCACAGCAACTCACCTCAGATAATAGGATCACACCTCTGGCAACAGGTCAGCTTTAATGCTTTGCAGTCCAATCACCTTCTAAACACATGAGGCCCTGGGACCTATTGTAAAATTAAACTAGAACATCAACTGTGGAACATAATTAGAAAATCTAATGCCATGCATAAAACCAGTTACAAAGAAAAGCTTCCTCTTGGTTCCCTAAATCTTCCCCAAGGCCTCTACTTCAAAACACTTTCCTGTGTATGGAGAATCTTTCTTATCACTTTTAGCTGGAGAAAAAAATAAACATTTCTTTTCACTTTCTGCTGAGGTTTTAGTAACTCTGGTTAAATCTAAGTATGTTCATTGTGTAGAAACTGCTCATTTTAGTTTTCCTCATATTTTTTTCTTGTCCTCTGGAACAAGAACAAAACCATAATATCAAAAGCAATCCTGGAAAACAAAGGAAAGGCAGGAAGATTCATAATCCTTGAACTGTAATTATACTCTAAAGCTACTGTGATAAAATCAGCATGGCACCTGCATAGAGAAAGACCTGAAAATCAGTGGAACAGATTAGCAAATGCAGACACAACTGCAAACACACTCAACCACCTTATCTTTGATAAAGGTACTAAATAGGATCACTGACAGCCTCTTTAATAAACGGTGTTGGGAAAACTGTTGTTCCTCTTGCCAAAGGCTAAAACTACACCCATACCTATCACCATCCACAAAGCTACAGTCAAAATCTACCAAAAATTTAAGTATTAAAACAGAAAACTAACACTTCTTGAGGAAAATGTAAGTAGAAATTTTGAAGACATAGAGGTAAGTAGAGAGTTCATGAACAAAAACCAAACTGCATAGGAAATACTTCAAAGAATCAACAACTGGGATCTCATCTTCTTGAAAAGTTTCTTCACCCCAAAGCAAATCTCTAACTGAGTAAAAATAAACCCACAGTGACAAAAAATTATAGCTGACTGTCTATCCAACAAAGCCCTTCTATTTAGAACATATAAAGGAGTAATAAAAATTGAATCCTCAAATGTAAAGGAAGAAATAAAAATGACAATTAAGTATTTGAAAAAATGTTTAACATCACTGTTCATTTGAGAAACTAAATTAAAACAACCCTGAGATTCCATCCCACCCCCCAAAAAACGGTTAATACCAAGAAGTCAGCCAATAACAAATGCTGGAGGGACTGTGGGGATACAGGAACACTTACCCACTTTTGTTGAGAGTGAAGACAGGTACAACAATCACGGAAATCAATATGGGGATGCCTTAGAAAGCTAACATTGGCACTCTCATTCAAGCCAGCTACTCCCCTCCTGGGTATTTTTCTAGAAAAACTGCAAAGCTCATACTACAGTGATATATGCGCACCCATGTTTATACCAATGCCATTTGTCATAGGAAAATCCTGTAAACAATGCAGATCCCCATCAACTGAAGAATGGATGAAGAAGATTTAGTATCTTTACACAATGGAGTATTATTCACCTATAAAAGAGGATAAATTTGAGTCTTTTGTCAGTTATTGGATGCAACTAGAGAACATACTCTTAAATGAAATAAATCAGACCCGTATATACAAACATTCCATTATCTCCTTCGTGTGAGGAACTGAACAAAAAAATGGAATCTGAACTGTACAATATACACTGGGAAGATGGAATAAACTTATTCAGACAGAACAATTTGCTAAGTTGAGGATAAGGGTAGGAGAGGGAGTTGGGAAAGAGATTTATCTGAGTATGTAAGCAGAATTGTTTAGATATCTATACTGTGCATTTCGGCTGGTGTATGGAAAGGAACAGTTGACACTTAAATTGTTTTGTCTCCTTTTTTCAATTGATTGTTCTTTCTCTCCCTAATTTCTTGTACATTTATTTCTTTTTTCTACTTTCCTTCTTCCACTACAAACTCTGAAGTCATGTTTTCCAATAAAAGTAGAAAAAAGAAATAAATGTACAAGAAATTAAGGAGAGACTTCCAATTTTATATGCACATACCTGATGATATGAAATTGTCTTGAAAACAAAACATGTTTTACAACAAATACTGTGAAATTGATATTGCTTTTTAATTGAAATTCTGTGTCGTTTGCTATATTTTCTGTTTTAATTCTAATTTGTACTCTTTAAAAATGAAAAAAAGGGACTGTGGAGATGGCTCAGTAGAATAAGTGCTTCTCTGGCAAGCACAAGGGTCTGAGTTCAATCCCTGGTTCCACCAAAAATAAAAAAATAGAAAATAGAACCTACACAAGTATTAACATATATGGATAGAGCAACTCAGTTTCATCCTAAGGAACTGATAGTTTTCTGCTTCATTGATTAAGATACCTCCTCACATTATCACTTAGTCTTCTAAATTTAGTCATTGATTCACAGGCTTAGTTGAACATTACAAAGATCTGGAAAACTTTCAAAAATTCATGAAGATACCCAGGCAGTATCCCCATAGAATTTGATTTAATTAAGTTGGCATAGGGGCCAAGCATTGATTTTTGTCTTAGTTAAAGATCATGCATAAGCTTATAATATATAGCTTAGAATGGAAAACATGGCTTCAGAGTTTGTAGTGGAAGAATAAAAGTATAAAGTCTCTGTCCTCTTAATTGTCATCTAAAGTACACTATTTTTCTGCCTTCCTGACTTTCTTTAATCCAGTCTCACTAATCCTAATTAACTCCAGTATCATTCCAACTTCATTTATGATAATGGCCCACTGTTAACATTCTACATGGAACGCTCCATTCTCACAACTTAGTCTTTCCCCTGGAAGCTTGTGGGATCAATCTGGCCTGCACTGGCTTACGTGCAGTCTTTTGGGACCAAGACAGGACTGAAATTTGACAATATGTTGAATAATTTACAATGTTTTCCATATCTCTTCTTCACTGAGGAAATATCTCATTCATAGTTTGATTTCAGGATGCTGTTTCTTAAATGTTCTCATGTAGTGAAGTCACTTTGATATATACCTTGCTGTCCATTATAAACATGCAAGTTAAAGTTGGGCATGTCCTCAGCTTTGAACTTTAGTAGACAGAACTTACTTTTGATTTTAGCTTCTATACCAAGAACAAAAGGGCACTTGTCAGGTCATTCTCCAATGGCTTGCATTATAAGTATAGCAATTTGGCTACCATGGGGAATGGTACTGCTGGCTTTCCTAGGAGATGATCTAAACAGAGGGACAGCTGGCTTCAGCTTCTGAGAGTCACAGCCTCTGTTGACAGATATCCAAATAGAACAAGAATATTGCAAGGTCTTCTTGGGTCAGCTGTGCTATTTCTCAGGCCCAACCTGGAGAACAATGTTTTGCCTTGCTCCAAGGAACGGGAACACAAAACCAAAGCAAATATAAAGTGGGTAAAGAATTATGTGAAAAATCTTACAGGGTCATAGGTAGATGGGCATGAGGGGTCTCAGGTTGAATGTATGAGGTAATACATTACAAAGATATATCTTATAATAACATTTCCTGTATTAAGCCATAAACATCTGTAATGGGAATGATTACCTAGAGGTTTCCCAGCTTATAAGAGGATGTCTGACTTGTCATGTCATAAGCCACCTTTCCTACAGAGTGTGACACACACAGTTCACCAGGCCTCCAATTTCCAACTCTTTGCTCAGAGTTCTTTGGAAAGTAGTATTTTAAGAAGTAAAGCATGAATCATGGGGGAGAGCAGGGGAAGAAAAGAGAGATTTCAGGGCTCTGTGTGCGTAATGGGTACTCTATCTGGTATCTTAAATCCATTCAGATTCTCCAGGCTTCTATAATTGATGGAGATGATCAGCTCTAGGGAAAACAGAAACATTTTTCTCAGGATAGACTATTACCATTCTCAAAATGAGAATAAAAAATGTTTTTATAATATGTTTGTAGCTGTCATGATTAGATATGATGTCCCCACTTTTGAAGTTCCTTAAATTGTCAAAGGCTCCCTGAAAACAATACCTAAGGCAGACAACATCTTCATAGAAAACACTTTTGTCATTGATTGATTGCAACCGCAAGGAGGGCAAACTGCAGTTCAAGTATAAACGATTAAATGAAGTTATTACTTTAGAGTTGACTGTGAGAAGTAACAGGAAAAAAATCTTATGAAAAGAAACAAATAGAAAATACTTTCAGATTTAAAATGGTATCTATACAGAAGCAAGTGAAAAAAGAATCAAAATAAATTAAGTATTTTAAGCCATCTAAGCGCATGGAGATGGATTTAATTACTACATGGCAATCCTAAGAGCTGTCTCTTAGTGGCTGCTCAGGCTCCCTGACCACAACACCCGCAATGTCCTTCTATATATCTAAATATTTCAATCTACGCTAATAGCATGAAGGAAAAAATGTTCAACATCATGGGATGTTGAACACACATACTTCAAACAAATGAAAGATATCTCACCCTAGAGAATGCCATGGCACTATTCTCTTCTTTCATAACATTTTGCTCAATTAAGAAGTAATTTTTGATGCCTTCCTAGGAATTTTGGACGTTAATCTTCTCTTTTTTTTATGTCCTTTATTGTGTTACTTCTTTTACATGCTAAGTTGATGGTATAGACTATCAATGAGACTGTGCTTAATTTAAAAATGTTGGGGCCAGCGAGATAGCTCAGTGGTGTAAAGCACCTGGTTAGGAAAGCTTAGGCAGACACAGCAGACTGCAGTTTGATCCTCAGCACCACATACCCCACCAGCTCCTCCCTGAGGGCAGGCTGAGCCAGTAAAATAAATGAATAAATAAACAAATAAACAAATAAATAAATAAATCTATTTGTTTCTTTGAGTATAGAAATCCTGATCTGAATTTTTGCATTTGTCCCCCTGGTCTGACTTGACTACATGGAGATTTTAGTTGCTCTCAGCAAAAGAGAAAACATTATACCTGAAATATGTCTAGACTGGCAAATGGGAGTTGCAAAGAAAACACATCAAATTCAATTGTCAGAAACTACAGAATATTTATATTTTCGCTAAAATTTCTTTATTCATATATCAATAGGTGTCCTTGCAAAGCGTGAAGATGAGAGATAGATTCTATGTGGGATCAGAATTGGTCCTTAGCTGGATTCACATTTTTATTTAGCCAGACTGGAGGTACGCAGGATGGCCTCTGCCCTGAGCTGGACACTCAGCCCTCTGCAAAGTGAATGCATCAGCCAGGATGGGCTTGAACTTACAGTACTGCCATCTAAGTGCATGCCTCAACCTCCCAGAATACTAGACCAGGCTTTTATGTTGCTTTTTTTTTAGAATTGTGTAGATCGCAAATATGGCAGGCACATATTCAAATAGCAATGGCATTCCTTAATAAGAAAAATACTGCAGCTGTTTTGAAATTAGAAATTCAATCACAATTGTAATTCTTTCATCAGAGATCTTCTGTTACTTTTTAGAATCTAAATTAAATTGTTGCATAAGGATAGTTTTATAACAGTCTCCCTATAGATACCTCAAAATGTATATAGTGTATGCATACTTTGAAAATATCTGTCACTCCTTTTTGTAATTTAATACAAATTTACAGTTGAAATAGGATGGCTTATTTTCTGAATATATTAGCATTTGCCTAGTGTGATAATTCAAGTGGTCTAATAGAGATGACCATTTTAGTATTTGAAATCCTTCTGCTATCTGCAAGACTGAGAGTGGCTGCATGTGCCAATTGCGCTGTGAGGAAGCCAGTGGAAGAAATGAGGGAAGAAGCCTGGATTTATCTAAAGAAAAGACAAGGACACAGAGGGATGAGATACAGCAATAGGTAGACAGGAAGTAGAAAATAAACAAATATATTGGAATCGGTATAAGTAAACATCATTTTTTTAGATATTGCAGAAACTCTCTTGTTAATACATAAGATCCAAAACTAAGGGACAGGGGATTAGTCTGTTCTAAAGTCATTACTTTACCAAATATATCATTGTGTGCAGTTTAGAACACTCGCATATACTGTGTAACTGAATAAAATACAGCATTATCTTTTCAATGGTCATATCCACATCCATATAACCTCCTTAGAGTGTTGGTGCATCTAACAAATAGACATATTTGGGTGAAGGACACCCTGGGAGAAGAAAAAAAAGATGTAACATCAGTGGCAGCTGGGAAGACAGCCAAGGGATTCAGAACTAAAAGAACCCCAGTGATACTAACTGCAGTGTTGACCTACGTGAGGGCTCGTTCCTGAGTCACCTGCTACTCATATACTCAATGACATAATAAAGGAAGTTGCCTGTATATTTCCAAGTGATCTCAAGAACGATGACATATTTCATAGTTATGTATGTATGTATCATTTACACAATCAGCCCTTATTCCTTATTCACTCAACAGGTGCTGTATGGATCTTATCCATGAAGCACTGAAGAAACAAAAGTATCTAAATGCTCTCCTGTCATCCAAATGTTTTAATTCTAGTGGGAGAAGTAAACAAGTATTTCCAGTATAGATTTGATTCAGTCTCGAAGGATTAATTTCTTTTTGAATGTTTTACATATAGCCTTATAATTTTTTCTAATGTGCTTCTAATCACTTTTAATTTAGCACTGAGCTTGCAAGTGTCAACTTAAATGATAAATATTGTCATAGTGGAGAGTATCTATCAAGGGAGAAACTACCTAAAAAAAATTTCAGGTCACTATGGACACTTTATAGTAACTCTAATATTGCGTGGTGCCTGATGGTACTCCATTATGGAGTACAACAGACATTTGTATCCACATCGAAATTCAGAAAATAGTATTTATTTCACAAAAGAGAAAATTTAGATTCCCAGGATATTACTTCTGACCAAGCAATGTTACAGAACTTCTCAGTGGCATAGTTACAAGTAGAGTGGCATTTTTCACACACAGTAAAGTAGGTATAAATGCATATAATAATTGATTCAAAATAGATTTTGAAAGAAATAAATTCACAAAATTAAGTGAGAGGCATTGTCTCACTGCTCTCTAATATGACTAGTTCTACTTTTATTCAATACTTAAATATCAGTACTGTTCTTTACTTGAGTTTAGAAGCTAATTGAATCAGTATAAATGATTTTAAAATATTTTATATTTTAGGGGCTGGAGAGATGGCTCAGTGGTCTAAGGCACCTACTTAGAACAAGCTTGGCAAAGCATCAGGGACCGCGGTTCAATCCCCCAGCACCACATGCCAGCCAGCCCCGCCCCCTGGTGGGCTGAGCTGGCCACACACACACTACTCTCTCTCTCTCTCTCTCTCTCTCTCTCTCTCTCTCTCTCTCTCTCTCTCAAATAAATAAAAAATAAAAAAAATATTTTATATTTTAATTATGAATATGTCGACCTGATGTTTTCTCTTCTAAATTTACATTTCTATTCCTGACAAAATGAGCTTTCACCAGAACAAATATGTAAAGGTCACTAATGGAGATTCAACGACCCATGAAAAAATTAACACAGTATATGCACAGTACATTAGGTGATGAAATCAACTGAAAATTAAGGTGGTGCTTACTAAGTGCTAGATGCTGATAAATAAGACTTTAAAATATTAACACATTAGGGCTATAATAAAACTATATCCCACTTTTAATGTTAAGAAAGAAAAGAATGGTGCACACATACGATTAACATACTCAATAATATTATTCTGAATAGAACCATAATAAAGCCATTAATGTCTAAGAAAAGTTGTCTTCTCTTCTTCCTGTGCACAAAATGCAGAGCTCATGGAAGGAAGGCATTTGCAGGTTAGTGAGCAATGGTGTGTTCACTCCTGGGGCATGCTTGTTGGTACAATAACAGGATTGTGGGGGACTACTGGTCAACTGGAGTGGGAATACTAAATGAACAGTTTCTGCTTGGTGGTGGTTCTGGAGAAGCCAGCTGAAGATTGTTGCCAAAGGCAAGAAAGGAGAAAGAAGATCATGAAGGTGTGGAAGATCATATGCTATTGAACTTTCCTTGGAATTCTTACTCTAGAATGCTGGAGACCTCTGTTGCAGTTCATATCTGAGGGCTTCCAGAGATTCCAAACAGTATCTCACCTCCCTCCTGACCTTCCAAGAGCAGAGGATGCTGAGCTGTTCCTCATGTTCTCTTCCGAGAACTTTGTTGTTCCATTACACTTTAGTGGCACTTCCTGACTCTTGAGGCACACACGACCTTCAGCACTGGTGCCTGGGCTTTCTGGTGTAGATATTAAATTCTTTATAACAGACCATGGGCTTCCTGGTGTTGACTCATAGCGGACATTGCTCTGGGCTCCGGGCCCTTATCTGCATTCTTTGGACGTCCAGTGTTCAGACAGGCCTCTTGAATTCTTGTGCATTTGACTTTTGGGTGAATATTATAAGACTATACATGATGTGTCCTGTATTACATCTGTTCTCCTTCCAACCCTGACTACAACAAGGGTAAACAGAGAGATAGGTACACACACATTAATATAAAGTATGTAGAGGAGACTATCAATTTGCTTCTTAAATGCATTGTGATGGTTAAATAAATTTCTCTCAGTACTAAATTTTGCTGGTTATATAATAGCAACAGAGAGAATGAC
>NW_004524598.1:3816825-3817774 GCF_000260255.1 Octodon degus
TACTTCTCCAATAATTTTGAAAGTTAATTTTGCAGAATATGTCAATTTGGATTGGAAGTGGTTTTCTTTCAGGACCTGTAATACTTCAGTCCAAGCTCTTAATTTAAAAAAAAAAATAATGTATTTGGTACAGGGTTTCACTATGCAGCTCAGACTCTAGTGATCCTCCTGTGTCAGCCTCCCCAGTTCTAGGATTATGGTCTGTGCCATCAAGCCCAGTCTCTCTCATTAGCCAGCTCAGTACATCTGGGGACAGGGCAGAGGAATTTTGGTGAGGGGATTGAACCTCCGTCCTTGTGCCTTTGTAACCAGGAGCTTAGTCTACTGAGCTATCTCCCAGCCCTAGTGCAAGCTGTTCTTGATTTGATGATTTGTGTTGAGAAATCTGACATGATTTTGATGTGTTTTACTTTATAGGTGATCTGCTTCTTTTTCTAACAGTTTTTAATATTCTGTTCTTGTGCTGAATTTCTGGGAACTTGACTATTGTATGTCTGGGTGTAGATTTATTTTGGTTATGGCTAATTGGAGTTCTGTATGCCTCACTTATCAGTATGTCAGATTCTTCATGACTATATCTAGTAATCTGAGCAACTACTTTGAAGTCACCACTATGCTATAAAGCAACTAGTGTTAATTTCCTATCATCTTGCTTAGAAATTCTGTATTGTTCTTTATTCTCTTTATTTTTTTTCAATTAAAGCTTCTAATAATATTAACCACAATTTCAGGAATATATTATTGAATAGTATGGAAAGTATTTAAATGTATTTATCTCTTGATTCAATTGCAGAGATGATGCTTCTGTCACATTGGGTACTAAGACCACACAAAGCCTTACTCCAGCAACATGATAAAAGTGGTGCGGCTAAAGTAGTAAAGTTATTTAATAATTTTAATCTCTTAAAAATTCTCAAGTGAAGGCCAGGGATACAGCTCAGCAGCATAA
>NW_004524598.1:3817874-3818312 GCF_000260255.1 Octodon degus
AATTTCTCATTGTTAGTCTCAAAAGAACTCATTTATAAAATTATTTCCAAATGTATGGCTTTAAAACATTATTAGTAATTCACTCTGTAATTCATTCAATCATGATTTATCACAAATACTAAACCATCTATGGAGCCTGAGCTTTCAGGGAAGGTATGGACTGGGAAGTAAAATGGGCTTCAGATAATTAGATATGTATTGCTAATTTACATAAACATATTTCAAGGGACTGAAGCAGAGAAAAAATGTGATGAGTTGCAATCAAAGAAGCATAGTGAGGTTTAATCTATAAATAAGAAATAGATTACAGATGTTATGTACATGACTTATTTCCTTATATAGTAATTACATATTCTTAGTGGGTTAAAACAAAATAAATCAACATCATATTCACTGGGAAAATTTAAAGAGATGAATTCACCTACATTCCTGGTTAAA
>NW_004524598.1:3818717-3820508 GCF_000260255.1 Octodon degus
TTTTTGTAGTCTAAATGAGAAGTAATGTAGTATTTATTTTGCAGAAAAGATTAGGGAATTGCAATTTTTATCATGCAAAGGAGTTGACCGGGTTTTGGAGGAAATTAAGAGTCAGAATTGAAAACTCATGTTTATTATTTGATTTCAACTGCATGTATATGACCATTTTATTATAATGTACTATATTAAATGGTTATATTTAAATAGTTAGACAAATATGCACTTATTTCATTTCGATGAGAAAGTTAGTGCACAAGCAATGGATATGCTGCTGCTAAAGAGTTAGGAATGTCATCCACATCATAGTATATAAAATATGTTTGGTAGAAGCCATTGAAAATGAGGCACACTGTGGGATTGAAGAAATGAAATATTATTCATGGGACCAGTGAGAAACGAAGAAACAAAGAAAAATCACACTGAAAAAGGAGTCTAAATTAAATAGATCACAGTTTGAAGGAGACATTACTTCTTATCAAGGGACAACTTTTAAAAATGTGTGTGCTTTCACTGGGGAGAATTTGGAAAGGAAACAGAAATGTTGAAGGAATGAAATGAGAATGGCAGCTGCCAGATAAAAGATGAAAAAATGAACTTGGAAATGAGTGTGGAGACATGGACATAGCTGATGTGTGGAGATCATCAAGAAAGAAGTAGTTCCCAAAGGCAGAATGTAGAAAGTCAACTGCTTTAAAAAAAAAACATGTGAGACCTTTTCTTCAGTTGTCCTTAGGTTATTGTAGTCATTTCAGAGAGTCCCTGTAATTTATTTTTCTTGAGATTGAATTTGAGCCAGTTTCCACTGGGGCACTCCTATCTTTCAATATAAGTCTTTTGATCACCACATATTATATATTTAAAAGACTTTCACATAATATTAAGCAGGTTATATAAACACAAGACTTAAAATAGTAATTTAGGTCTAGAAGTTACACACTATATAATCCACAATTTGGGATTATTTTCCTTTTGCTCATTTCGCTTTCTGAAGTGAAAGATGGATGAAAACAGCATAGGTTTGCCAAGGGCTAGGGGCATAAACTTATAGGACGACAGTATTTGCTTGCTCTTTGCTAAAAAATAATTTTTGGAAGGTTGATAAAAATCTGAGATGGTGAGGGCTGCGTCATTCAGGACATAAGCTAAAAACAATAATTTATGAACTTTAATTGAGTGAACTTTATGGTTCCAAGACTGTATCTCAATAAAGCAGATGAAAAAGGAGAAGAAAAAGGAGCAAGTACAAATCTTTGAAGTCAAATGATACTGAATTGGAAACTTAAATCACTTGCTCATGAGAGAATTTGTCTTTTCTAAAGCTGCCTTAGCTCACGACTCCAGGGAGAACATAATTAGTGTTAATGGAGAAACTTCTAGAAAATGCAACTGTAATTTTTTAAAAAGCTCTTCAATTCTTCTTTGCTGCTATCAAATGGTCTTGAAATAATTGTCGCAAAGTATAACTATAATCTACATTCATGTAATTTTCTCTTAGCAGAACAGAAAAATGAAGAGCAAAGGACTCTGAAGGAAATTTTCTAGGATGATTACAATTGACCTACTATTATGGATTTGGGTTTTCACATTGACTTTTCACCTGCAATTAATTTTCATAAATTTTCCACAATGGACTTTTATAATTCTTTGTTTTCATTCAATGCATACTAAGCTGTCAACTTTATGCATAAAGAAGCTAAAACAGGAAACCAAGCATACGAAGATCCACAATGAGGCAAATACTGACTCAACATGCCATTAGTTAGTTAAAAAGAGATATATACATATATAATC
>NW_004524598.1:3821199-3826432 GCF_000260255.1 Octodon degus
TGTTTGTTTGTTTGTTTGTTTGTTTGCTTTTGTGATGAGTAAGTTAAGTAGTACATGTACCATATTGTGCTGCTAAGTAAATACATAAATAAATGCAATTTCATTAAATATTCAGGACCGACCAAATAGCTTAGCATCTGAAAGCACCTGCAAGCAGGCGCAGGGGCTAAGGATTCAATTCCTGGGGCTGCCATGCCAGCCTTGCCCCCAAGGCACGCTGAGAGGGCATTGAGACTGGGCGTGGTGGCGCACTCCTGTAATCCCAGCTCTTTGGAGGCTGCAAATGGGTGGATCACTATGAGTCTGATCTAGTACTGAGACCCTGAACATCCTATAGACTCTTCCCTAAAACACACACACACACACACACACACACATTAAAAAATAAAAAGGGCCGCAGAGATAACTCAGTAGAATAAGTGCCTGCCTAGCAAGCTCAGGGTCCTGAGTTCAATTCCTGATACTGAAGAAAAAAAAAAAACCCTCAAATTTATCAAAAACATATTTATGACTTAGATACAAACTTCTATTCTTGGGAACAAGCTATTTCAGAAAGTTAGAAGTGAACCGTTCCTTTTCTTTATCTGATGGTATGTAGTATCTTCTTTCTGAATCATAATATGGAGTTTTACATAAAACTCACAGGGCTCGAGGGAGGAGCCATTTTCAGTACTCTCACAACACTTGCACTACAGAATTACAGTATCAAAACATGTGATAAAGGGTTATACCCTCCAGTGGGATAAATGTGACCAAATTAGACTCTTGAGAAATGTATTCTCATTCATTTCACAAGATCAGGATAGGACTTAAAAGGTTTGAGATGACCTATGGTAGAAACACATCTGTGCTGATTGCTGGTGTACTCTTGAAGAGCGCTGGCAGTGTCAACTCTCTTTCTGTTGCAACTTAGGTGGGCAGCATGTGAAGAAGTCCAGGCAGTCAGACAAAGATGCCCATGTGGCCAACAACTTCGGTTCCTTAACTGGCCATCCCACCAAAACCACCATGCAAAACCAGAATTATTAACCAGAATTACCCATGTACACGAGTAGCTTTCAAATTGGCCTGGAGCATCATTCCAAAGGATATCCGTGGTACAAGGGAGAAGGGCTACTTAAAGTCCAGAGCACATTGCAAAATCATAAAGAAATGATGTTCATTTTAAACAAGTACCTTTTGTTGTCACTTGTCATGTAGGAACTGAAAACTACACTTAAAACTAAGACAATATTACCATGTATTTAAAAATGTCATATAGCATTTCTTCTTCTCATTCCATTAAGAACCTGTAAACATTCTGTTAAAAACCCTTGCAAGGTTTTCTTTTCGTTTAATTTTTTTAAAATCATTTTTTAATGTGTGTATTTGGTACAGGGGCTTGATCGCAGCTCAGACTCTTAGTGATCCTCCTGTTTTCGCTTGCCCAGCCCTGGGATTATGGGTGTGCACCAGCACACCCACTTTCAGTGCCCAGCGTGGTGTGGGGCCAGCAGGATATGGGGTATCAGGGATCAAACCAGGGTCCTTGCACTTGCCAAGCAGTTCCAAGATTTTCTTGTAATGATTTTCTTATAATTACTTTCAAATTAATGTACCTGAATCTCTCAAGAGATTATTTTTCATCTTTTAGGTCCCTAATGGTCTTTGATGCTTAGTAAACATGAATGCTCATTGAATGAATGGTTCCCTAAAAGTTAGTGTCTTCTTAATTATTTAAGAAAAAAAGACATTGATATGGACAGCTTGAAAATATATGCCAATAAATTAAAATGAGAGTATTTACTTAGGAAAGAGAATACTGTTCATGTGATGAAAATAGGGAATTAGGACCTTAATAAATTTACACACTACAGATGTTAGAAGAAACTAGCTAAACCTGAAGGAACAATAGATTTTTTTTTAGACAAAGCAAAGCTAATTGCAGTTCTATGTCTCTTTTTTTTTTTTTCAGTGACATCCTACAAAATATTTGTTTTAAGCAGTGAACATCAAATTCCTTAGGATTTCTATGAACTTCAATAACAACTAGTATCTTGTAATTAGCGGCAGAGCCTGTATGCTGAGTTATTACAATGCACTGTGGCTGCATTAGGTGTAAAGCACCATGCGGTACAGGGTTGGTATAATTAGACACCAGATGGGATGCCCGCTCCATGGAGAAGCCAATGCATTATTCATGAGAAACAACGTTATTGTTGTCTTTATCCGCTTGGCAACCGTTATGCTACCTTGGACCTCAATCCATGACTCAAAGTAAAAAAGTCTTTGGCTTTGGAATTTTCCTGTTCTGAACAATTTGTAACCTCATTTTGTCATATTCTGATTAGCTATCTCCTTACGCAATTTGCTCAGCTTTTTTTTTTTTTTCTCTGAGAACCTATTATTTTCTGGCAGCACCTAAGCTTTTCCATTTTCTAGAGCATCTGAGCGTACTGGATATAATTTTATGTTTCTGCCAGCAACATAAAGTTTAATAATAGTATCTTTAAAATCTGAATTTGATGTTTAATGATTGTAGTGTCACAATCATTAAAAATCTGTGCTGAGGCACTTTTAAAATGTCATTAGTGGATGTGTGCTTGATCATTTTATGTCTTTTGACCACTAAAATGATCTTTTCTTTTCATTATGGATGTAATGAATTTTAAAGTAGAAAAGAGTTTGAATATATAGCGATGAGATAGTAGATTTCATTTATATCAGTAATTGCTCAACAGAAGAGTTATCTTGATTTGTTTTGGAAAATGGCAGCTTTACAGATACCTTGCAGATACTTGAGGTTGCATCACAATTCAAGGGCATGTTGCTTTTTAACCATCACTGTCTGCATGACTGATCTCTTGCTTTCATTCTTTGAGTAAACATTTAGTGCTCAGTATATTTTTAAAATAAATGTTCTAATAGCGTAGTTGTAGGAGGTAAGATGGCAGTGAAACACTACCACTGTAAGAGATACAATACAATACACAGAATTTATTCTCTAGATTTTCCCATCAAGTTTCTTGGGAAGAAAATAATTTGTGTTTATCTATTACTTCACCCTTTGGTGCAAGACTTGAAGTCATCAGGCAGGCAGTTGACAAAGATGTAAAGTGGAAAAGGGCGAACTGTAATCCATGAAAAGAAGCCAGGACTCACCATGATGGTTGCTCTAGCCCTCCAGTGTCAAGAATGCCAGTGACTTTCAGAAGTCAATTTCTTTCATCATGACATTGAACACGCATGCGGCTCAGCACCGGCCAAAAGGAAGGAAATTTGGCAGAACTGTCTGCAGGGCCGGGTCTGTACCTGGTACCCTGCATCATCGGGAATATTATCTTTTGAATTTCCATTTCATAATTTATATTTGCAAAAATATGAATTCTAAATTAACAGGGAGTATGCATCCACCTCTGCCTACTGTTAATATCTTCCACTACTATAGCACCTTTATCAATAAATGAATTTAAATGAATGATACCTTATTTAAAGTAAGTCTGTATCTCAAATTTCATTAGTTGTTTTCAATCTAATATCTTCTTCCTCTTTCCAGTTTGTCTGAATAATTATATTACATTTAGTAATCAAGTGTCCCTAAAATCTTCTCTAGAAGGTTTTGGAATATTTTTAACTTTTTAAAATTATTTTATTAGTACACAATTGTAACACATAATGATCACTTTCCTCATGGGAAGTTGGCAGATGCATTTTGTATGTCTTAATTTTTTCCTTATCTTATTTTCCTCCACTTCCCTCTTAGTAGCCTTCCCATTTGCAAAATAGATTTCTCTATATTTCCTATTACCTACACTTCAATTTTATATTTTGAGTTTCTCCTTTAAGAGAAGCCACGTGATTTCTGAGCTTCTGTATCTGACTTAGGCCGCTTAATATAATGATCCAGAGGTACCAATGTTTTCCTACAATGCACTCAAGTTAATCCTTCTCTATGGCAGAGAAGAAGTCTACTGTGTAGAGAAAGATAATTCTCTTTAGCTATTTGTCTGTTTCTAGACAAACAGAACACTTCCAGGGTTTAGCTGTTGTAAATTCGGCTGTTATTAACATAGGTAAGCAAGTATCATTATGATATGGTGTCTTACTTTTTTTGGAAACATTCCTAAAGTGAAAAGAGAAAGTCAAATAGAATTTCTCATTTTCATTTGTTTGAGGAATCTCCGTATGTTTTCTGCAGTGTTGATACTTATTTACGTTCCTTCCAACAATGCAAAGGGCTCCTTTTCATTACAGTCACGCCAGCATTGTTAGTGTTTGATTTATTGATTGTAGTCATCCCTTTCAGAGTCAATGGAGTCTCAGTGTTATTTTAATTAACATTTTTCTAATAGCCAGAGATATTGAACTGCTTTACGAGAATTTATTGGCTATTTCTATGTCTTCTTCTGAGAAGTATCCATTTCAGTTTCCCCTTTGTATTAGGCCTTTTATTTTGGAGCATCTAAAAAGTTTTGGAGCTCTTAATATGTTATAGGTATTAGTGTTCTGTTGAGAAATAGCTTTAGTTTGCATCTTAATTCCACTTTTTCTTTTTTCTATGAAAAAGAGATTTAATTTGATATACTCCTGATTTTAATCTTGGTGTTATTTCTTATGAAATTGGTGTTCTGTTCAGGAAGTTTGGGCCTACAGTTATATCTTCGAGAGTTTTACCTATTTTATGATCCAGCAGATTTAGTATTGATGTTTGAAGATTCAGATTTTTGATCCACTTTGATTTTTCTCTAATCCATGGCACAAGATGTAGTTCAATTCAACTTCCCAGCATCATTTAATATGAGATGCTCCAGCATATGTTTTTGGTCCCTACTTGAAGATCACGTAGGTGCATGTGCTGAAGCTATTTCTGCATCCTTTATCCTATTGCATCAATGTGCACATTTCTTTTTGTGCTGATAGCATTCTACTTTTGTTACAACAGCTTTATAATACACCTTGAAGTCTGAGATTGTGTTGCCTCCTGCTTTGTTCTGATTGCGTTTTAGTATTAGGATTGTTTTCTCTAGTTTTATAATGTTATTAGTATTGGGCTGGACAAAGAGCTCAGCAGACTGAAGTACCTGCTTAGGCAGAGTGCAGCAGCCAGGGTTTGATTCCTGGCATGTAGTGCTGGCCCTGCCCCTGGGGCGTGCAGAGAGGGCAATTGAGACTGGACATGGTGCCACGCACTTAAAATCCCAGCTTTTGGGAGGCTGAACACAGGCGGATCACTATGAGTCTGATCTACATAGTG
>NW_004524598.1:3826777-3829223 GCF_000260255.1 Octodon degus
CTGAGCCATCTCCCCTGCCCCTTTGCTGACTTTTTTGTCTAGTTGATTTGTCTATTTGTGACAATAGGTTCTTGTAGTCACTCACTTTCATGTCCAGCAGTATTTGATTCATGGACTTGGGCATGTGTGTGTATATATACATACATGTCTTTGTTATTTCTTTTCTTAATTAATTTATTTCATACAGGGTCTTGCTATGCAGATCAGACTCCTAGTGCTTCTCCTGTCTCAGCCTCCCCAGTGCTGGGGTTGCAGGTGTGCATCACCACACCCTCTTTCTGGGCCTGCACTGTGGGCCAGGGCTCCTGAGCCGGCAAGGCATGTGGTACCATGGATTGAACCCAGGTCCTTGGGTTTGCCAAGCAGGCACTTAGACCACTAAGCTATTCTCCAGCCCGTATAATTGCTATTTCGTCCTCATGAATTATTCCTTTAACTGATATGTGATGAGCTTTTTGCCTCTTCTTTCAGTTTTCGCTGACGTTCACCTTGTGTGAAATTAGTATGTATTCTCAGGCTTTTTCTGGGTTCTTGTTACATAGAGTATGTTCTCCATGCTTTAATTTTTAATGCATGAATTTCTGCTTGCATTAAATGCGTCTCTTATGTGCAACACGTTTCTAGGTTCTGATTCTTAATCCATTCTGCCTATCTCTGTCTTTTGATTGGGGAATTGAGGCCACTCTCACTGACTTAGTACTGAAAGTTAAAGACTTGATCCTAACATTGTATAATTTCCTATTTTTTTTTCCTTTTGCTCACCTCTTGTTCCTGCTGTTGTGTGAGTTGTATAGGCTTTTTGGTATTATTTGTTCCATTGCCCTTTCTAGGATATTTTTGTGAATTTGTTGTGGTAGTCTTGGTTTCGATTGGATGTAAAGACTTAGTTGAGGTACTCTTTTTCATGGAAATACCAGTTTATTCACTGATTTTGAAAGCTATTTTTGCAAGATATGTAAGTCTGCTTGAACATTGTTTTCTTTTAGCACTTTAAATTCCTTACTCTAAATTCTATATAAGGTTCTATATAAGGATCTGATTAAGGTATAAGTCTGTTGTAATTCTAATGAGATAACTATATGGATTATCTGTTGGTTTTCTCAAATGCCTATTAAGATTATTTCTGTATATAAGACTCCTGAGGTTTTGAGTGTGGTGTGTTGTGGAGTTTCTTTTTTGATCATGGCTACACATTGTTCTCTGTGTCTCATGCTTTTATATGCTTATTCTTTTCTCTATATTGGTAAAGTTTCTGCTGTCATTTCTGTAAGGTTTTTTTTTTGCATTTTGTAGTCTTCTGATTTTTACTGATCATAATTGATCTTACATTGACCTCTTTACCTCATCTGTCAATTCTTTGGTTCATTTTAATATTCTCATGTTCTCAAGATTTCTGTGAATAAGTGGCCTCTAAAAGCAGTTCCATATTCTAGTTTTTATACTTTAATTAATTCTGCTTCCCATAATTTTAAAAGAAATTGTCAATCTCCTAGATTTCATTTTGGAACACTTTTATGAATTCTTATTCTTTGCTAAGTTGGCCAATGATGTTTAGCATCATTTTGGTTGGTTCAGTTAGGTTTCTCTTGGTGTCTTCTGTGAACTCACTGATCATATTTTATTAACCCATTATCTGTTTAATTATGCATTTTTGAGCTGGCTGAACATCTTAGTAGTCTTTTTCAATCCTGTTATCCTTTCAAATAATTTGCTCCATGGATTGCCATAGGGAGTACTGAAAGATTTAGAGACATTTTTTTGTTACTTGTGTATATATATTTTGTTTACTTTGTTTTGTGCTGAGATTATGGTCATGTACAGTGAAAAGACTTTGCAATTCCTGTGGAGACCTCTTTAGTATCTGAATTTAGTAGTGCACTCTGGGCATGGGTAACTATAGGCTTTGCCTCTGTCCAAAGGTCAGACTGCCTCCACTAATATGAGAGAAAATGTTGCAAAGAAATTTCTCCAGGTTCCAGTTCTCTGAAAATGGATTGCAGCATTTTTCATGACACAAAGATTATTCAGATATTGGAAAATAGAGAAAAATCTATTAATAGCAACAACTATGCCACCCTGACAATAGTAAGTAAATCAGCAGCAATTACATCTTGTTGTAAAATTGCATGTTAACATAAGAAATAATAATGTACATCCCATAAGCATAAAAATAAATCTATGATTATAGTATAAGCAGTAAGGAAAACCAAATAATCCACTAAATGAGACATCTATACCTCTACTAGCAAAGAAAAGAACCCCAAAGTAATAATCTATAGTGTACCAGTGAGGAAACAGCAGTTGGAGATGGAGAATGAAAGAAGAAAAATCTAAACAATTAAATGATGGATGAGGAGGAAGAGAGAGCAATGACACAGAAGAGTAGAAGGACATTAATATGATTGCATAAAACTAAGAAAAAGGAGAAGACAAGAAGAAAAAAATG
>NW_004524598.1:3829663-3831003 GCF_000260255.1 Octodon degus
TTTTTTTTTTCTGTATTTAGGACAGGGTCTACAGGGTCATAGATTGTACTCTTAGTGATTCTCCAGTTTTCAGCCTCCCAGTCTCTGGGATTATAGGCATGCACTACCACGCCCAGTCTCAATCTCAGTCTCAGGGGCAGAGCCAGCCCAGCATGTTGGAGATCAAACCCTACGTACTGCACTTTGCCTAAGCAGGCACTTTAATTCGCTGAGCTTTTTAGCCACCCTTGTATTTTTGAATGAGTGTTTTCACTCCCGGCCTTGCAGTTTTGGAACCTAGTAAACCATGGTTTTCTCTTGCTAGTTTTATAGTCTGTAGGGTTGTGAGGCACTGTCCTCTTCCCTTGGCCCTATCTGTACTCAGGAAAGGCAATAAGACTTCAAACCTGTGCTAGACACAAGGAAACCAGCCAGTGTTCAAGGAGCTTCAATGTCAGCACTTGCAGACCCAGCCATTTCTGAGTGCAACGTACCCTGGTCTGGTCTACCACGGCAGAGGTCAGAACTCACGGATTTATAGGCCTGTTGTCCTATTTCTAGCCTGCACCCTTCTGCTGACTGCTTATAATTGTCTCCATCCCAGTCCCTCTGGAAGGGTTGCACCAAGAACCCTGGAGTGATTATTTTAGTTGTTTTAAATTTCAAGCAAATAAAGAACCCCTTCATGAAAAAGCACCTGTTCAAGCACTCTCTGGCAATAAGGCATGTGCCACACTGGGCTTGCTGTACTATTGTTGCTTGCTGTGTGAAAGCAGCTAGCTTAGAGCAAGCATTGCTTTTGCAGCTTATGATACCAATGGGCTTCCCTAGTTCATATGCCTCCCCTGAAGTCTCACCATGAAGCAATCACCCTGCAGGGTTGATCTTTGGAGGCAGTCTTCCCTCCCACGGAACCAGTTTAGCATTAGAAACTGCTTCATTCTTTTCTCTGCCCTGAAGTCCATCTCTCTAAAAGATCTGTAGCTTCTACATTTCCTGTCCTGTTTAGTAGAAATCTACTCCTTTCTTTTGGGAAGTCATCATTTCCCAGTTGTCTGGATCTAGGTCTCAGAGAGGTTGAACTTTGCTATCATATCTTGCTTCACTTCTTCCCAAGACTGATCTTGTTTTTGATGACCTTGGCAATGTCAGAAAGTATGGGCAGGGGCCAGGGAGATGGCTCAGTGGAATAAGCGCTTCCTTGGCAAGCCCAAGGGCCTGAGTTCAATCCTTAGTTCTGCCAAACAAAACAAACAAACAAACAAAAAGTATGGTCAGATATTTCATACATAGTTCCTTGACTGAGATTTGTCTTATGCTTTTCTCAAATTAAATTGGAACAGAAAACACATTGTTAAAAT
>NW_004524598.1:3831117-3839692 GCF_000260255.1 Octodon degus
GCTTTTTTGCAACATCATATCTAACTTCTTATGTGCCTTTAGGGAGTGTTTAGTCCCTGCACAGTATTTTCACATACATGTGCAATTGGAAAATCGTATTAATATTGTGATAACAAAGTCAAAGTAAGAATTAATTAAGTAAAACAAATCTTTATTTCTTATATAAAAGTTCTTAGCAGATGACTCAGGACCATATCATATCACCAAAATCAACAGGGATCTATGATTTATTTAAGTGTTTTGTCTATCACTATTTGTCCTATGTCACAGAAAAAATGTTCATCTCTACTCCTGCTACCAAACCACATTACAGAAAGAAGAACACAGAGAATTATTTTTGCTTTTAATGTTACAGATCTTGCAACTTTACTTTGTACTTGCAGCTACTTTGCCCAATCTTCACATGTAAGAAGGCTAGGTGAGAAAAAAAGTCAAATAATATTTAATAATTTAGTTGTCCATTTGATTTTGAACATATTTTAACAATGTTTTAATTTTATAGTAGAAAATGGATCATTAGGCAATAGCAACAGTATGTAATCGATATTCCTATCTTCCTCAGGCTCCTCTCAAAGATGCTATCTTTTTCACCCTAAAATTGTGTCTGCATACATTCCTAACTTTCCAGAAAAGCATCAAGGTTATGAATTACTTTAGCAGTTTTAATAAATACTGATAAACAGCATGTTTGAGGTTTGGAGCATTTCCCCACATTATTTTAATTCTTAAATAGTTGCAATTGCTTTGAAAGATTACACACATGCAGTCGTTGAAGTAGTTTGTATTATTTTATTAATCCAAAGAATTCACACATTTTTATAAATTAATACCCATTAACTTCTTTTTATCTTCCTGTGCTCTGCTCTTTGTTTTATTAGCATTTTTATTTTGATTTATAAATCTGGTATGTATGTATCTTCAAGAGTGTGTGGGATACACTCACGTATCACCATAACTTTTTTTTTTTTTCCCTAATTTTAGGGAAGGATCTATAAGGTGTTCAGGGTCTTACTACTAGATTGGACTCATAGTGATCCTCCTGTTTACAGCCTCCCAAGAACTGGGATTACACATGTGCAGCACCGTGCCCAGTCTCAACTGCTGTCTCAGTGCACCCCAGGGGTGGGGATAGTACAGCATACTCGCGGATCTAACCCCCAGCTCTTGCGATTGCTTACAGGCACTTTAATCCACTGAGCTATTTGGCTGGCCCTCAGTATAAGTTTCTTAATGTCAACTTGTTGATATTTATTAGGACTTTATAATACTCAAATGTAAAATTTACTATAAATTTTATTTTTGCTAAGTTTTTCATAGAATCCATTAGAAGTAGGGGTAAATCTTTCTGCATGCTATTAATATAATTAAATTGCGAAAAAACTTTATACTAAGTGTATCAAAATGGGTACGTTATAGACTTCTAAGTATTTGTTTATCCATTGGCCATGAAAACTGTGTTCCAAAATATGACAGTAATTCATTTTCCTTTGTGATAGAAAATGTTTGAGGCTATTAAAATGGCTTATTTTTGGGAAACTCACTCTGGTCCCTTTCTGTCCTTCTCTTGGAAAGAAGCTTATTTTTCCACAATAAATATAGTCTGCTTAAAAAAATAAATACGTTACTTTATTTTTGATATTATAGCACTGAGTGTAGATACTGAATCATTAAAATAATTTTAGTAATAAAAGTATTTTATTTTTATTAATGGGCATTATTTTAAAAAGCTACAATGTAAAGTTTAAAAAATTAAAAAGTTTTAGTGAAAATCATGCTCCATGGCAGGATGATGATAGAAATCCACATTGTCAAGGGGCTGATTTTACTGGAGAAAGATGTTGCCCATAAAGATGGAAATATTTAGTTAAATAATATTTGATATTTATCACTTCTACATTTTATTATCAACTGTCTAGGTTAATTTTTTTTTTTTTGCAAAATCTGGTTGTGTGTGAATTCAGAAACATAAATATAAAAGAAAACAAGATTTTTCCTTGCACTAATAGAAAATTGCATGTCTCAATGTGATACCAAATTATCTGCAGAATCTATAACTTCTGTTAAGAAGAATAAAGTAAGCTATTAAAGATAAATATGAAAGGTACATAAATTTTAATTTCTAAGATCTTCATCATTATAAAGTCCATTATGAATATTTTCCTGAAATAGTGCTACTCTGAATTTGAATTTGCAAATATAATTTTTCATTATTAAAATGACAGTACTCTAGTTAATATTTGATCTATTCAAACTGTAATCTGTAAATGACAATATGACTTTCATTTCTGAATGAAAGAAACCTTCCTTCATAGTTTACACAAAATGTATCATATTTCAACAAATTAAATGACGTTACATAGAATATTTCATTTTTCCAACTAATGAGCTGTTTTACTAGTAATATTGAAGGAGAAAAATTATTTCCGGAGAATAAACCATGAAAATGAATTCCTCTGTTTAAGACTGTTTATTTGGCACTTACTTATGCATCTGTGGCTTTATATTTTGCCTGATGGAGTAATTTTAAGTATAATTGTTTAAAAATCAAGAGGAACATATTGAAATTATAAAAACACTCTCATCAAATACACAAAAATTATTTAGAGTCATATCACTCTTAAATATTTCTGTTTATCTGTTTAATTTATCATTTGTAAGAGCATATATATTTTTCTGACCAATTTTTCAACTTTGGAAACTTTATTTTCCTACTTCTATAAATCATTGCTCTCTTTATGCACACACACACACACACACACACACACACACACACACAGTTTTCTTTCGTTTTTCTTATTTAAGAATTTCATAGATTTCAAAAAAATCTACCTATATGGTCGTATTATTTGGGATGGTTTAAATTGTAATTTTTGGGAAAAAATATTATGCAAGACTAAATTAAAATAAGCAGCTGTTTCCTTGACTGTCATTTTTATAATCACATGAGATCTTTATTACCATATAGTAACCCTGAATGGCCACTTTGCATGCAGGGCTTCATGGGGTTTAACTTGCTGGGATGATGTGCCACTTTTTAAATGCTTAAGAATGGTGATTTTATTGACTACAAGTAAGAACAGCCTTCATTTTTATTTGACTTCTTTATTAGCTATTAAAAGGTCGTGAAAAACTAAAAACACTTCTGTATCTTAAATACATTGCTAAATTTAAACCTTCTATCTCACTCAAAACTTCTCACTGTGTAAAATGATTTACAATAACAAAGGTGGCAATAAATCTATATTAGTGAAATGAATTTCTAAAATGATTCATGTAGTCTCTTTTACATTAGCTCCCAAAGATATTCCTGGAACTGAAATTTCAAAATTCACACCTTAAACATAGTAGAAAGCACCAAGGAAACTATGATTTGATAAGTTCTGATGAATTTTTGTAGATGTGTTTTTTTTTTCATTTTTAAATAGTGTGTGTTATTTAAAACAGTACATAATGTTACATTCATTATATAGACTTGGTACATGTATATAACACATCTTAATTTTCTTTAGTACCTTCCAGTCCCTTTCTTTTCCCCTCTCTCCTCTTTGTATCTTTCCCATTTGCAAAACTCTATCAACAAGTTTCCTGTTCTCTTTCATTTTTCTCATTAATTTATTTAAACTTTGGATATCCATATAAGAGAAACTATGCACCATTTAATCTTATGTTTGTTATTTATTTAACTTAACATAATGGTCTTGAGAAACATCCATTTTCCTAAAAAGACTCCACTCTTGGTAGCAGAGTAGTAGCGTATTATGTATAAACACTGCATTTTTGTATCCATTCATCTACTGATGGACAAGTAGATCACTTCCATCATTTAGCTATTGCCTCAGTTATTACTTTGTCCTTATTGGTGGGTCAAAATACCCAGCACCCCAAATGAAGGAGGGAAAGATTTATTCAGCTCCCTGTTAGCGATTTGTTTTAGTCTATCCTCTCTGCTTGCTGCAAGGCAGAGTAGCACATGGCAGAGGGCAAAAGTTCATAGTGGTGTGCAAACAGCAAAGAGAAAAGGGAGGAATGGAGGCAGCATCAGCTAGCAAACCTCTCTCTGTTCATTACATTGTATTCAGGCTGTCCATCCTAGGGAGGGTGCAGCACTCACATCCATAATCCCAGCCTTGGATCATGAATTAGTCACAAACTCTAGAAGCCTGTCCGGATGATTGCATGTGGCTTTGGGGGAACAACTAGGCACAAAATATGACAGATATTATGAATTATGCCATTTTAAACATAGCCTTGCATATATCACTTTAATATGTCTAGTTCTTTCAGAAAAATACGGGACCTAGAAAAGGAATAGCTAGGTCTAATAGAATTCTTATTTTTAGTATTTTGGAGAAGACCCCATTCTGATTTTCATAATGGTTATACTAATTTACTTTCCCATTGACAATGTTTAAACATTCCTTTCTTCCTCCAACTTCAGTCACATTTGTTATTATTTGAATTTTTTAATGATAGACATTCTTTCTGGAGAAAGACAGCATTGCGGTGCTCTTTCATCTTGTATGTCTTTAATGTCTATAAATGTTAAACATTTTTACTTATTTGTTTTCCATTTTTCTTATAGGAGCAATGTCTATTCATTTCAGTCTTTCATTTGAGAGTGTCTAATTTTTTGAGTTATTTCTATATTCTTGTTTCTGTGTTCTACTTTCTCTATTGTATGTCTAGTTCAATGACGAGTAGCTGTCAATAAACCATCACCTCTCGTAGGGTGCCTTGTTAGGTTGTCGTTGTTTCCTTTGCTGTGCAAAAGCTTTTGCATTTGACATGATCCGTTTTATGGATTATTGATATTTTTTTGCAATTGGAGTTCTGTTCAGAAAGTCTTTTCCTAAGCCTGTCTTCAAAGGATTAGCCTATTTATTTTCCTGTTGATTAAGGGTTTCTGTATTAATATTTAGGTCTTTATTCCATTTTCACTCAGTGTGTGGTGAGAGAATGAATCTGGATACATATGGCATAAAAATGAATACATATAGTTTATGTTGGAATATGGTGAGATACAACTGAAGGCTTTGTTAAATATATCAATTTATTATCTCTATATTGATTGATACAGAGTCAATTCTCTGTATTTCTCTCGTAGTTTTTCTTAAGAAGATCTCTTTTTGCTTAGCAAGCTTCACTTTTCTGAACCACATTTTCTTATACCAAGTGGTCTTCTCCAGAATTTTTGAAAATGCACCATAATCACAGAAGCTTCAGTCCATGGAGAGTTAACTTATTTTTTGTGAACATTTCTAATAAGAGAATATTTGCCAACCTGGATTGAGCCCCATTATTCTTTAAATTCCTATGATTTAAGCTATTAAAATATAAATGATGTGTAAATAATTGGACTGATGATCAGACAAAACCAAGGCTTGCTGAACAAACATATCCTGTACTATGGAAATAAAGGTGGATTAAAATAGAGAGAACACATAACAAGTTGGCAATATTCAGCCTAGTCACTTGATTTGAAAAGGATTTTATGGATAATGTATTTCAAGTCAAAGAGTTGTATAAAGCTCTAAATCAGAGTTACAGGGTATGAGTGAATGGAGTCCTAAAAAGAGGAATTTATTTTTGCTGAACCACACAGAGTAAACTTCAGTCTTAAAAAGCCATTGAATTTAGAAACATGCATTTTAATTTTGTTATGGAATTGGATGAATTTTGATTTAATCATGCATCTTTATAGATGACTTCATGAACTTTGTCTGCAATACGCTTTATACAGCTAAGTGTATCTACTTTGAAGAAAAGAACAATATATCTCTCTGCATTATTGAGATGATGATGACAAGTTAAAGAATTTCTATCTTGTGTATACATGAACAATAAAATATTAAATAAAATGCTTATTCCATGAATGATATCCTGTTATACTGGATTATAGATATCGAAAATTAGGTTGAGTTATTTTATTGGTGTCATAGTTACTTTTCTCTCATTGCTGAGATAAAAGATCTGACACTAAAGCTAAAGAAAGAAGAGTTTATCTAACTCATTGACATTTTGTAGATCTTTAGTGCATAACTGGTTGGATTCAAAGCAGATGTCAACTGGAAGAGGTAGAAGAGAGTAAAATCAATGAGGAAAACAAGCAAAAGCCTCTCTCTGTCACATATATTGTATACATTCTATTGGTATTAGGGCAGTGCCGATCCAGTCAGTAGACTCAGCAATCACCTTCCCTTAATCCTAAAACCCTGAATCCCAGGATAACCCCAAGAATCAATTATGCAATCTAGATTCAATCACCTCTGAAAAAAATCTCTGACTGCATGAAGCTTTTGGGGGAGGAATCTAGACACACATCTTAACACTTGCTTATAGAAAATGATGTGTTTTGAAACTTTGAATAACAAAATGAAGTACCTATAGGTTTAATTTCTGAGAAATTATGAATTAATGTATGGATAAATATTTTGAATGTCATTAACATTCTTAATCAATGTTGTTTTTTGTGCTGAGAAGGAGTTGCTCTCTGCTTGCTTGCTTGTATTTGTTTATTCCATAGATTTCTTTCCAAAACTCTGAAGGACTGAATAGTTTTTACAGCCACCTTTGGATTTACCAATTGTGAAATGCTTCTACTTCCGAATGATGCTAGTCATGCTTTGTCCATGTACATCTGTAAGTTAGAACATTTTGTTTATATTGCACAATTTTTCAAGATAGGTAAAGAAAACAAGATAGAGAATAACTGTGTTTGAAGTTGTCCAGAAAATACATTTAATGATAATATATTTAAGAAGAATAGTTGTTTTTTTTTTTGTTTTGTTTTGTTTTGTTTTTAACTGGGGATTGAACTCAGGTGCTTGCACTTGCCAGGGAAGCACTTATTCCACTTAGCCATCTCCCTGGTCCCTAGAAGAATAGATTTTGTAGAAATTACAGAAATGTAATCAACAAGGTTAAAGTGTCCTAATTTTGGAGGGAATCTCTGATGGCTTGACTTTTGAAATCAGGTTTTTAGGTGCAGAGCTGTGGTCACAATTAGAATATTCTCATAAATTTAACATTATTTTTGCCATATGCAGAAAGAGGCAATGCAATATATTTTTAAGGGTAGAAATGATGATAATTACATAATCTTTGAAGCTGGAGTATATTTTTTGAGAATGTCACTCATGAAAACTAAGTTTTAACTAATTCCAGTGACATGTTTTAAAACCACATGTTCACTATTGGATGAAATATGTCCTTCTGTCCAAAATATGTATATTGAAGCCTCTAGTTGAATAATCCTTTGAGGGATTTGAACAAATAATTAGGTTACAAGTGCCCAAAAGGATAAAATCTGATTCCAATAGTATTACTTGCTTCCTATAAAGAAGAATAGAGAAAGAGCTTCCTATCTCTCAACCTTCAAGTATCAAAGATAAGCATTTACAACCAGCAAGAAAGATCCCACAAATAAGTCTCCTTGCAGCTGGATCTTGATATTCTGGGTATACAGTATTACATTATGTTATCCCAAGTTAAGACATTTCTCCTGATGGTTTGACCAGTTACCAGTCTAATTAATTAAATACAGGATGACCAAATATCACACATTTTCATTAATTTTTACTATACAGCAGAAAGCCTAAAAAGGACAGTTTTACAAAATATATTCTGTAATTTTCTATATATGTTATATTTTAAAACATTCACTGTACAATGCAATGTTGCAATCTGAACAGCAGTATCCAGTCTTTTTCTGAGTCATTTTTGCAATTTTGTCTCTTTTTGACCAGCACATTTTACACCCTCATGTTGGCCTTTTCTTTTTTCTGTAGGTGGTATAATTTCAATAATCCTATCTAACCTACAAAGAGTAATTGTATAGACATTGATGATAAATGTTCTAGTTGATGTTTTCCTAGCCAATATTTGTCAACTATTTGATCTACTAGATTTAACCTAAATTGCAAATGACATGTTGAACCTAATTTTTAAAATAAAGAACAAATGTGTTCTATAGTTTGTCTAAGAAGCACATAAATATTTTAAATAATATATTTTAAGACTTTCACCACAGTATAACTTGTTAGACATTAGTCGCCTATTAACACTATCCATTTAATTATTAAGAGCATTGACCATTATTTTTTTTTTTTAGATTTATTTCTGCTTTCATATACTGTTATTTCTGTATTGTGAGCAATTCACAATTAGGAGACATCTTTTGTCTTCTTATTTCATAATAAGTGTTTCTTCTCTGATAGACTGTTTTCATTTTTTAGTGTTTTCTTTGGAAGATCTTTTGGTACTTCCTTAGTATTCTCCCTCAGTGTGTCAACTGTGTCTATTTTCTATTGTAAAAGAACATCTCTGGGTTCTGAAGAAGTATAAAGACTACTTCTTACTTACATTGCATATTTTTATAGTGTAAAACAATATCATAGACTTTTGACAAACAGCATAAATATGAATTAGTAAAATAAATTATCAGAAGTATGAAAGTATGTTATGCAAATAGAAATTAACAGAGTGAAATGGCACCTGCATGAGTGATATTTGGGTTGGTCAGTATGGAAATAATACAACATAACAACAATTTTTGAATTTTTATTATTTTATTTAG
>NW_004524598.1:3839792-3841610 GCF_000260255.1 Octodon degus
TTAAAATGTCTTTTAAATTTTTTTATTCTCTTTAAAAAATAAAAAAGGAGGAAATTTCTAAAAATGTGCCAATCAGTGAGGCTTGGAGTAAACTATTAAGTGGTTAAAGAAATTAAAAAATTTCTAAAGTAATTTTGCCAACATTTAAATGAAGCAAAAATTGAAGGACACTTTCTACCGATTTCTCTACTTATATTCCCTGTGCTCTATCAAAAACATCTCAGGAAACAGAGTTTATAATGATTTTCCTTTGGTACAGATGAGACAGGGGAGAGCTAAAGGAAGTCCTTATTGCCCAGTATGGGAGGGCTGCTGAAGAGAAGCGAGAACCACTGGCGGTAGGTACAAAGGAGCCTGGTATTTATCAGGTTAGGCTGGGGGCGGGTCTTACATGGGTGGTCAGGTTGTCATAACAAGCTCCGATTGGACAAGGCTTGACACTTGAGCAGAAAAGAAAGGAAGAAGTTGAGGTAACCAGGAAGAAGAAGGTAAAAGTGAGTGTTGGAGCAACACGTTGTTTTTGGATCCTCATGACATGTTGGCTCAGTGCCATCATGAATTGGCAGGTCTTTGTGTGGGTGAAGACCCATCTGCTTTCATGTTCTTTTATGATTATTCCCTAGTAACCAAAACTTTAAGAAGTTAGCTATGATTTGTTGAATGTTTTCAAACGTGACCCATGCTTGAAATACAATCAGACATTTCAACCTTTCCTGTTGACATTTCCAAACATGTCTTCCAGTGAGGCAAAGAAAATCCTGAAATAGATATAAATAGCTTTTTATCAGTACAAAACTATAACTTAAATAATGTATTAAATCTGTTAATTTGCAGTCACTGACTACCACAAAGAAAATAGAGAAAGGATAAGTTATTTTATTCTGATATCATATATATATTTTAATTTTATTTTATTTTTACTTTTTTTGTCGGTGGAACTGGGGATTGAACTCAGGCCCTTGCATTTGCCAGGAAAGCACTTATTCTAGTAAGCCATCTTCCTGGTCCTATTCTGATATATTTAAGTTTCTAGCATCAGTATGAGTATATTTTAAGATTGGCATAAAGAATACTAAGAGAAATATTTTCTTTCATTGCCACAAATCTTTCCCTGTTCTGTCTAGCAAGCATGTTTCTTGTATATGGTGGATAAAGGCTGATCCACTTTTGCATACATTGTTATGGTAACTAGTATGAACATACTCTTTAAAACATTAAAAAAATAGAAACATAAACTTCAGGAAAATATTTATGGCAAACATTTCTCTAGGAGAATCTATATTTTATTTCTAAAATGTAAAAATAAAAAAATACGGGGCTGGGGAGATGGCTCAGTAGAATAAGCGCTTCTCTGGCAAGCGCAAGGGTATGAGTTCAATCCCTGGTTCTGGAAAAAAAAAAGATTATTTTAATCAGCATATGCATAGAATTTATGAAGTGCAGTTTACTTTTTTAAAAATGCATCTTTATTTTAAGAGGTTATGCAATATAGTATAGAAATATCTTGAAGGTGCCATAGTGACTTTGAATAGAAAGTACTGTCACTTAAGATAAAATAAAATTCAAAGATGTAATACAAATATACATTTCTTTAAAAAATGATTTAGAAACATTTTGTCATTAATGGTGTTTCAATGTCTCCCCAGGGTCTTATTCAGTCATAAGTGGGACTTTTCCAGAGGTAGCTGGCTGTACATTACGTGAGCATAGAATAAATTCATGATGCAATGTTAGAATCAAAATCATAGGCCAGCCAAATAGCTCAGTGGGTTAAAGTGCCTGCAAGCAGGTGAAGGGCCTGGGGGTTCGATCCCCAAG
>NW_004524598.1:3843195-3855095 GCF_000260255.1 Octodon degus
CCACAACCCCAATTAATTAAAAGGAACTGTAGACTTCTCATTCCTGTAGTGAAGTCCTTCCCGGAGATAGCATAGTTCTTCTAAATTAACATAATGCATTACTTGGAGAAGTCCTCGAAGGGATTCACAAGTCCTGCCCAATTTGCTGCATTTTCTTCAGTATCACCCTCCTTTGTTTGAAAAGCTATTAAATACAGGCCACCCAAAGATATTCTTTGTTCTAAGCCACAGAAAATCTCCATGAGGAGTTAGCATCTTCCTGGAGCCTTAAATTTGTATCAGTTTTCTCTTTTATTAAAACCTTTGCCATCTACTTACTTGGGAGATTGTGGACCTAATCAATCCATAACAATTAGGGGATCATATTAATGTGCTATTTGGTATTGGACAGGGAATTTTTATCCTGACCAAGTCAGTCTACCTAAAGTAAAAAGTGTGAAAGATGGAGAAGTCTTTTAAGGGACAAAAACTTTGACAAAGGTGCCCAGGAGAAAGGAGGAAAGAGAAACACTTCACAAGGACTACGGTTAAGTCTTCCCACAGTGAACAAGCCATTTTTACTGGGGAGTAAAATGGACCAAGATTTGCTTAAATGCTCAGGAGTTCATGTGACAAGAGGCAACCCAATATAATCCATGGTTTCCGCAGACAAACACTATAGATACTCACAACAGGAAAAGAGTAGAAAAAAATAATCTTGAAAAGGCAGTCAGTACAGAAAAATCATTTCCCCTGAAATGTTCTCAATTGGGAACCAAGATCGTTCAGTTTTTAAATACATTACAGTAACAAAATGATCTTAATGAGGAGTGCTTTGTTCATATTCCTATCAAATCACAAAGTGCAGGATTAAATCTTCCTACAGCTTACAGAGTCACTCCTATCAGAGGTGAAAAATTTATCCTAATTCCTATAGGAATCTGGGGCCCCTACCTGAGGAAATAGTTGGTTGTATACTAAAATAAGGCTGATCTAAATTTAAAAGAAATAATTATTGTGCCTAGTATGATTGATGGATTGTGACAGTTAGCAATGTGTAGCATTCATGGAAAGGGAAAGAATTTATTAGTGTCATACATCAGACTAGCACTAGATTCAGATGTCCTCTCAGTGGACTGCTACAATCTCGGTCAGTTCTCTGGGAAAGACCTCCAGTCAAGAACAAATACAGCTGGAAGACAACACTATGTAATACAACAAATACTGCGAAATTCATATTGATGATTTAAGTGAAATTCTATATCACTTGTAATTTTTTCTCTTTTAATTCTAATTTATACTGTCTTTAAAAAAGGAAAAAATACAAAGAATGATAGATAGGTACTACAATAAATTTTTGAACTACAGTTATAGAAAAACAATGCGATTTTCCTCCCTTACAAAGTATTAAGGGCATAGTCTTACTCATCCTTTTCATGTTCCTGTTCTTGTAACTAATCAATAAAATTTACTCTACATGAAATGTTTCTCAACACTTCCCCCATGTATGTTTCATGCTCCATCCCATACCTAAGAATTTCTTAGGAATGAATCACATCATGTTTTCATTTTAATAAATGAAATAAATGTGATTATTAATGAAGTTTAAGCATCATTTTGCAATAGAATGAAACAACCTGTTTAACTTTTTCACATGTTGATAAATTATTTCTAAAAGATTATCTAAACACAAGCTTAAGAAAAATCTCACACCACATTTTGGAGGCCATTAATCTTAGGTGAATATGCATTATAATGATTTTGAAAAATGTTCTGTTCATTTGATGCATTAATAAACCATATTTTCTCAAATACATTAACCTTGTAATCATCATCTACATAAATTTATACTTGTTTGCAAGTAAAAGAATCCCACATGATACTAATAATAGTGAAGGGAGTCTATATTTAATGCATTTAGACTGGACATCCGCTATAACACATATATAATATGAAATATATAATTTATTTCATATTATGTACACATATGTAATATGAAATATAGACTGGACATCCTATAGATAATAAAACATACATACACATGTTAAATACAAAAGTATAAACATAATTAAGACATGCTTTTCCTCCCTAGCAACATTCAAATTACTTACCATGAGTTATTTTGGCACCATATCTTGACTTATCTTCAAAGTTCTGCTAAATTTTTGACAAAATGTTAATTTTAATGTCCTTAAATAAATTCTAAGTTCAATCTTGGGTCTTTATTAAAATTATTTTGGTTTGCTAGTATATAAAAACTTTTTGTAAAATATTATTGGTTTAATGGACTGTATTTTTTATTTTTATTTTTATTTTTGACTCAGGCCCTTGCACTTGCCAGGCAAGCACTTATCCTACTGAGCTAACTCCCCGGCCTCCTGGTTTAATTGACTTTAGAAATACACACAATTTCAGTTCAGTTTGCTATTTCCTGGCCCCATCATATTTCTCTTTACTGAAACACTGGTACTCAGAACAAAAAGAGAAGATATATTCAGGTTCCTAGTTTGTAGATGTTTGAATTCATAGTTGGATGGCTCCAAGAATGGGTAGCATAGTCAAACGGTTTGGCAGAGGGGCTTTACTCATAGCATGACAGACAGGAAGCAGAGAGATCAAGGTAAAAGGGAAGGCTATAGCCCCGCCCAGAACATGGTGCCACTGGCCCACCTCCTCCAGCTAGGCTTTACCTCCGAACATCACATTTCCCTATGAATTCATCAGTGGATTAATCCCTGTAAGAATCATCCCCTCATGAACCAATCACTTTTCAAAAGACCCACCTACAATTGCCTAAGAATCTTGGACATCTACATATAAACCATCATAGTACCTAACCATGTAATTTTAAAACATTTAGACCTGGTTTAACAAGGACAGTTCAGAAAGTTGTGCAGATGTCAGCTAGAGAAGATCTAGAAAGCTGTAACCTCATCTTGAGGGGAAATTCTTTCTGTAGCTCAGAAGACCAGAGTGCTGACAGGTGTGCAGACAGCATAGACAAGTCTCAGGAGGTTTTATTTGAAAACAGTGTCTCCACTGGCAGTAAAACCCATCATATATATTATTCTCTCATTGAAAATTTGTCTACATTTTGCTCATGTCCTGAGACTAGCAGAGTCTGAGATCAAGTGTAGTAGACTAATTAGTTTAACAGAAAAACTTTCAAGTCAGCTTTAACATGCAGGCTCTGATATAAATGCTACTGGAAATTTTTAGCCAAATTTATACTGTAATTTAGGGGCAAAAAGACAATTTGGAAAGTTTTCACCTTCCTCAGACACAAGGTGCCTGAAAAGTTCAAGTAGAGGAGGAGCTTGAGTTCTAAGAAAAGTTTAGCATTAACAATAAACCAGGTATTTTGCATAGGACAATGATAATTTTGGCTTGAAGACATCTCAGGAATCAGGAAGACACCAATCTTCACAAACTTCAATATACAAACGCACAACTTCCTTTGAGAAGCAAACTCCAGTGAACCACTGAGAAAGGACACCTGAGAAACAGTTTCCTAGGATTAAGTTTAGAGTACTCAGTTATCTAGACATTCATATACTTTGCAGTCATGATCAAAGGAGGTCCAGTGATTGATTGAGCTCGCATCAAAACTAACCATCATATAGTATCAGCTTTACAAGAATGAAAAATGAAAGATCTGTGGGGTAATGCAGGCTTCCACTCAAATTTCAAAAGAAGGTCTGGGAGGCCAGGCAGAGTGCCCCAGTGAGGGCAGTGTGAGAATACCAAAGTGAAGCCAAAAGGGTAGTGCAGAGCCCACAATTTAGAAAAGACAGGAACATAAAATTTTTGGCTGAGGACAGCTAGGGCAGCGAGCAAACCCACCAGGACAGCAAAGCCTTGTGGGCTGCAGCTAACAGTATCATAGGGAAGGCCACCGAAGCTGTTTGAAGTTTGCATCTTGACACAAATTTTCCTCCATGATGGATATGAAGCTATAAGATTTAATGTTTCTTCTGCTGGTTTGTGTTCTTGTTTTGATCTCATTCATTTATGAGTCTTTGTTTGTTCTTGTTGGAGCAGGAATGTTTATGCCGTGCTATTTTATATTGGCAATATTTAGTTTTTGTTTTGATTTTATTTATTTATTTATTTATTTATTTATTTATTTATTTTGGCAGAACTGGGGATTTAACTCAGGCCCTTGCGCTTGCCAGGGAAGCGCTTATTCTACCTAGCCATCTCCCCGGCCCCCTGTTTTGACTTTAGCAAGGGCTCAAGCTAAGAGTTCACTTCTTCTCAAAAAAGACTTTGGAGTTAAACTTCAGAAATTCTGATACTATTAGGATTGTGACAACTCTTAGAGATTGACTAAGTGCCCTTTGCATAAAGAGATGTCCATATGTCTTTTGAGGTCCAAGGGTAAAATGGTCCTATTGGCTTTAAAAATGTCTCATGTTCAATGCCCGGTACCGCAAAAAAAAAAAAAAAAAAAAAAGTCCCACCAAAGCTTCACACCTTTTCAGTGGCAGAGGTTTTGCAACGTGATCCTCCAAGCCCTGCATCCCAGAGTGTCCTCAATTGTGTGGCACCATGCTCAGTTTAGTAACCGTATTGTGAAATTCTGAGCCATGTCAAAGTAACACGTGAATATGTGTCTGGAATAGTTTATGTGCTTTACTTCTCTCTGAGACATGAAATTCCCAATTGGATCCTCAACTGGAGGCTCATAATGTCATCCCCGCATGTCTAGCACACAATTTAGGAACGGCACACTTATATGAAAGCAGCCATCTCTTACTTGGCTATGAATTTAATTTTGTAGGTTAAGTTTTATTAATGCAACCTTGTTCTACATGACTTTGGCAGGAAGGCTCACCAGAAAATGGAGGATAACCTTCAAGATGACTTGCTTCTACGGCTGGAAAGGGGTTCTGGCTTCAAGAGGGAACATGAGGGAGATGCTTTGGGTACAGCCCTTGTCATCTGCCTTACATCTAAATTCCTTTGGGTACTTATCACAAGGCAGCTATATTCCAAGACAACAGAAGTGAAACCTGCCCGATGTACAGCCCCAAAACTGGTGCATTCTCACTCCCATCTGATTTGTTTTCAGGAAAACAAATGATGCAAATTCAACGCGATGTGTGATTGGGTTTCCCCTTTTAGGTTATTACAATTTTGGCAATATTTTTATGTCACTATAGTTGCAATAAAATTTGTCAAGCAACTTATGGCTAGGAAAAAATACAGAAAATAATATGAAAACATATTTCATTTAACCCAGAGTGTATTGTGTGAGAAAATTATAAATAACATATTATATTACATGGAATGTCTGAGATGCAAAATTTTTCCATTTATGCATTTAGTACAGTGTCTCACTATGTAGCTGGGGCTTGTAGGGATCCTCCTGCTTTCAGCCTCCCCAGTGGTAGGATTACAGGAGGGTGCCACCATGTCTGGTCACAGCCCAGTGAGCCCCAGTGTTGGGGCTGGTGCAGCATATGTTACCAGGGATTGAACCCTGGCCCCTGTGCTTATTTTAAAAAGTGCTTAATTGGCCGTGCTATCTTGCAAGCCCTCAGCTCTTTCAGTTATACTTTTTCATCTTTATCCCTCTTATGCAATTTCCTATAGGCAATTATACGTACTTGAGATAAAAACATGAAGTATTTGAATGTGTTAGAAATTATGTAATTGAGAGTATAATTCTCTATAATAAGATGGACATACAATACCTTTGCATTTTTTATGTCAAGACTCACAAATGCTATCAGTTTTTAGTTGCTAAATTGACATCTTGGAAGTTAAATTGACCTGCTTCTTTTTCCTACTTAAGTTTTACAATTATTTTCATCTCTGTATTTGATAATATTCCTCGCTTCATAGGGCTTTATTCTGTGATCCTGGCTATTTTGGGCAATACTGCCACTTGTATTAAGAGCTAAGATCTTGTGAAACTTACCTGAATTCCCCTAAAGCTAAAATTCCTTACATTTTGTGAGGAGCTTTGTGTTTCACTTTTGCTTTGCAAGAATCATCCCTTCTTTTCTCAGATGCTCCTTAGGAATCCTTGCCCTGTGTTACCTTCGATGGTCTCTGTAAAAGCAACAGGAACAAAATTATCATCCAGTCCCTTTTTGGTAAAAGCAATTTCTGTTGCACTTCCAAGTAAAAGATCCCCTTCTACTGGGAAGGGGCTTGGCACTTCCAGTAAAACATTATTAAATATCTTTGAGGCTGTAAAACTTCTGGAATGAGTATCCCTATCTCATGAAACTGAATTTTATATCCACTTCACTTACCCTGAATAGTGCTGTTAAACTTGACACACACAAATTCACAATCATCACAGCAACGTTCATGTAAGAATTTCAAGTTTAATATCCGCTTTCAAGAACTGATGCTTGTCTTCATTCTTTGATTTAAATTTGTTCATAGTCTGTGGTTTATGAGTTTCACCAAACTTAATATTAGCCAGGAATTTGGATAATTTTTTGATTTTTTATTACATTAAATAATTATGTAGATGATGCCTGTACTATTCCCAATCCAAAGAACAACACAATATTCTTATAGTAAATGTAAATGCCTCCTATTTATATCTACCAAAATGTTAAATAAGAAATAAGGAGAATAATATAACTTACATGCCCAGTGCCACACACAAGTTAACCTTTATAAAACTTCATAATGTGATGGCCACATGATTTGTTTTATATTTTTAATTTTGATGTGTGAAGTACAGTGTGACTACAGTAATTGACTTTCACAAAACTGTCAGGGAAGTATTTCTGTGCTGCAGATTTTTTTTTGTTATTTTCCATTTAGTTAATAATTTTCATAAGTGAAAACCATTTAAATTTGTCAATCTAAAAGAAACAAATAAGCAAACAAACTTACCAAATTGGATACATAACAAGGAGATGATGATCTAACCAAAGAGGCATCATTTTCACCTCGGAATGCTAAAGCTTTTATCAACTAAGTGTTCAGTAGCCCCAGATCCACTTTAGAGAAGAAATACAGCTACAATTTAAATTCCAATTCTAAAACCAGAATCTCTCTGGTCCTTTCTAACCTAAGTGTATTATGCTCATAGTGGTTTTGTATTTTTACTGATGTAAAATGAAAACGAAATAAATCGTTCAAACACATAAGAAAAATATAACATAACATTTATTATGAAAGAGTTTCTATTTTTCAAGTACTTAAAATTTTATTCTGTGATGGAATAGCTATTAGTCTTAACAACACATTTATGCCATTAATGATTAGAAGACTCAATTCATTGATTGGCCTATTAAGCATGTCAATTTAATTTTAACTACTGTTTTCAAAAGGTCACTTATAAATTCTGTAATAAAATATTCTATTAATTCACAAACAATAGAATGCAGACTTATCTGTCCCTGGAAATATGACTGATTTTTATTTATTCTTCTGGAACTTAAATTATACCATCTGGAAAACTTAGTTTAGGTACAATGTAACAAATTTCTAGAAAAATATTAATTAGTGATTAAGGTTCTTACCTATGGGATTATACAATTATGTAAGAATGTGTTGCCATTATTTATTTAAATTAGGAAAGTAGAATTCTTTATTTTTCTGTCACTGAAAATGAATAGCAAATATAAAAAACAGAATATTACAACAAATACTATTTAAATAAATTAAAGCACTTTCAATATTTATATCACAATAATAGGGAGGTAATTTGTTAACTTATTAAAATATTAAAAAGTTATTTTTTGAAGATGTCCATAAACGAGTATAGATGTTGATTTGAGAAAGAGAGAGTGTGAAAACTTCCCACTGTGCTCGCCCGACACCTCCAGCCTCAGCCCAGGACCAGCATGTGTGTGAGAACTCCCTCTGTACCCTCCAGATCCCCGTCAGCCCCAGCCCAGGCCAGGGAGGTATGTGTGTGGGACCATCCCCACACTCATGGGAACCTCCTCTATCAGACACACATGCTGGTCCTGAGCTGAGGCTGGAGGTGTTGGGCGAGCACACTGAGAAGTTCTCACACCCTCATTTTCTCAAATCAACATCTATACTAATTTAAGGACATCTTCAAAAAATAATAACTTTTTAGTATTTTAATAAGTTAACAAATTACCTCCCTCTTATTGTGATATAAATATTGAAATTGCTTTAAGTTATTTAAATAGTATTTGTTTTGATTTTTTTTATATTTGCTATTCATTTTCAGTGACAAAAAAATAAAGTTTTTTTACTTATTGGTGAAACTCTGCTACTGAAGTTTCTACAGAGAGGCTGGGGGGCAGAACCACCCAGCTGATCCAGGAGCTCAACATCTTGCCAGAGGGGCCACAGTGGGTTCGCTTCCATGGGCTACAGCAAGACGAAGCTGAGCACAGCAGCAAGACCCAAGCCAGGAGCACGTGGATGAGTTTAAACTTGGTAGATCCGGTCCCGGTAAGCTGAGACACTTTGCTAGACCCAGATCTATGAGAGCATCCTCTCTCTTTCTCTCTTCATTGTGAGAGGGTGCAACAGGTAACCAGGGTGAACTAGTCTGCCTGGAATACCCCAGCTACATCAAAGGGAGGTGGTCAGACAGAATTTAGGGGAACTAACTTAAATACAAATTCCCAAATTAATATCTGCTTAGCCTCACAGGCATAATGTTTGCTCTTACAGTCTAAAATACAACCCGTTAGTTACAAAAGTTTGTCAACTGCCAAATATCACTACCCATTAGTGTTCCTAGTTATAGTTCTATAAATACAAAACTGTAACTGCCTTAACCACATAATCTCTCTTGGGTAAGAATTTTGGCAGGTGCTAGGGTTATAACTGCACCAAAGCTCTTCACCAACAGTCAGAGAACAGTGCTATACAACATGACAAAAGAAGGAGCAAAATGGATTCGCAGACAGGCCCTGAACCAACCAAGAACAAATGTAGGAGACACTAGCATAGAAGAAATTGGGAATAACACACCAAAAATTTCTGAAATAATAGCATCTGAAGTAAAGAAACAACTGCAGAAAGGTATAGAGGAATTCAGACCAGAAATAACCTCTGAAGTAAAATAAAAGAAATTATAACTGTAGTGAAAGAATTACTAAGTGCTTCTAAAGAAGACATTAATTTAAAAAAATAGAGGAGAATATATAAATGATGGAATCCTTGAATGAACAACATAGGAAACAAAAAGAGATCATGAAGCAGATTTAAAGAGATATTAAAACCTCAATAACAAGTTTGCAAAACAATTTGAATGAAAGTGAAGATAGAGTGTCAGAACTTGAAGACACCATGGCAGCTAGTGAAAAGGTAAGAAAAGGTCTCTTAAACGCAACTAGGATGCAGGAAAAAGTAATTTGACATCTGCAAGATGATGCAAAGATGAACAACATGACACTAATAGGCATCAATGAGAAAGAAGGAGTCAACACAAGTGATATAAAAAGAATGTGGGCAGAAGTAATAGGAGAAAACTTCCCAAATATGGGGGAACAATCTGACATTCAGGTAACCAAAGCATATAGAATTCCAAATAACATCACCCCAGTTGAAAACACGCCAAGGAAGAGAGTGACCAAAATATATGCAGGTCAGGAAAAGAAAATCTTTCACAAATCTTTTAATATTAAATATATTGAGACATCATGAGAGAAGTGTAAATTAACATCTGCCTCTATAATTATAATAGGTGCTCACAGAAGTGGTCATTAACTTCCATATATTTATTATTTTCCAGAAGTGGTGAAGTATACATTTTTTCGTCATTAATTTCTCAGATGATAGACTTATTTTTATCTATGCACGTACACACTTTGTTGTGATCTAAATTCACAATGATTGTCTACATTTCTAAAAATTTTATTATGGTAAAAGACACTTTGCCATTAAAAGCTCTTACAATAGTCTAGCTCAACTGACATGTAACCATTGCGTTGCTTCTTTCACTTTCTGAAGGAGTTCTGGAAGTTTTTGTGTGTGATTCTGGTTATGCTGTCCTGATATTCTCTACATCCCGAGTCAATTAAAAATATTTGCCTTTCATGGCCATTTTTATTTCGGGGAAGAGCCTGAAATCACATGGTGACATATCCGAAGGATAAGGTGGATGAGGACAGGCCATCAGATTTTTATGAGACAGAAATGGTTATAAATGTTTGACAGATGAGGAATGATAAAAAATTAGTAGATGTTTAAATAAAAATTTGTAATAAAAGATTCATTGCTGCTCATCCCCCTCAAAATGTTTCCTCTGTTTGAATACACTTATCTGATTAATTTGGGCAATGTACTTTCTACTGTATTCTTTAAACACTCACTATACTTTTGCATCATGCAATATGTACCTGTTTGTATGTGTGTGCACATGTCTGTCTGTTGCAAGCATAGGGTAGAATAGGTATACTAGGACATAATTCCAAAAACCTTTTCACTGCCATCAGAATCACGGAACAGAAATGACACTACATCACAGGACAGAATCTGAGTTCCAATCCCTCTTTCCCACTATTATATTAATTTGTTTGTTTGTTTTTGCATTCAGTACAGGGTCTATAGTGTGTTACTACACAGATCAAACTCATAGTGATCCTCCTGTTTTCAGCCTCCCAAGCACTGGGATTGCAGTTGTATACCACTATGCCCAGATTCAATTGTGCCCCATTGGCAGGGCCAACACAGCATGCCAGGAATCGAACCCCAGCTGCTGCACTCTGCCTAAGCAGGCTCTTTAGTCTGCTGAGCTATCTGGCCTCCCTTGCCCACTGTTATATTTATGATCATTGTCTTTCATGAAACCTGGATGAAACTGTGTCTGCTTATAAAGTCAAGCGATATAGTAATTGCAATATTGAAAATTATGCAGTACCTGCAGGGTGTTTAGCATCATGCTGGGCTCATATTTGGGGATCAACTAATGATGATATTAATAATGAGTAGTAATATTGATGATAAGGAGCTACACATGCAAAAGTGAAATGTAGACTGAGATGGCAGATTGTTAACACCATGAGGCCTGTTGTTAATCAAGTGGATTGAGGACAAAAAGCGAATGAGCTACAATGAAATCAGGAATAAAGAGTAAGAATTCTCCACGTCACTGGTGCCCACGCTAAACTTTACCTTCTATAGTGAAGAGCCAATTACAAGGCCATCATTGCATGTATTGCTCGCACTTCATGCGTAAGTGCAGGATCACACTCATACACAATTCTATTTTCAAGGGGAGGATTGGCCTGAATTAGGTGTAGGAATGGAGGGGAATATGTGTTCTTTCAGCATAGACCACTTTCTCTCCCTGTTCGTAGTTTTATGTTTCTTCCCTTTTTTCTTCCCAGTAAGGACCTAGTGATGTCACTAAACAGTTCAAGATTGTATATTTAATCTCTTCTGTGAAGAAATAGGAGAGATGTTTTCAATATCCAACGTTGGAAGCAAAATGTCTTAACCTATTCTTGAGGTTGTTATTTATAATTTTCCCAAGAAGTAATGTGAAAGATAGTCTAATTCACCTGCTCAAGAATGATAGTGTGGGGCAGGCAAGAGAACCCAGTGGACTAAACCACATGTTTAGGCAAACTTAGGCAAGCACAGGGGCCGTGGTTTGATCCTCGGCACCACATGATGTACCAGCCCCACCCCTAGGATGGGTTGAGCAGGACAGTGTTCAGGCGTAGTGGCACATGCCTACAGTCACAGCACTGGGGAGGCTAAAAGAATGAGGATCATCATGAGTGTGAGCAGCATAGTGAGACCCTGCAACAACCAAACACATTTTTTAAAAAAGAAGTGTGATAATTTATAGGATAGATGAAGTATTAGAAATTTGAGAAACCTGGATAAAGCTAAGATATTAGGGGTAACATTTGCTTCAAATAAGCTGCAGAAAAAGTTTTCTTAAGTAAATAGATGTTCCTATCCTATGATTAGCTAAAGGATCTAGACTTGAAAATGAGATTTCCATA
>NW_004524598.1:3855195-3886274 GCF_000260255.1 Octodon degus
CTTGGCTGGCTCTTCTGTTTTTTGTTTGTTTGTTTTGTTTTTAAATTTTATTTGGTACAGGGTTTCACTATGTAGCTCAGACTTATAGTGATCCTCCAGTTTTAAGCCTCCCTAGTGCTGGGATTACAGGTGTGCGCCACCACACTGGGTTTTGGTGGCTGGCTCAGTGCACCCAGTAGGGACTGACATGGGTGATGGTTCCAGGGATAGAACTCTGGTCCCTGTGCTTGCCAAAGCAGGCACTTAGTCCACTGAACTATCTCACCAGCCCTTCCCTGTAAATTATATAATATACACTGAAATTTTCAGTAGTGATAACTGCCAACTTTAGTTCTTAGAATGAGGGAAATGCAAACTTAGTTACATTATGAAAATAGATACAATTGACTGAGAGATAGAGGAAAGTGGTACCTAGGAAAAGGAAAAAAAATGGGAAGAGTTTGTGAGGGAAAATGAAGTTTTAATCTTCTTGAAAAATAATAGAAGATTAATTTTTCAAGTATATGGAGAACTCAAAAAACATATTACTAAAAATGACAATCATTAAAAGGGCAAGTGAATTACCAGTAGCACATGAAAAAAATGTTCAACTACTTTAACAATTAGGGAAATGCAAATAAAAACTAATCTACAGCTCTATCACACCTTAGAGAGAATGATCTGATAATAACAGTAGGTATAAAAGCAATGAGTGCTGGTGAGAAAATGATGGCATGGGGGAGAAGAACACTCTTGCATATTGGGTGGGAATGTAAGTCATTAGAATCACTAGGAAAACCAGATTAGAGAGCTCTGAAACAAAATTCAGCACTGAAGAGAGATACACCACTTGGTGCAGCTTCATCACTACAAGCTCAAGGAATGATATAGTAGAGTATAGCTATGCACATGCCTATGTTTATGGTGATACAGCTCATCATAGTTCAACTTCAGGATCAGCATACATGCCCACTGACGAATGTATAGACAGATACAATGTCTACATGCATGATGGTGTATTATTGAGGTATAAACAATAAAACCTTCTTTTGCTGGATGAAACAATCATGAGAAAATAAGCCAGTCTAAGAAAGTTAAAAACTTCCATGATTTCTCTTACATAAGAAAAGTGAATAGAAATAAATGCAAATTAGTACAAAAATGGAAGAGAGTGGACAGAAAACTAGACAACAGGCTTCTGGTGACTGAGAAGGTGAAAAGAGAGGGGGGCAAAAGAAATTGGAGGAATGGGATGAAAATAATCGAAAAATATACACATGCACAATATACCATCACAAACTTCATTATTCTTTATTATTAATATGCAAAAATATAAATACAAAATAATAATAAGGAAAAGAGAAATAGCAACAGTTTTACTATACTAAACAAATCAGTTGACTTGATTATAAACAAGTGCATGATAAACCATAAAGTTCTGCACCTGGAAATCAAAGAAGTTATAATAAACGTTAAACATGTGAGTCTGACTTATTTCACTTAAGAGTATGATCTCAAAGTTGCATCTATTTAACTAGGAACACCTCAAATTTATCCATTCTATGGCTGAGTAGTACCCATTATACAAAAAAAATCCACATCTTCTTCATCCATTCCTTGTTTGATGGGTATTTGGGATGTTTTCACCATTTAGCTGCTACAAACTGTACTGCTGTAAACACGAGTGCACACTGTGCTATGACGATTTTAATTCTTCTGGGAAGACACTCAGCAAAAGAATAACTGGGTCAAGAAAGCGTCCACTTGAAAGAAGCAGATGAAGTGCTTAAAGAAGGGAAGGGCTCTCAGAGCAATCATCTCTACTTCAGAAAAAAAAATAATAATAGAATGAGCATAAGTGGATAAAATCACACATGGAAGATCTAATGACTTCTGATCTTACCATAAAATATAAAGTAATGTGCGAGGAAATGCACACAGGATTCAGATGTCTGAAGGACTGGAGGTGGTTACATACAGCAATAGTCTATGGTACATACATGAATTACACAGAAAGTCATAGCATGATTGAAAAAGGTGAATTGAGGTCAATACGTGGAACATTGAAGAGTGACAGCATACACTTTCCTTTTGTGTGACTCCGGTTTTGACTTATGAAGCAGGAAAAAAAGAAAACTAAAATGAAAATTGACTTCATACAGGATTAGACTTTTCACTGTTCAGGAAACAAAAGTAGAGGATCAGTGAAATTTGTGTATTGATCTATGTTTTCTAAGGTTTAGAGAAAGGAAGTGGCAAAACAAGTCACTGAACTGAAAGTTCTCATTTAAAAAATTAGACTCGAGGTTCTAACTTAGCATAAAAAATTTTTTAGATACACCTGAAAAGCCAGCTGAGAGGAGCTGAGCTGATGACCAAAAATGGCCTTAGAAATGGAATGAGAATGGCATTAGAAATGTCAAAGAAAAAGAAACGAGTTATGAAATCTTCCAGTAGAAAGGAAATAGGGAAAAATGAAAGCATACTCTATTATTTACCTTATATTGCCACAAACTACAGGTTCTGTTTTGTTTATGAAATTGAAAATTAAAAGAAATAGAATATATGGTTACAAAAGTATAAACCAAAACAGCAGTTGGGGGAAGTTTTCATCTTTTGAATCAAGGGCATGAGATGTTTACATGTGTATGTTTAAATAGTTGCTGCATGTCATTGATTTGCTAAATAGTTTCAAAATTTCAAGTGATATTTTGTTCATTTTTGTTAATATGAACTCATTAATGATAAAAGTTGATGGTGCTTAAAAGTAAGAAAAATATTTGAGAATTTGAGGTATATTTATCTTTCAAACACATCACCTTATTCATAGTCATACACATACGTATGTACTCATACACAGTCTTTTGTTTTTGTATTTTAGAGAAGGTTCTACAGGGTGTTTGGAGTCTCACTACTAGCTCGGACTTGTAGTGATCGGCTTGTTTACAGCCTCCCAAGAGCTGGGATTACAGGCACCATGCCCAGTTTCAATTGCCATCTCAGTGCGCCCTGGGGGTGGGGCCAGCATGGCAGGCCCATGAACGAACCCCAGTGCCTGCGCTTGCTTGCAGGCACTTTAATCCACTAAGCTATTTGGCCGGACCCTGCAAACAACCCCCAAAATCATGTACTTTTTAGCTACACTGGACCAAGATGTGAACTGGATCCCGACGTTAGCATGTTGTCTTGCTTTTCTCTTTTCCAGTTACATGAAGAATTTGTACTAATCATCCCAAAATTCATGTGGACATTATGAGCATTTCCTGATCTTCTCTAATACATCAATTATCACATCTTTTAGAAGATTGATTCTTCAATTCCTGAAAGATCTATCTACTCTGCATCTGAAGTTCTCTCATCTCTGAGACTTTTCAGTGCAAGCTGATTATTAACTTTTTAAAAAGAAGACTGGGCGTGGAGAGGAGGACGATGGACATAGCAGCACACAAGGCACTTAGTGGAAAGAATCTCCCTTCAGCTCTAGCAGCAGCCGCAACACTTCAGTGAAGCAGACTCCCATTAGCACAGTAAGCGTTACCCTTCCAGAGATAACCATGCAGTCTAGGAAGCCTGCTCTTCCCATGCATTTATTCTGCCATCCATCAGCAAATGCTACTCTGCTGCACTGAACTCTAGTTCTTTCTATTGAGGGACCATAGTTATCCCCATTCGGCAGCAGCCCCTCTTTCACATGTACCTCATATTAAAAGGTGGGAGTTCCTAAGCCATTAGCTCTAAGAGAAGATGCAAATCCTACTTAAACTGAAAACATACTCCCATCTCTAATAGTTCGGAGATCTATCTAACAATAATTTAAGAAAATATAAGAAACAAAATTATTTGATATTTATGAATATCACAAATATTAACAATTTTCATTTAGCATAAGATATGTCAACTGCAATGCAGCACTAAAATATTTGAACAATTTAAAGAGTAAGTAGCATTATCTCACAGTATAGAGAAAAAGAACAAATGTACGGCATGAAAGAAAATATAACAGGTCAAATTATCTAAGTTTAAATAGATTATCAAATTTAACCTAATTTTAAATGGCAGTCATTAAAAATTGAAAGATGAAGACTGATAAAAAGTTTAGAATGTTTTTACTAGTCATGTTAAAAGGCTCACTAAGCAACCAACATTGAAACGTTTTTAAGGGTTTTTCCACATTATCAGGTTTTTCTTTTTGTCTTCTCAGGCTGAGCAACACACTACACCCTGCATGGCTTACATAATAACATATATTCCTCATAGTGCATAGTATTGGTACAACTACAATCAAGACACGAGCTCGGTAGGCTTTATTTTGAGCCCTCTTCTTTTTTTTTTTTTCAAAATTTTATTGATAAACAAATAGCAATGAGACAGTTTCAAATCAAATCAGAAGTACAGTTTCAACAAATAACACACTGCATATATTCTTCTTAGTGGTTTATTGCTGTACAAGATGCGGACTTGTGACCTATTTACACACACCATTAGAACAAATCATTCTATTCATTAAGAGAATGCAACTATATATCTATCCTAACCACTTTGAATACACAGATACAAAATGGACATTCATCGGTATACCCCATTTTTTCTAAGTTCCGTTATTGAATATTATAGGTGTGTAAACTCAGCAAAATATTCTAAAAGAGTCCAGTAGCCCATAATAGCATTGGGTCTACTGTTTAACTGGCAATGTCAGAAATTATTGACCTGAGTCCCCCACAGAATTTCCATTAGATTTTTTTGTTGTTGTTGTTTGTTTTTTTTTTGTTTTTTGTTTTTTGTTTTTTGCGGAATCGGGGATTGAACTCAGGCCCTTGCGCTTGCCAGGGAAGCGCTTATTCCACTGAGCCATTTCCCCAGGCCCTTTGAGCCCTCTTCTAAGGCACATGGGCAGATGATGCCTTAGAGATGTGTTATTGTGATTTTTAAAGCACCTATGGTTGATGGCTTAGGTGAAGAAAGTTTCCAGATATCTCTTCTTAAGCTAAGGACACCAAAACCTCAACTGTACTTCCGTCAATGACCCATTTCCAAATATAGTCACATGAGGGTCAAGGTGCATCCTAGGCAATTTTGGAAAGCACAATCTACTCTACAAAATCAGGGTAAGGAGAATCCTTGATTTTTCATGTAAGAGGCCACACTGTATAAAAATGGAGAGTGAAACTGCCATTCTGTTGTCTAATTGTAACAATCTGAAATGGATTCTAAATAGTCTATGGATTCCAAAGATCCTAAATATTTTATAATATCAGCCATAATGGGACTCTAATTTACATTACCAGGTAATGTTTTAAATGATTTAAACATTTAGTGCTTCATGACATTTCTACATTTTATACAAAAGAACACTGAGTCACTGAACCATTACGCATCCCAAAAAGGCACTTCTGTAAAGTAAAGCCAGATAGTCTAGATCTTAAGTATCATACAAAGAGTGATTTAGAAATTATAACTGGATAAATCTGCTAAATGAAAAAAAAATCCCATGAGATAAGAACTTATTACAAAATACACCTCTAGGTATGAAAACAGTATAAAAATTGTGAATGAAAAATTCCATTGTATAATTGTAGTGGATAGCTAACAGGTGGTCAACTTCTTATACTTCTTATACCCAGCTGAATTGAACTGGGTGTAGACGGCCCACCTGTGGGCTATTACCAGCGTAAAAGGCGGAGTAGAAGAATCTGTTGTATGCAGTTAGGGATGCTGTTTGGAGAAGCTATTGGAGCTGTTGAAAACCTTTGGTTCTCCTGGGCTGTTCTGCTGGAGGACCTTGTCATGCTGACTTTCCTGGTGAACTTGGCTGATCTTGTCAGAGGAGGAACTTGGGATCTTCATTATTTAGAATGGCTACAGCTCATGTTGCAGGAGCTCTAGTACTCTTATTGAGCATTGCTTCCTGGCTCTAGAGGGGAAGATGGTGCACTGCTCAGCCTCATGGAGAAGCTTGTCTCATTAGCTTTCCTGATGGCAATTCAGCTTTCCTCATCATCCAAGTAGCTCAGGACCTCACTGTTGATCAAGTTGGTTGTGGTAACCTTTGGGGAACTCTAGTGCTTACTTTGAGAATTGCTTCCTAGCTCAAGTTCAGATCCTTCAGCCTGCTAGCACAGGTCCTTCATCCTGCTTATATAGAATTCCTGGCTTCTACCACTGACCTTTGGGTCTTTCCAATGCAGATCCAAGACTCCTCAGGTCTGCACTGTGGGACCTGTTGGTTCTTTAGTGTGTTGACAGTTTTCCTGCATTCCTTGTATATAATTCTTTGAGGGATTCATTATAAAATAATATTGTAAAGTATATCCTATATTATATTATTCCCTTGCAAAAAAACCCCAAATGACAATAATAATTAGTTAAAAACTAACGATAACAACAAACTAAAGCGCTGCAGGCTCCACTCTCCCACAGTAAATGTCAACCTAGCTAAGATATTTCTCCTGTTTGGTATAATTTACTACTTGGGAAAGTCTTTGAACTGACTCCCAAGGTCCTGCTCAGTGTGCTCACACTTTCATCAGTATCCCTCTCCATTGTTTAAAAACCAATTAAGCACGAGCCATGCAGAGAAATTGTTTATCTCAGCCCCTAGAAAAAGTTGAATTCTTCTAGAGTATTTTGATCCCCCTGGAGCCCTAAAATTATTCCACTTGTTTGTATGTTGGTTTTAAGCCTATGTCATCCACTACTTTGGGAGACTGTGCCCCTGATCAGTGTGTGATCTGACTAAGGTTCAGGTGGACATAGGGATCCTATTGCAAAGCAGTTGAAAGGTCCTTAGTGTTACAGCCAGGCAAGACCTGCACTACCCTGTGGACATGTCATAAAGTTTTTCCAAATGCCAATCTTAAGAGCATTGCACATGTTTATTTGGTGGACAAAATATTACATCAGCAAAGCATTCACACTACAGCAGGAATAGCATATTACTGGTTACTTTTAATCAGATTTACATGGGACCTAAGAAAAGAGAAGTGCAGTTGAAATATTTGAATATTCCCTAGTCTGGATAAAATAACTATTTAAAACACAAGGGGTTGAACAAATACTTGAAGAAAGATTAGTGAGAAAAATGCTAGAAATGTGTTTTTCTCCAGACAATTGGAAAAGAGCCTCAAAATATTTTGCTTTCTCACCTATCAATGGATCCTTTCAAAAAAAAAAAAAAAAAAAAAAAAAAAAAGAAAGCTGTATTTTATAAATCCTGTTGTTGAAGTATCCACCCTTTCTTCACTCAGTTTTTATTCTCTGTCATACTTAACCAATAGGGTTATGAGAGTGAAAAGACTTAGTTCATGTAAGTGATAGGGGAGCCCATATGACCATATGTGTACTATGGATTACTTGTTTTAGTGTTTTCTCTCTATCATCATTTTTATTTTATTGGATCAAATATGACATAAAATGTTTCATAATAGGGGCCGATTTTTAAATCTTTATTTTAAATAATTTTCCTGTGATTTTACTCTTTTTTGATCATGATATCTAAAATGCTCATAGCTTTATTTTTAACCTACTAAACTTATGTATCCAGTACTAAGTCTTGAGGAATTTTGGCTATCATTGCAGAGTAGGTATGTAGATATATTTAAATATACACGGTTAATATTTGTTCACTTGTCATACTTATATTGTCAATTATAAAACTACTATTTTTAGAATGAGTAATTTACCTCATATCTGGACCTAATTCTTTAATAATTTCTGAAGCTTTTAATCTGCAGGTACTTTACATACATTTATTCTTTTAGATGTGAAATAAGAGAAAACACAGCATGATACAATGGACGATCGTTTTGCTCCCAGCACACAGCAAGGACATATTCTGCAGTTTTCTATTTGAAAGTGACCCACAAAGATTTGAGCAATTTAAATGTGCAACACTATGGCTATGGACACAATTGTTTCTATGAGGCTGGAATTAATGCTAAAGTAAAGGAATATAAAATTTCTCAGGACAGGAGTTAGCATTTAATGGGAATGTTGCATTTGCCGGTGGGATTATTCTGAAATCAATCTATGATAAATGCTTTCACACCAGTATATGAATGGATTATTGATTATAATATGCCTTAAATGGTTTTCAGAGCTGATCAACTGGTAATGTGTTTACATGATATTCAAGGAGATATGCTCTTTTCACTCTTATATTTTATAAATTAATAAACAATGAAGATCAAAGTGTATGGCTCAATATTTATTCATGAATATGGAGTGTATTAATCTATATGTAATTAACCGTATATCTGGTCGTTAATTAAGCACCCCGAGTCACTAATTTGATATCAAGAAGGGTACTAGGCTCCAGGTTCACAGTGATGGGAAGAGAAGAAGCTTGACTGTCATGTGCTTTGTAGCATAAAGTGAAATGCAAAAAATGCAAGAAAAATATCAGCAAGATGTAATATAGTATTTTAAAGAAAATCTAGAGACTTGGTGCAAAATTTCCAGGCTTTCCATGGGATGCTATCATTTTTTAAGTCTGTGAACTTGGGTGATTTATTCACTGCCTTGTATCTCCACTTTCAGTCAGGAGCAAGAAAAAAATAACCTAACCAATAGAGTTTAAGGGTGAAAAGGCTTAGTTCATGTAAGTGATAGGGGAGCCCATATGACCGTATGTGTACTATGGATTACTTGTTTTAGTGTTTTCTCTCTATCATCATTTTTATTTTATTGGATCAAATATGACATAAAATGTGAAAAATAGGATCTTTCCAGATATAATTAAGATGGAATCACACTGAATTAGATGGGGGAAGAAATTAAATGCAATGACTGGTGTCCTTAGAAAAGAAGTAGGGCCATGGGTAATAAGCCCACAGTACTTTGAAGACAAAGGATCAATTGATGTATCCTCAAACCAATAGCCAAGTATCATGGGTAACTACCAGGAATGAGAGAGAGACACAGAGCTGATTCTTCCCTGTGACTTGAGAGGAGTGACACTTTGCCTTCAGACATCGACCCTCATGAAATGGTAGAGAATGAATCTGTTGTTGAAGGCCATCTCGTTTGTACTACCACATACTAAAATCCTCAGGAATCTAATACAGGCAGAAACAATATTTTCCCCATTTACAGATAAGGAAAACAAAATAAGTGCTATTAAACAACATGTTTAAGTTATAGTATTAGAAAATGGTAAAGCTAAGCATTTAGTATGAGCTAGTTCAGGTTTGGAACACAGATATTAACCACTTTGAATTCTTCACCATTTTTTTAATGGTCATAATTACCAACTTGTAGTCAATATTCACTGGAATGCTTTTGTACACTGAATGCCATTCTAAGCACTGAAAATAAAACAGTAAGTAAAACTGAGAAAGGTTATCTACAGTTTCATTCAGTGAGGGGGAAAAATAAACAAAGAAAATCAATATTCTGTCTCAAACATTAATGTTCAAGAGGAAATAAAACAGAAAAGGAAGACAGGAAGCTCTAGTTGGTGAATGAAGACCACAGAATTTTTAATCCGAGAGATTGAGAAAGATCTCACTCCCCAAGTGACATTGAGATGTGTACTAAAAAGAGAGAAAGAAAACATGTGCTATCCAGGGTAACTGACACATAGATTGAAGGGGACAAAAGAATCAAACAGAATCAATGTCCTAAGTTCCAAAATGTGCTTGAAATTTGAGAAGTAACAGGGAAGACACTGTAGCAAAGTGGAAAACAATGTTTCAGGAGTGTGTTATGAATGAGTTAAAAGGAAAAACTTAACGACTATGTCATCTACACATATGTATCATGTATAGCTGCATATATGATATATGAATTATATAAACCCGTTTGGATACAGTTATGCAAATAAAGATTGATTAAAAAAGTAGAAGAGAACCAAATGCTTAGTTCTGATCTCTCCCAACTTTAAAAAGTCAAGGAGCTAAAGAAGAACCAGCAAAGGAGATTGGAAACAGCTGCCATTCAGCAATTGGCAGCCTTAAGTGTGTGTCGATTCCTAATAAAATGTATTCGTCTACAAAGACGACTTCTATTTCAAGGAAAATTATTCAAGGTATATATGAATAAATCTTGAATGAAAATTCCTAAACTTTGTACTCATATTGTATAAATGTAATCATATTTTTAAATATTTTATTTATTTTTTTGTTTTTTGAAATAGGGTCTCACAGTTTAGGCTGGCCTTGGGCTTGGGAGAGCCACATGCCCCAGCCTTCCATGTGGTAGGATTAAAGGCATGTGGCACCATATATATGGTATAAATTCAGAGTCATTCCAAGTAATAAAAGTCCCTTTCGTAACAGTTTTCAAAGGGGCTGGGGAGATAGCTCAGTAGAATAAATGCTTGCCTGGCAAGCGCAGGATTCTGAGTTCAATCCCCTGTGCCATGAAAAAAAAATAGTTTTGAAAACTGTTTTGTTCATAAAATGTTTATACTGTCTTCTTAAGGAATTAAAGACACAATTTAACGAATTGCTCTGAAAATTTACTTTCTACCTGTAGTTGAAATCATAAGGCTGCTGATATGAATAAATTATTACATCCTCTCTTTTTAACCATTCACCCATGGTTAATGATTCTTCTTACCTAATTTAGGTGGTTTTAATAATCCTGCATTACTGACTTCATCTGTCTACATTTTCCCTTCATATTTATTCAGTATCAAAAAGTGGCAGGTGTATCAATTTCCTATAATAAGCTATAGCTCTTAAATAAACATATGCTATTTGATGTTCTTTGACATTCAGTTTACTTTTTTAAACAATGGACTTATGAGAAAAGGGCATACATAAGGCCGTGTTTATGAGGTATAGAAAGCCAAAATGAAGTTATGTCCTTGGCATTGTTCCCCTAAGTGCGTACTACAAAGATGGGCTTCCGATTAACATTGTACTATTAACATCTACTATACAGTGTAATAAGGATTATTGCATAGTTTCTAGATTGAGTGCAGTTTATGTGTTTTATCAGTGACCTAGAAGAAAAAATGTGGGGGTTGGCTGGCCCTTTAGAGCGGAACATTGTAATTCAAATTGACCTTGACAAGTTGGAAGAGTAGTCGGAAACAATGAAAATCTTGAGGTCAGTTATAGAGCAGGAACTACTGTAAGTGAAAACATGATACATCCCAAACATAGAATGACTAATTAGGCGAAGATATGGCAGAGAAGAAGTAGAGATCACAGGGGACATGAATAGAACATAATTCAGCTCAGCAGCATTTTTTTTTTTTTACAGTTGGAACACATACTGCTGAAATAGTGCATGAAATGCAGGACTATTCTAATTAAAATCTATAAGAATATTTTATATTCATCAGTTTAATGTTGAAATAATACATCAGATTTTGGACAGCTGGAATATGGCAAATACATATAAGACCCAAAGGACAGAGAGAAAGTAATTATTAGAGAACTAGAACTTCATAGAAGCAATAATATTTATATAACTTGCTTTAAAAAGTACTGTTAGAAATGTTTTAATAAGCATCATTTTGAGTATTCAAATGATGATATTATAAATTGTTGACCAGATGCTTTAAAATTTCATTGAATTCAGAATTGTTAGAGTTTTAGCAAAGTTGACATAAAACAGTGGCTAACACAAAACACATTATAAAGGAATATATCATGGCATGGACCAGAAAGTTTTATTTTTAGTATTCATTCTCAAAGAGCTGAGATTTGGATTCAGGTTTTAGACAATCAGATCTGAACCACTATCATTCCCAAAATCATCCTCTCCCTCAACGACTGTCCATACTTAAGCATCTACCTATAACGTACATCCTTCCTCAGGGGCCAAGCTATTATTATTGCTGTGTACAACTGTTTCCTGTTCTAGTTAGCTTAAGCAAACATAAGAAAGTAAATAATTTATAAATACTGATCTAATATGTAAAAGAGATAAATTTATTTCCCAAAATTCAATCTTAGTTTTGATATAAGAGGCCAGGAGGATGGCTTGGGAGTCTAAATGCCTGAGGCAAGCGCAAGGACCCAAGTTTGATCCCTAGTATTGCATGACATGCTGGCCCCAGAACTGGGCATGCATGTGGTGGTGCATGCCTGTAATCTCAGCACTGGGGAGGCTGAGACCGGAGGATCACATGAGTCTTAACTGTGTAGCAAGACCCTGCCTCAAATAAATAAAGTTAAAATTAAAAAATTGACATGAAGTTTGTGATTTTATCGTTCCACATTCACTTCCATTGCTTAATTGTGACCTCATGGAAATGCCTAGTTTCCTGTGGAAACGCAGTAACTCATGCCACTGATAAGCTTTAAGTGACATGAAAATGTGTCTACTTATGTCTTTGCATTATTCTGTGTTGAAACTCACTTCCATTAAAATCACGCACTGGCACTCATTGAAAATATTCTGTATTTTCCTTGGGCCAAGTGACTGTAATCTAAAAGTTATAATGCAGTTAGTTTAATTTTATAAGCTTAGAAAACAACGTACTTCCGATTAGATTTGATAGTTTCAGTTTTGCACATTGCTACCAGCAGTCACAGGATTTTAAGAAGATTTATTGATGTAGAGATGATGTCTCGTAGCTAATAGAAAATGTGAGCCTCCTTAGAAAGCATTGGATGATGCCCACATGGAAGGCATAGACTGGCACGGGAATACCTAACACAAGAAAGCAGATGTGTGCCTGTCCAAGCAGAGGCATCCACATTTTGATGGATTAGCAAAGTCTTTTCTGTTACCCAGCTAATTTTTACTAAGGGTTATCCATATTTATAGATATGCCATAGACTTTTTGGTTGTTACAAGTGCAGAGTTATATTTTCTTAAAAATGCTGAAGATGTTATATAATGTCAATTTTTTAAAAGTTTTAGGAGCTCATGTTTGTGAATGTCCCTGTCAGTCGTATGGGAAGAATTTTATAAAACAAGGTAGAATGTGTATGTTGTTTTCTCTGACTATGTTGCTAGAAACATTTAAATTGTTAATAACTTGTGACTATATCTGTCTTAATTTCTCCTCTTGCTGAGATAAAATACCTGATGCCCAAGCATTAAAGAAGGAAAAGTTTAGTTAGTTCACAGTTTGTGGAGGATTCAGTCCATACTTGTCTGACTCCAAGGCAGGGTGGCCCATGGCAGAGGGCAGCAGTTCATGGTGATGAAAACAGCAAAACAACAAGATCAAAAAGGAATCATTACCATGAGCCAGCCTCTTTCCCTCCATTATATTGTGTGGAGTGTATGGACCCCAGGGTTGGAGTATCACCCACACCCGTCATCCCAGCATTGGACCTTGGGTCAATCAAAAACTCTAGAAGCCCAACCCATGACTGCATGAGGCTTTGGAGATACATCTAGACTTAAGCCATAACAATATCCGTGTTAAAGTGCAAGTATATTGGCCTTCTACTCTAGACACTAGCATTTCCTTGGTCTAATACATTGCAATGAGAATTTAACTTTGCATTATGTAAAAATTATACAAAACCTTTTATTAAAATATTTAGCATTTTATAAAAATTTCTTAGCAATAACAGCATCATGATTACTGAGTAAGTGAAACAGCATATTCAATTTCTCATAACTGATTTTTAATTTTTTAGTACTTGGGTGTTTGATCACCATGCCATCATGCTTCAACAATCAACTTTTCTCTTAGATCAGTGTGGATATAGTCATTTCTAAGCTTTAGCTCACATTTCTTTTAGCTCACATTTCTTCCTGCCTTTACATCATTTAATGTCTATTTCTAAGCTTTAGCTCACATTTCTTCCTGCCTTTACATCATTTAATGTCAGATCCATAAAACAGAAACTGCGACAGAGAACAGAAGAAAATATTCATAATAGATATGAAAACAAACCAAATAGTCACAGAAAACTTTACAAAGACATTAGCTAGCACATTCATGAAGCCAGGCATATCAAGATACTTGGCCCCACTAATAGTGTTCTGCAGTTTCTTTTGCCTGGAAAGGTATCTTTATATTGTCCAAAACACTGTTGTTTTTCCACTAAGACAGATCATATGGATTTCCTATAATATTTCAGGACTATAAACATGTACACTTCTTTCACTGAATGTCTACATCAGTTTTTAATTACCTGTTTGTATGTCTGTCTCCCCAGCAAGACCTTTTCATGAGGTTAAAAATGTGTTTTATTCATTTTTATTCTTAAAATATTATAAAGAGGCCCCAACTAAGACAGGAATTAATGGAAGATTGTTTTGAAATGGTAATGGTGAGAGCTGCAGAATATCTAATTCAAATTATTGGCTTGAGAAAAAAATGATTTAAAGTTAGTTGTCTTGGTTACTTTTCTCTCTTCCCTGGGACAAAATACCCAATACGCAAAATTAAGGAAGGAAATGTGTATTTAGCTCACAGTTAGTGGAGGTTTCAGTCCATACTCAGCTGGCTCCAAGGCAGAGTGGCATGGGGCACAGGACAGCAGTTCATGGTGGCAGAAAAGAACAAAAAGGGAGAAGAAGCATCAGAGTGCTAGCACCCCACCCTTCCTTATATTGAATTTAGGCTCTCTGCCCCAGGATGGGTATAGCATAATCCTAGCAGCACTAGCCCTGTAATCTCCACATTGGCTTGTGAATTAATCACAAAGTCCAGAATCCACCCCCCAATGACTACATGAGGCTTTGGGGAGACACCTAGACACAAACCATAATAATAATTAAAGCTGAAAATACTTTCCATTATTCCTTTAATAAATAGTAAGTAACGTCACTCACAGACTGTATTTCTTTCTTTTGTATCTGTTTCTGAATTTTAGCTTTACTCTCAAATTTAAATTATTGTTAAATAATCTCTCTCAGTGTATGTCTTTTTGTCTCTCTCTGTCTGTCTTTTTCTGTCTGTGTCTCTGTCTCTTCCTGTCTCTGTCTCTGTTTCTCTGTGTCTGTCTGTCTGTCTCTATCTCTCTCTCTCTATTTTTGTGTGTGTGTGTCTCTGTCATTCTCTGCCTCTTGTCTGTCTGTCTGTCTGTCTGTCTGTCTGTCTGTCTGTCTGTCTCATGTCTCTGTCTCTGTCTCATGTCTCTGTGTCTCTCTGTCTGTCTGTTTCTCTCTCTGTCTCTCTGTCTGTCTTCATTCCATCCTTTTAAAATTTTCCAAACGTTCTTTTGTTTTTCAGAGCTTCTGAATGGATCATGATGACTTTCACTAGTGCTGGTGTAGAAAATGTTTTAAGGCCTGCCATTCTCACCACCTTTCTTTAGAACGAGAAATCTTTTTAGTCCTTTCAGGTCGGGAAACTGGAAAACTGGAAACTAACTTTCCAGTGGAAAAACAGGGATCCTATTACCAGAATTACTTTAAGTATTCAGGTTTCCAGAAACTAATTGTCCAGACCTTCACATTCTGCTTTTCTTCACCTAGCAATGACCCACCTGGTGCACTGCATCTCAAAACCATCCCTGAAGTTATCAAGGTCCATCACCAAGTACGAAAACCAGAAATAATAACAACAAAAGAAAAATCAATCATCAAAAGGAGCATTATGTAATTTTTTCCAAAAGGAAATTGCCTTTTTCTTTTCTTTTTTTTTCTTTTTTGTGGAACCAGGAATTGAACTCAGACCCTTGTGCTTGCCAGGGAAGTGTTCATTGTACTGAGACATCTCCCTGGCCTGAAATTGCTAATTTTTTAAACAAACTTCTTGAAAAACATGTCTTAAAATCTTCTTAGAGTTTCATTAAATTTTTGAAACACTTATTAAAATTAAATTCATTGGTGTGTGCTATTGTGAGAGATGGACGAGACAAAAAATTTAAAAGTGAGAAAACTGACCTTGGTGAGGAAAATAATCAATATGGGGTGGACGTACCAAGTTTGGGATGACTGTGTATTGGGAAATGTTTATTCAGTGTCTGCTGGGGACCAGTAATTACACATGAATTTATGAACAATCAAGTCTTCAGTGTTACAAAATTTATTTCATTGAGATTAAAAAATATTTAAGTTTTTATCTTTATAGCAGTTGGATATGAATCTATTAAAAAAAATTGTGACAGGCCAGCCAAATAGCCCAGCATATTAAAGTGCCTGCTTAGGCAGATGCAGCAGCCAGGTTCAGTCACCTACATCACAAGCCAGGCCAGCCCCGCCCCTGTGGCACCCTAAGATGGCCATTGAGACTGGGCGTGGTGGTGTACACCTGCAGTCCCAGCTCTTTGAAAGGCTGAACGAATGAGTCCAATCTGTGTAGTCAGACCCTGTTGACCCTGTATGCCCTTACAGAAAAAAAAAAGATATTTGTGACAGAGATAAGCATTTGAAAGTGTTTCATGCCTTCTTCATGAATTCATGAGGTGACACAAGTCCCCTGCTGCCTTATTCCACTTCCTGTCACTTCCCTGAGATGACCCCCTCAGGAATTCTAGTTGTTTCTTTAGTGATTGCCTCATGAGGTAAATATGCTTATTTTTCATTCTTTGACTTTTACACTTAGGATTGTCTAATATGAATGATTAAAGTTTTAAGTCATTTATGTTATCTTTTATCATATGTGATCTCCTATCTCTGATATTCAAAAAATATTCAGGTCATTATGCTGTATCTTTAAAAGTGTTACTCAGTTTGCAAATCCAGAATCATTTAAACATTATTGATTGCCTCCTGAAGAGACACAGGACTATGAAATTACATAAAGTATAGATTCTTTAATACCAGTACAAGATGATAAGATTTGACTTCTTAATATAGCTTGATTTTTCTGGAGAGGTGAAAAATTATTGTGCAAGGTAATACAATAGTAGAAAGAGTTTTTGTTTAAACTTATCGATGAGGTACAGCTAAAGAGCTCAGCAGATTAAAGCACCTGCAAACAAGTGCAGGGACTGAGGGTTCAATCCCTGGGCCTAATGTGCCAGCCCCACCCCAGGGGTGTGCTGAGAGGGTAATTGAGACAAGGCATGGTGGTGTGCACCTGTTACCTCAGCTCTTGGGAGGCTGTAAACAGGCAGATCACTATAAGCCCGATCTAGTAGTGAGACCCTGAACACCCTATAGACTCTTCTCTAAAATACAAAAATAAATAAAAATAATAAACATTAATGAAAAATGAAATTGTATGGAGATTTTTCTAGATAAAGCATATTACTAATTAATATTATTCATTGTGTATGTACCTTATATTTATAATATTTTACTGTAGTTTCACTATTTATAATATGTAATAATTTCATTCTTTTCTGGTTTTTCCTTATCTTGTACCTTCAAAGTCTAAATATATGCTATAATATACACATCATTTTATTTAAAAATAATGTGCATCTATCTAAAACATATTAGTAAAATATAATCACCCTGAGAGGAGAAGGTAATGCCTATTTTATTAAAAATCTTCATGATGGGGCTTGAAAATAACTGGAATTTTCTATGCTCTCAATAAATACTTGTCAAATGATATAATTTAATTAAGTGATCATGTAAAGATTCAAACTCATTTCTAGTACTCTTATTTTTGAAAAACAAAATATCTTCATCTATCATAATTATTTAAATACCTTGTATAAATTTATTATACAAAATAAAATCAGATAATTGGGAACTAGGAAACAGATAGGATTTTATGGTACCAGACTTTTTAATTTTATCGATAAGGAGCTTGAGGACAGGAATTGGCTAAGGACAGAAAATTAGTAAAAAAAAAAATCTATATTAATCAAAGTTGAAATTTAAATGCTGATGCTTGCTGCAGTCCTCCGATGGCCTCTAAATTCTCCCCTTTAAAAACAGCCTTTATCTCTGAATATCTTTTAATTAACGGTATTGTATCAAATCTATTATGTGAAATGTAACAAATGCATGATAGAAATGTATAATTTTAAAATATAGGAGAAATTACTTGTGAGATAATGTGATAACTCTCCGTATTATGATTGATGCTTGAAAGAATAACTTAGATGATTTTTAAAATGGCATGTTCATTCAGCTTAATGAATGATGAAATATATTGCTAACGTGGTCTATGCATACTTTCCTCATTAAAGAGATTGAATTGAAGATTAACAGAAGCCATTGTAATCTAAGTGTATGACTTCTACTCCAAGAATTAAGAATATGAAAAGTATCTGTGCCTTCCAATTATAATACATCTTATAGGGGGCGGGGAGACGGCTCAGTGGAATAAGTGCTTCCCTGGCAAGTGCAAAGGCCTGAGTTCAATCCCCGGTTCCACAAAAGAAAATAATACATCTTATATTCTCTTGTGTATTTATGGATTAGATTTGTGTATGTCTTATTCAGGCAACGTTAGATAATTGATATTTCACCTCAGACTGTGCTTGTATCTATGAGTTTCTTCCCTGTAAGAGAAGATTTTCCTCTGAATGACTATTTTGAAGATTATGATATCGACTGTATTTATTATTTTTATCTTATTAATTTAAGAAACTTTGTTTTACTTTTGTGTAAAATAAAAATATGCTTTTTTCAATTTATGAATAAATAGCTAAGATACAAGCATTTAGCAGGAACTGCTGTCTCAGAATTTTTGTTTGTGCTAAAGTTCACCTCCTTCACGCACACATTTTCTCATCACTCTTGACTGCATGTGGATGATATAAACACAGCCCAAGACAAAAAAAAAAAAAAAAAACCCTAGCAGTTTCTCTCCTGTTACCATCTGTAGGCCACCAAAGCAGACAAAGGAAATCTTTTTTATGTGCTTTCGTTATAATTTACTTATTTGACTTTCCACCGATATTGGAGAAAACACCATTTTAAACTTACAAGAACCTGAATAAAGACAGTGTCTCCGCGAGGTAAGCAGCCTTTCCTTTGCAATTATTTTAATAGAATTTCACTGGCTAACTTTCTGGAATGCTTCTTCATATTTTGTGGCCTGGCTCGGCTGAATGTTTTTATAGCTTTGTGTACGTGTCAAAGGTCCTCTGCGGGAATTCTGTGAGAAATATGCAGACTGACCTGCACATGAGGAATAAGGAAAACATCACAGCAAGGGATGGCATGGAAGTTAAAATGAAATATTTGGAGCTCTGTGCATGGCCCTTTTAAGATCTTCCGTAGGAGGTCTGTGTTGTGCTGACAAAGGAGCCACGTTTTTATGCTTCGGACCATGCTTGGAGCTAGACACTGTGCATGATTTTCTGCATAGATTTAGAAGCCATTATCTATTGCATGAAAATAACAGTGGTGTTTGAAACTTTGTCACTAAAATCAAGTTCCTTTTGCTGCACCACACCATAGTGGAGGAGGGAGAAGTGAGCCCTCCCTTCCAATTACTGTGAGCTGATGTCTTCATAATAAATGTTGATGTGAAGCCTCCATGTTAGGCAATCAGCGGCAAAGGCTGTCACTCCCTGTTGCCTTTAACAACAAGAAGAATGTTGGTGTGAAGTTATGAGTGCTGTCTGTGTACATTCTCTGAAATCTTCCTTAAAAACTCCCAGTGCAGAGCATTTTGTTTATTATCATGCTCTTCTGTTTTAAATAACATACCCATTTCATGTTCTGATCATCAAGAGAAAAACTAGTGATTTCAATGAGAGTTGTTTTTCATGTCATTATTGAGCTTTTATTAGAACATGTTTGCAGGACAAAACGATGATGTTGACTGCGGGTAACTGGTGCAAATATGTATCACATTTCAAATCCTTTTTTCTCTCTCCCCTTTTATTCTTCTAGCATCAAATATATTTATTATCTTCTAAGGCTTTATAGAGTCAATTATTACATACACAGATTGAAAACCAGGTTAATAGGCCAAAGGATGTATAAAACACAAAAACAACTGTACTAACGCAAGGTACTGCTGGATTTCTGGATACATCATCTGTACTATATTACATTATCTTTATTTTTCTCTTTTTTCCTATTACTGTATAGGCCTTTTATTTCATACTGTATATATATTGAATTTTTCATATAAGAGAAACCTCAGCATTTTAGCTGTGTGTCTAAGTTACTTCACCGAACATGACGGTCTCAATGTGCATCTTTTTCCCTGCTAGGACTCAAGTTTATTGCAGTACAGCTCACAAGAGCTAAATCTTGGAAACAACCTAAATGTCCATCATCAGGGGATGAATAAAGAAAATGTGGCAGCATATGCACGGAGTACTCCTCTGTCATAAAGAAGCAAGGATGCAAATAGTTTTGAAATTTCACAAGGAAGCAAGCCATTTGCTGTGCTGTGTGTTGCTTGTCTCACACGATGATGTTTCCTGAGTATGTTTCCAAGTTATTGATTTCCTTGAGGCCTTAAAAGTGTAAGTGCAGCAAAGGAGGGAACAAAAGCTAAGCTCATCTCTGCCATCCCAGGATAAAAGAAAATGTGGAGAAGACAAATCTACTCTAAGTGACAAAGATAGTAGAACAGCTTTTATTGCAAACAATGTGCTCAATATTTATCATTAAAGGGCCAGCCAAATAGCTCAGCAGATTAAAGCGTCTGCATGCAGGGTTTGATCTACAGGCCTGCCGTACCAGTCCCGCCCCTGAGGCATGCTAAAATGGTAATTGAGAGAGGTTGTGGTGGTGGGCCTTGGGAGGATGTAAACAGATTGGCTCACTAGGAGTCTGATCTAGTAGTGAGACCCTAAACACCCTGTAGACCCTTCCCTAAAATGCAAAAAAAAAAAAAAAAAATTACCATTAAAATTACCAGTAAGCTATAAACCAGATCACAGGTAAATTCTTACTGAAATTTCAAGTATATTATGTAACTCAATGCAAAATCAAATCTTTGAAATTCATGTTCTTAGGCTTGTCCCAATCTACTGACCAGAAGAGTGTCACTATTTACTGCTGGGTCTTTGAATTTTCTCAGTGATTTAGGTTGTAAATACTGTAAGATTTGTTGCATTGTGCTCTAAACTAGTTGTTATGATTAAGATTTCTATATTTTGAAAATCTTACCTAAATGATCGATAAATGCAAAATCTATAAATTAAATAGCTAATTTTAAATTTAGGAGAGAACTGTCTGGTTTATTAGTTTGAACTAGCAAATAGTTCCTTTCCCTTAGGAATAGTTAACCAATGATTTTGAGATCTCCTAGAATATTTATTAATGAACTGACAATCTAGCTAACTTTCTGATTATGCACAAACTTCAGAACCAAAACAATTGTGCTTACAAAACAAAATATACTTCACATAAAAACACAAAAATTACTTTCACAAAGCTTGGATTTCTTGTCTGTAACACCTCTGTGACACTGTGATAATTTGTTAGCAAATCTCATCACACTGTTTTTCTTTCACATTTATTTTCTTACAGCACTTGTACATAATAATTGGACAAGTTGCATTTTATATTTCTCAAAAGTCATGTGTAAGAATTATTTTTTCAAACTTAAGAAGACCCAGGTTATCTCTGAACACTTCAGAAGTTCCAACAGTTGATGATTAAATAATTTTGGACTCTACTCAATGACACCAAAAGTGGAAATACAATTTTTCTATAAAGGAAGTGTCTGAATAGTTTAATGTCATTTGTAAAACTGGAAGTAAAGTACTAAGAGACATGAGAATTCATACAGTACCTCAGTAGGAATTCTAAAGGTAATGTTTTAAGGGTGAGGGACTTCCCTCTTAAGCAAATTTATATAGATCTCAAAGCAAGGATACACATTGATCTCTCACTGAAAAACCAAGGAACAAAATGAGTATAGAAATCCAATATTAATCACAACACAACTTGACATTAAGATGATAAATAAAAGTTTAAAATCACAGTGATTACCAGCTTTCCAGAAGAGAGTAGTATATGAGAAATCAAAGAAGATTGAAGTAACTTTCAATGTGTACCTAATGAGAGTCACATGGAGAGAACACATTCTCTCAGGCTTTCACAGAGAGCACATTGGCCAAGCAATGGCCGGGACTCATCCACATGGTTGATAATGACAAAGGTTCTACAATCTGAGGTACAGGATCTCAGGATGAATCCTGAGGGGATTTCACTGACCTTATGAGACCCAAAAGCTACAATTTTTCTTGCATAGGTCTTGCTTTATCTTGGTCTTAATCATCCAGCAGAAAAGTATAAAAACACAGTATAAAAAGTAAAGCCATGCTGTCATGTTGAGTTGTAGGGGACTCAGGTCAACAATTTCTGACATTGCCAGTTAAGAGGAAGCCCCAGTACTATTATGGACTACTGGAGTCTTTTAGAATATATTGCTGAGTTAACACACCTATAATATTCAAATAACGGAACTTAACAAAAAAAAAGGGGGATACAGATAAATGTCCATTTTGTATCTGTGTATTCAAAGTGGTTAGGATAGATATATAGTTACATTCTCTTAATGATCAGAAGGATTTGTTCTAATAGTGTTTGTAAATAGGATATCAAGCCCGCATCTTGTACAGCAATTAACCACTAGGAAGAATGTATGCAATGTATTAATTATTGAAACTGTCCTACCAATTTGGTTTGAAACTGTCTCATAGCTATTTGTTTCTCATTAAAATTATGGGAAAAAAATGGATAATTTTCAAAACAATCCTTTACTTGTTGTTTGTACCAAATAATCAAATGTTAAAATGAAGAAACCATTCTTTATAACTCAAACTGACAACTCTTGAGAGAGTGTCATTAAATACTAAAGTCACAGTTTTAAGTAAGATGGTGAATAAATTAAGGCATACAGATGGCCAAGATTATGTACAAAAGTAGGAAAGTTTTAAAAGGTACACACATTTCTTTAAACGTAATGGTTTAATTTATAATAATTTCGATGTTGTTTGGGGGCTTGTGTTTGTTTCTGATCTTTGCTTTCTCCAGGCAGGTTGTCCCTCTGTAATTTAGCCTGGCCCTGGACTCCCTGTGTAGTCCAGAATGCGGCCTCAAATTAATGGCAACACTCCTGCATCAGCTTCCAGAGAGCTGGAATTACAGGCTTGTGCCTCCACACCTGGCCTTAATTTCTAAAAGAAGTATTAAAAGATTAAACATAGACATTTCCAAATGCATTACAAAAAGAGTGAATTTAAACAAGAATAAAACCAGAATTATTTCTAGCAAATATCCAGTGGAGAATTTTGGAGAATTCTTTTTAATAATTCTTTGATGAAGGGCCAGCAAGATAGCTCAGTGGGCTAAGCGCCTGCTTTGGCAAGCCCATGAACCAGCATTTGATCCCCAGCACCACATGCCATGTGGGGCCCAGCCGAGGACACTGATGCAGCCACTTAGCCTGGATGTGGTAGCACAAGCCTGTAATCTCAGCACTGGGGAGGCTGAAAGCAGGGCAATCACTAAGAGCCTGAGCTTCTTAGTGAGACTCTACACCAAATACATAAAAATAAATAAAAATAATTATTTTATGAAAATTATTAATAACATAGATATCAAAAGTTATACAAATATTGCAGACATATATTTGTCATTTTAGAAACTACATAAAAACATAATGGACATAAGTGAATCTAAAGACCAGGATGTCTTCAGAAACATCAGTGTAAATTTCAAAAATTGTACAGAATTTCTAATGTTAACAGATTGCTCCAGGGACTAGAAAATTATATTTCATTTACATGTTTTGTACAGCTAAATGAAATTGTCCAGGAGTTTTTCCTAGATGGATCATATTCATGGCCTGTATTGTTCCTATTGATATATTCAAATTAGGTAAATACAATTCATATTGAAGTCCTCAGTTGCCCACCTATTTCAGACCTCCACAGTTGCATAGGGTCAGTGAGCTGTTGAACTGAGCAGATCGGGCATGAGACATGGCACCGTGGAGTTCCTGAGAATGTCCTTATGAATAATCCCTTTGCCGATCACTAGTGGTAATCATTCAAGTTGACAGAACACGTAGACAAGTTCTAACTCATTTCACATAGATTTCTGTGAGACCAGAGAAGTTCAGGAGGTGGACAGAAGAGACAAAGACTTAGAGCTCAGCTGAGGCAATTTGATGAGTGACTCTGGTTCTGCTTTTGGAGGCTAAATCTATTGTCTCTTTTCTCCTGCACTCTACTTTTCAGGCATCATGAAGGGTGGGGCTTTGCTGCACCACTTTCAGCCCTGATGCTTTGGCCAGGGAAGCAGCCTACCGTTGCCTGACACCTGAAGATGTAGGCCACAGTAAACAACTCTTGCTTTACATTGCAGGAGATGGTTTTTGTTTTGTTTTGTTTTTATTCCAACATAGGAAAGCTGACCAATCAATAACTAATTTTCTTTCTCTTTTTCTGTATTTTTTCCAGGGAAGGGTCTACAGGGTATTCAGGGTCTCACTACTATATCAGACTCATAGTGATTCTCCTGTTTACAGCCTTCCAAGAGCTGGGATTCCAGGCAAGCACCACCATGCCCAGTCTTATCTATTTAAAAAGAAATGGCTCAAAGGTGAGTATATTGAAGACTCTTTGGATGACTACCAAGTAAGGAATCTGATAGAATTTGGGGAAAAAAAATACTTAAACGAATGCTTTATAATATAAAGATATCTAAATAGTCAAAAACATTAAAACACTCAACATTATCAACAGTCAGGGAATTGCAAATGAAAATCCAAGTGAGGTATTCTTAAACATTTTCTGCATAGGTAGAATAAAAAAGTAATTCCAGCAGGTGAAGATAAAGAATAATGGGAAAAATCACTTTTGCTGAGTGAACTGAATTTGACAAACTCATTTGGGAAGTCTGACATTTTCTCCTAAGGATGAACTCAGCTACTGTATGATCCAGAGAGTCAACCCTGGGAATAGTCACATCCTCAACAGCAAAGTATGTCTAAATCCAAAATGATGTTCTTCGTAAATATAAATACCAGCAAAATATTGAAACATCCATCAAACTAGAATGAGGGCTTCAATTATGTAATAGTCACACAGTGAATAAGTGCTAAATATACTACAGGAATAGATATAGCGTGAAGTGCAATGTAAATAAGAATATTTTGCATAGAACTTTGTTTTTTCTTTGGTACCAGGAATCCAACTCATGACCTTGCGCTTGCCAGGCTTGTGCTAGGCCACTGAGCTCTATCCTAGCCGAAAACTACCTTATTTCAAAAACAAAGTTTGATACCAGAAAATGTATTGTCTGTGATTTCCCAGTCATGTAATAGAATAATAAAAATATAAAACCAGCTATGATAATGAAGGTCAAGGTACTGGTTAATTTTTTAAAATTAATTTTAATGAGAAAAAGTAGCAATGATACTGTTTCAAAACAGGTCAGTAGGACAGTTACAATAAGTAATACATTGCATACTTTTGTCTTCATAGTAGTGATTGATAGTACAAGATGCAGACATAATATCTTCTCCAAACACTCTTAGTACAAATCTTTCTTCTCGCTGAACTGAGAGAAAGTAGCTGCATATCTAACCTAACTAATTTGTATATACAGATACATATATTTTTTTTCCACTGCGAAATGGTCCTTCAGGGCCAGGGAGATGACTCAGTGGAATAAACACTTCCCTGGTAAGCGCAAGGGCCTGAATGCAATCCCCGGTTCCGCCAAAAAAATGTAAAAAATTAAAAAAACAAAAAACAAAAAAAAAAAAAAACGGTCCTTCATTTACATCCCCCTTGTTTGTTTAGTTTTGTCAGAGATGAGTATTCCATTGCCATTCAAATATTGTAGGTGTGTGAATTCAGCAAAATAATCCAATATAGTCCAGTAGACCAGAATGGTACTGTGTTATCCGCAGGACTGGCATTGTGAGAAGTTGTTCACTTGAGCCATTTACAGCTCAGCATATTCATATGGTTTTAAGTTTTATACCTCGTGTTTATACTTTTCTGCTGGATGGTTAAGACCAAGATAAAGCAATACCTGTATAACAATCTTTTATACTGGTTAACTTTGGAAGAGCAAATGAGGAAATTGTCACAAAAGCTGGGAAAGAATGTGCAAGGCTGCTGCTAATCTTCCATCTCTTCATTTACCTTGAAATGTACGTGCTTGTGAAAATAACCTACAGTTTTTGTTTTGAACATCTTTCTGGATGAGTATTACACATTCACAGCAAGGTGGGCATTCAATTCAATAGCGTTTATAACACTCATTGGGAAAACACACACGATACCCCCAGGCCACTTGTCAAGGGGGCTACAGCTCAGGATCTGGCAATAGTTACCTCAAAGGTCAAACTTCTAATCATATTGTAGTTTTTGTTTGTTTATAGGACTCAATGAATAAATGAAAGTTAGACCCTAGGGTAGGTATCGAAGATCAAAGCTAAGGAAGCTAAATTCAGTTATTGAGACAAACATGGAATTAGAGAAGCTGAGGCTGGAAAGAGGCAAATGCCTTAAATGACTCCACGTGTGTTTATGCCAATCCCTTATCAACCACACTGTCTGAAAAGCCAGGTTTAGAAACAGAGGAAAACAAACAGGTAAACAAAAGCAAAATCAAATTACAAGCCGAATTTTGTATCACTAGACCCTATCAAATGTTGACTATGGATTTGGAAAAGTGATGTAAATATGGTTTTGTCTTCTGTTGTCACTTCTTTATGGTCCTCCAAAACAAACATATCTGAGCTTATTACCATTACCCATTACCAGCAAAGCAGATCCCCTTTCAAAATAAAATAGTGGGACACCTTTTCTCTTTAGATTAAAGGGAAAGTTAAACACTTTGCTTCCTTTTTTCCCTAACCCACACCTACTCTAAAACTTCATGCAAATTTTATCCAATGGCAGGAGAGCTTTTCTCAAGTCTTCTTAACCTCCCTAGACCTGTTCATCTTAGAAGTGAAAATAAACACAGGCCTTTAGGCATTAAAGATAGTAACAATCTTGGGAACTGTATTTCCAGATGTGTAAAATACACACCTGACATGGAGGACCTAGCTCTTGAATTACCTGGTACAGAATTGCTTCCATTTTTTTCCACCCCTGAGGCCAGGTCTGCTTTGTCTTTGGTTAGATTTAATGATAATGGTTGTGCTTTATTGAGCTTCTATGCAAAGTTCCAGATGCTCTTCTAAGTAATTTTAATATTCTATTTACTTTATATATCACAGAAATTCCATTAGAAAGTGTTGTATTTTATAAGGAGAGAAAATTTGGGTCAAAGAGGCTAAAGGCATTACATGAGGTAATGCACGGCAATGAACACACCAGGATTTCATCAGGAGCTGCCTGACTCCTGAGAAAATATTATTGTAGCTAAACCTTTCTGATTCAGTCCTCCCATTCATCAGTCTCCAAACAGGAACTCTTGAATATGTTTTGGATTACATTTACTACAATAATAAAAGAGCTATAATTAAGCAACACAAACAGAAAACAGAAAGATATTTGTAAGAAAACAGTAATCATGAGTTTAGAATGTATCCTAGGATATATCCTAGAATTTGTGATTGGAGCATATTTCAAGAGATACAATATATTTTCTTTCATTGTTTTTTATTGTAAAGTGACCAAAAACAAAAGACAATAAAATGTTGCAGGATTTCAAAATAAAATGATAGGAAATTAACTATAGTTATTATGTTACATATTTTAATCTTCAAAGCAGTTGCTCAGATTACCAGGGACAGGCATGCAAAATTGGTCAAACAATAGAAGCACTAACTGTTCCTCTCAAGGAACTAATAGAAATTAATAGTACAGTTATCTTACATACCTTATGTATATTGTGCCTTCCTTTTTGTTTTTCTTTTCTCCTTTCCTCCATTGCAATTGTTCTTTGCTTTTGAATGGCTTCTCTCCCTTTCACAATATGTATTGTATCCTTTGGACCTTATTGATTCATTCAGTTTCTTACACTTGGGAGACAATGCAATGTTTACACATATGCTTTTAATTGATTCCACGTACAATCATTCTCTCTAGTTCCATCCGTTTACCTATAAAGACCTTGAGTTTATCTTCCTTATAGCTAAGTAGTACTCCAATTGTGAACATACTTTTTTTAACCATTCCTTGGTGGATGGACATTAGGGTTGTTTCCAAGATAATAGTCTCTCAATTGATTCTTTCTAAAATAAAAATGTTTTATTTGGCAGATGAGATTGACAGGAATATGGAGACAAAGGCCTGTAAGCCAATCACTTGGAAAGTTGCGGTAGAGGACTGTCAGTTTCAGGAGTGCTTGAATAATGTAGAAAGCTCAAGAGCAGCCTGGGCAGTGAAACATAATTCTCTCTTCAAAACGTAAGTAAAGAAAACATGGAAAGCAAACAACAAACCCATATTTGGTGGAAGATGTTGGGGCACTCTTACAGCATCTTAAGGAGTCCTGCGGTGATTTGCCTGACGTACGCAATAGCCAAGAACATTCCAGGTGCTATGACTCCTCTGAGCCATGCAAACCATGTAAAGTGAAATTGAAATGAATAGCTGAATGAATAACATGGAAAATGAATAGTATGGAAAATAAAGAGCTAATTCCTACTTGATAGACAAAAACAGGTCATTAAGAATATATCTGTGACACTATTTTAATGTTCCCACTATAAAATTATTCTCATCAAAATGCCCAAGAAACAGAATCTTGGCAAGGGTGACTCAGAGCCTGTTCAGTACAGGAGTTTTCTGTGTCGAGGTGCCCATTTTCTACCTGTCAATGTCTGGGCTATTTGGCTTTGTCTTTCTTTAAGGTCACTCCTTATGTTATAAATGCATAAATGTCTACTACAGCAGTCGAGAGTAACCATTTGGAGCTGCATTCCAAATTACCATGATGAATAAAAGTGTTTAATAATTATAATAACTTTGTAACCCCTTGACAATCTTACAGATAATTATTATTTTAGACTATAAATACTACCTCCAAAAAGGCAAACTGTCATCTACTTTGAATCATGTAATTGTCAGGCTTCTGTTCAAAATTCTCAACCATAGCAACAGAAATTTACTTACCATTTTAAGGAATGCAGGTCGGAAACTAAGGAATAATTAGCTGAGATACCAATAGGCATAAATTTAAGGATATTTAAACATTACATATAACTATATTATTTACTTATGTTTATTTAAAGACTATGTGTTTACATATACATGCATATTTTCTCTATGCACATAAATATGTTCCACATGTAAAATATTTGCCCTTTATAAATGCATGTTATATATGTGCATTGAACAATATGAGACTAGCTCTTGAACTATCTATAACACCATTTTTATATATTCATGAAATAAATAAATCATTCATTATATATATATATATATACATATATATATATATGTATTTAAGTTCACGTATGAATGCATATGAAGATAAAATGAAATCTATGGTCTTTGATTATACAATTAATTCTTAGGGATGAAGGGGCCAGGGAGATAGCTCAGTAGAATAAGCACTTACCCGGCAAGCACAGGATTCTGAGTTCAATCCCCTGTACCACAAAAAAAGAAAAAAAAAATTGTTAGGGATGAAACAGATCTTGTATGTGTCTTATTTTAGATAGTTAAATCTCATTTTTGTGAAAAGTTTCAATATACCTCTTCTTAAGGGGAGAGGAAATGGATATTTAATGTATTTTTGATCTATGTTCGGAGGTTCTACAGCATCTTTCTATTAATTGAACTCATAAGACTTCTCAGAATATCTTTTAATAACTGCTGATAGATAACGTTTCTATGGGTCACTAACATTTTTGTTATCAGTCTGATAAAAGGGACCCTTAATGAAAAGTCTAAGTGAAGAAAAATACTTATCCAACAAAAAATACTAAGAACTAGGGGTTGGCCAAAAAGCTCAGTGGATTAAAGCACCTACAAGCAGGCGCAGGGGCCGGGGATTCAATCCCCAGGCCTGCTGCATTGGCTCCAACCCCCCGGGCACACTAAGACAGCAATTAAGACTGGGTATGGTGGCGCCTGCCTGTAATTCCAAATCTTGGGAGGCTGTAAACAGGTGGATCACTGCAAGTCTGATCTAGTAGTGAGACCCTGAACAACCTGTAGACCCTTCCCTAAAATACATTTTAAAAAACCCAAAAACCACAAATACTAAGAACTATTAAAATTTGAACTTTTATTTATTATATTGCAATAATTGTTGAATTTTATTTTCAATAAAATATTCAGCATATATTTCTTCTTCAGTAGATTTTTGTGACATCAATATTCACAAAGATTAAAATGTATTTGGTAACACATTTCAGGGGATAATATGATTGTGTTGGGGAAAATGAATAGGTTATTTATATGCCACTTAGACACAGATTTATTAACACAGTCTATTTCTGTTAAAACACAAACAACAATGAAGTACACCAAATGACATAGTATCTTTTTATGAAAGGCTAGTGATTCATTAGAACTTTACAATTGTCATCAATTGAATACATTGAATGTGTCCCTTTCCATTACAGTGGAGGATTTGCTGGAATCCTAAAATGATAGGGGCTATAGGGCATGCGAATACCCATATTTCTAATGTATTTTTCTGGAAGCCATTCGTGTAATTCTTAAACTATACAAGGATATAAAATATAAAAAGTAAAACTACAAAAGTCAAAAATATAACAAGTAAACATCAAGTGTAGAATATTTTAATGACAGTGCACAGGAGAAGTAGCTGCAGCTGTGTATATGTGAGAAGAGTAGAAAATAGCATTAGAATTTAGATGTTGTTCAAGAAAGTTGCCCGGGCCCTGTCCCCCAGGGCGTGCTAAGACTACAATTGAGAATGGCCATGGTGGTGCGTGCCTGCAATCCCAGCACTCGGGAGGTGTAAAGAAGAGAATCACCACGAGTCTGATCTACGTAGTGAGACTCTATAGACCCTGTAGACCCCGTACTAAATAAAAAGAAAGAAGAAAGAAAGAAAGAAAGAAAGAAAGAAAGAAAGAAAGAAAGAAAGAAAGAAAGAAAGAAAGTTAGTTGCTCGGTAGTGGCAAGAACCGGAAGTGGACAGCTGTATTCTTAAAAATAAATGGAAGGCATCAAGCTAGAGAACTGTAATATGGTAAAAATACTTTAGTCCTCAGAAGCCATGATTATGACTATGATAAGTATAAATCACTTGAATTTAAATCTTAGAAACAACAGTGAAGAGAAATAGAAAGGCTATTTCTGTAAAATCTTAGATCACAAGAAGCACTAATTTGATCCTTCTATCAAGATTTGACACAAAAAGAAAAAGTTCTCTCTTGTTGTATTCTCTTTGATGTAGTTCTGTGTTTGGGCACCATGAGTGATTTTGTGTTAAAGGCAAAGAAAAAGAAAAAAAAAAAAAAA
>NW_004524598.1:3887039-3896483 GCF_000260255.1 Octodon degus
TTTTTTTTTTTCCCTGAACCATGGATTGAACTCAGGCCCTTGCACCTGCCAGGCAAGTCTTATTCTACTGAGCTATCTTCTTCCTGGACTCTCTGGGAAATATTAACAAGGAATAATTTTGACAGTACCTTAGGTAGTAAACCTTAGTTCCAGTAGAGTCTGGTAAAATTAAAGCGATGTTAGAAAATGAAACAGCTGAAACTATTGTTTATTAAATTTTCTGTCAATTTTTAGTAAAAAAATAAAATCCATTTTTCTGCTAAACTCATAGCTCCAGTTAGTCAAAAGCTGTTTCTAATTGAGATAGATTATAATTCCTCAGATTATAAACAATGAGATGAAAATACAACTGATATTACTAATATTCAAACATTTAAAGGGCTAGACAATACTGATGCACATCTGACAGTTTATACATGGCTTAATCGTTAGATATTAAAGACGCTCATACGTTTTTACTACTGCAAATGTCAAACAGATATACCTTATTTTAATACTTCCCAAGCTGTCAACATAGAAAACTTCCTTATGTGGTATCTCAAGAAGTGAAATTACTCGAAAGTTGTAGCAAATATTGCTATACCATTTTTTAAATTGGTTACCTAATTTGCACTTCTTCCAGCTAAGTAAGAAAATATGCTTTTTCACTTTTCTCAATAGATTCATTAATTTTTCATAAATTGAAAGGAAAAGTATATGTTTCACTGATGACTTAATTTATATTTATTTGTTAAGAAGTATGATTTTTCAGGTTGTTGGTTGCAATGATGTCACTGATATTTTCACTACTCAGGAATTTGGTGGTGTTTATAAATTCATGACTTATTTTGTATTTATCCTCTCATATTTTGAGCATATGATTTAGACTTTATCCACTTTGTTCCTTGTTAAAATACATAGTATTGCAATATAAAAGTATTACAATATAAAATATTTGAATCTGTGCTTATTTTGAATGTTTCTAATTATATTTGAATTTAGCAATCTATTTCCCACTACTTCATGAAGTTTATTAAGTCTTCACTGTATTTTCCTTTGTTGCTATGAAGAAGTAAATATTCAAAGTACCTAAATTTGTGTTGATGTCAGGTGTGAAGTCAACAGCTTATTGATTTTTCTTTACAGACCACAAAGCAGTCATTTCAATGTGACTTTAGGAAGCACACATTCCTTCGCCTCAGATGGTTATGGGTCTCCATGAGTACTGATCAAACGAGACAATATCTTATCCCAATGTAGTTATTGAGTCCCTACCATGTATGGGACACTAAAGCAGGGTAACAATATATACTAGCAATTTGATCACTAAGATGAAATACAACCTTTATTTTATTCACAGTTTTCCTATATTTATCTTACTATCTTTATTTAAATGATTACATACATGGTAAGTGGCAACAATCTTTTTTTTTATATTTCTAATATACCAACCATTTTACAAGATGGCTTTCATAGTCTTTTCTAATTCTAACAAAATGATATGATGTCAACCAATTACAGCTTTTAAACTGCTGATGGGACCTATAATCTTTGGTAAGATAAGTTAGTGGTTTCTTAGAAATCCTCATCAATACTTTGAATTTTCCACCTTTAAAAAACTCTAACTAGGTATGTATCTCATTGTGCATTTGTATAATGTTTTTTACATTAGATTTATATACATTTTAGATATAAATAACAATGCCATTCATCATAGAGCCTAATGATTAATAATAATATTGAACACCTTTCATATGCTTGTGAGCCACTTGTGAATTTTCTTCTATAAAGCGTCTGTCCAACTCTCCAGTACATTTTTCAAAAGGGGATTCTAGAAACCACCCAAATACCATCTGATGGATGGATAAACAAAATATGGAATATCCATCCAATGGAATAGTATCTAGGAGTAAAAGGGACGCAATATTACGACACACTCCAAAGTGGATGAAGCGTGCAAATATTTTGTTAAGTGAAAGAACATAGATATGAATTATTGAAACTGTCCTACTAATCAGTTTTGAAACTGTCTCATTGCTATTTTTTCTGAATAAAATTAATAAAAAAATGATATGATGTACAATATAATGTTCTAAATGTACCTTATATTGTAAGTGGCATCATTTGTCATTTTGTGCACTAGATGACTTGTACATTATTAAGTAAAATGACATTAGCATTTGGATTCATATAGATTTTTTTTCCAAGCCCTGGCATTCGACTGACTGTCTAGTACTGCAGAACACTCAGGGATTCATATTTAATGGTTTGTGGCATGGATTTTATTAACAAGTACCTGTAATAGAAAATTAAATACACAGATTAGCATTTTCTTCAGATTATACATTTAATGGGTTATCACATGTGATTATCATTGTGATTCTGCCTGAAGAAATTTAAGGAATAAAATTATATTTTATATCATAATAAAAGTATAAGTAGAGCTGGGGAAATTTCAGTTCCACTAAGACACCCACGTAAAAGCAGTCAAGTAAAGAATCTTTTTGTTGAACACAAATTTAAAACAATACATCATGCTCAGATAAGTTAAGGAAGTTTACATTTTATTGCCATAAATAAAAATTCTTAATTCCATAAACTCAAAGGAAAGAGTGCAGTAGTCTCTGCTTAGTTTTACTTAAATATAAGCGAGCATCCAAAATCTAATTGACAGCACTGAAACCAAGTTATAACAATGTTTATGTTAGAAGGTTTAGAGAAGAATTTCCATTAAAACTGAGGAGCCACTTATGAAAAAAAAAATAGTGTATAAGGGATACATCTTCAGACAGTTTTGAGTAACTTCCAAAACTTCCCAAGTGTAAAATTCATCCTGTTAAAAGGTATTAATTATCCCATGAGTCAGACTCTGGTACAGACAGGATTTCATTAATGACTTCACAAACCACAGAAGAAAGGGGAACACATTCTAATAATGATTTTAGAGCAATTTTTCCACTTAGCAGCAAATATCAAAGATGCAATACAAATTAATTATTTTCATGTCAAGTTTTAAGTATCACAAAAAAATGAGAATGCATATAAAATATCTGGAATATGAAGATATCTAAACTTAGAACCTATAGCATATGTCACAATGAATGATTTATGGATTAAACTGTTGCAGTCAGCTAAATTAGGTACAAATATTATAGGCAGCCAGACAGGGCCCTCAAGGAAACAGTAAGAAAGACAAGGTGATTTTGCAACTTTGGAAGAGACAGACACTCCTGCTGTGAGCTAGACCACAAGGCAAAAGAGTAAACAAATGTGGCCACATACTTCCCTAGGGCTGGCATCAGGGATTGGTATTTTATATAGTTATCAATCTCCTTGAAAGAACCAGAGAGAGTCACTAATCCAACCCCAACAAGAATAGGCCCTGTTCTGTATTCATGCCCACTTGCTACATGACAAGCTTCCTTTGGCCCTGGATTTAATCAATTTTACCTGAGCAGCAGTGCTTGTAATCTCTTTGGTTGACCATAGTTTTGTCCGACCTCATGACCACCTAAAGGAGTGCCAATGTTTTCCACCTTAGACCTGCCTCACCACATGGTTTTACTCCATAAAAATATCTGGAAGAGACAGCTTCCTAGGTAGCCTACTTGGGTCCCCTTCTGTACTCACTCAGAGAGAAGCTTTCTTTCCCCCAATAAATATATTCTGCTCTTCAAGTCTGTTTGTTCCTAAAATTTATTCTTCCATTTTAGAGAACATGAACTCAGCCCAGGTATCTCTAAGGTTGGGAGTTTCAACATTCCCCTATATCAAAACTATGTAATATTAAGTCAAAATAACACAGGACATGTGTAACTAGTAGGTCAAGGGACAATATGGAGAAACTCTGGAACACAGTGGCAAGGGGCGAGACCCAGCATACACCAGTCTTCCAAGCATATGGTGTGGTAGCCCATGTGGAAGTAAAATATCTTGCACTCTTGCAAATGAGACTAAAGCTGTGCAAAGCTAGAAAGAGACTACAGTGTTATCAGATGAAGAAGAATCATGGACGTGCTCACTACCCACATTGGAGAGTGACCAAATAGTGAGATAAATGACATGCTTGCTTTTGAAACCAAGTAAAAGCATTTGATGAATTCTTGTTGTTAAGAATACACATCAGCCACTGTAGTGGTTGATCAACTGTGCTGACTTGAGAAGTTAAAAGCTTGATTAAATAAGCTCAGCAATTCTACACTTTATTTTATTTATTTATTGTATTTATTATTTGTGTGTGTCTGTGTGGTACCAGGGTTTAAACTCAGGGCTTTGTTCTTTCAAGCACTTATTCTATTGAACTATCACCCTGGCCCAGCAATTCCACAGTTTAGAGGGTTGAGCTGCCACCCTAGAGTTACTCATCACTTCAAGGATATTAAAGGAAATGGAAAAAGACAGAGGGGTCCATTTACTGGGAGGAACTCTGGTCTTCGCAGTCAGCTTGGACCTCCTGGCTTCTAGCACAGATTCTTCAGGCTCTGCCTTGGATCCTGCAGAAGGCTTCTGGCTAGATTCATCAACCTTCCACTGCAGACCCATCGGCCTCCTGATACAGACTTGCAAGGAGCACTGCAGTGGGATCCAGACCTCAGACTGACTGCTCAGTCTCCAGTGTGCAGACACCCTTTGCATGCTTTCTCACTGGACTCTGTGGTTGACAACGAGCCAATCTTGTACTTTCTTATACATTTGTATACTTTGTGTTATGTCTTTTGCTCTAGTAAAACCTTGACTGATACACCTACACTGAAAGACAGTGACCATTTTCACACTTGAGCAAAGTCTCCATCTGAGTTATATAGCAGTGGTGTAAAGTTTAACTTACATTAAAAGTCTTGAAACTCCAAGGGTGATAAAGTGGTCTCTAATTCTCTGAAACTCAAAGCTTGGGGCAAGAGTCAATAAGAAGACAAAGATGCCTCTACTCCTCTGACAAGAAAACTTTTCAAATTCCCAGAGGAGAAAGCATTAGGGCAGAGTGGAAAGATTACAATGTATCTATGTTTAAATCAATGGTCATAAGAATGGGTTGGTTGTGATACAATACTTAAATGAGAAGAGAAGCTTTATAAAGTCAGTCTGTAGGCCACAGTACCATGCATTGGGAAATAGTGGCATAGGATGTGACAGGTAATCTAAAGACAGGACCCTTAGAAAGTGGAAGGACGCCTCGTGGCATCGCTCTCCCAATGCTGGGCTCACAGAGACCTCGCCTCACAAATGAAGGTGCATGAGCCTAAATTTACTGTGATACAGCAAGGCACTTTTATCTCTAGTCTGTGGATATTTGTCCTGTAGCTATTGTCATTTGGATAGAGGTAAGTACTGAATGAGAAAACAGCAAGTTTTCTCTTTAGCACAAACACTGACACCCAGGAATGAAGTCACATCTCTAATGGGTTACTGTTGGATTCTAGTATTCAAACATGATTGGTCCTGGAGGTGGTAAATAAGGAAATCTAGGAGAACTCAATCTAGGAGAACTAGCAGAAGTTTTTCAAATGGAAATTACAAACCAAATTTGCATGCTTTAAAAAATAAATGTAATCTTTTAGATCAGGAATATAGGAATCTGTAACTTGTCAAATATAAGAAATTATGCAATGAGAAATTTATCTGAATGTTATTTAATGTAAGCATGGACACAAACAGGCCAGTCCCAGCACTCTAAGAGGCTGGTTGAGGAAGCTCAGTGTGGAGTTCAGTTCCCAATACTGAAAAAGAGAAAAGGAAAGGAAAGAGGAAAGGAAAAAAAAGGAAAGGAAAAGAAAGAAAAGGAAAGGAGAAAGGAAAAGAAGAGAGAACACTGTGACCATCTAGGGAAATAGCTAAGTAATCTATATGACAGAATTGTAAGCTAAATGTTATTTTCAGGAAGTAATGACTGGAAGTAGCTCCATACATACATGATACATAAAGAATAAAAATAGTAATTGTTTATTATAATTTCATCTTTTTAAGGAAAGGCACAGATAAAAACCACATCAATTATGAAACCACATCAAAATTTTATACAGATATTTTTTTAAATTTTGAAATTTTTCAGAGACTTGGAATTGCTATATACATACCTTGTGTTTTATGCCTAAAATGTCAGCACCTTCTTTGAATAGGTTTGAAAATCAAATATGCAAATTCTCTTTCCGTCATGTACAGAATGTATTGAATCGCTCACATGCTCAAATTTCATGGATATTAGTATCCTTTGAAGTCATTCTTCAACTTCTTTGTAATACTGACCTGCATCAATCATGCCAGAAGTAACTGCACATGTTTGTCAAGAAACTTGAATTCATAAACATCTGAGTGTTAAATAAATTGCTGGTCCATTTCCAGAGTGGAACCGCATAAAATCATTCACTGCCTTTCACTGTGGATTTGGAAAATATTTGTGAATGCTTCGTGACCAGTTCTATTTAGCTTGTAATTCTTAATGTGCTGTTTGTGTTCTGTGAATAGATTTCATTTCTCGTTTTCACAAAGAATAGTCTACACACAGAGAACTTAGCATAAACCAAGCTGTTGTACTGCTTTGCTTTGTCCCAAAGAGCATTTCTTTAATAACTCAGCTGGGTTTTCAGTTTTTTAGTTATGAGCCCTTCACACTGCTGATAGAAACCATAACATTTAAGCTTATGCAGTGAAATATATTAATATCATATCCAACTTGACATTATAATCAATGTGCCCCTCAGCAGTTGCCCTACAAATGTCAGGGATTGTCGAAGAGCTAAAGGCTTTGTTTCTTACAGACTGTAGTAAGCAGCACTCATTCTTTATCCTCTTACAGTGACATTTTAGACATAATCCTTGAATATACACTTCTGGCATACGTCCAGTTTGAAAGACAAAGTCATGTATATTTTCCTCCTTCCTACTCTCAGGGATCTTACATTCTAATTCAAAATATAAGAGGCTTCAGAAAAATGACTTTGATATATGCTTCAATCTTTACTCAATCTGAAGGAATATAAGAATTTTAAGAGTTGAATGAATGCTGTATTATCATATGATTTCCTATAGGGATAACAAAGCAATGTGCTTTCTTAGTATTGTTTTCTCATTCTTTTTTGTATTTGGCACAGGGTTTACAGGATATCATTCTTTGTTACTACACATGCATAATACATAATGTTTCCATTCTTTGGGAAGAGTTGGTACATGAACATAACATCTCAACTTTTTTTTTAATCCCAATTTTCCTCCCAGCCTTCCCTCCTCCACCCACCTCTTAATGAGCTTCTTTTTTGTACGTATTTATAGCATGTGATGTTTACACTTCTTGTGGAGTTGCTACTGGTACATAACACGTCTTTAAGACAGGGTGTGCCTATGAAGGTCAGGCTGGCCTTACTGGCAGCGATCCTCCTGCCTCAGCCTCTCAAGTGCTGGGATTACAGGCATACTCCACCACATTCTGCCAACAGTATATTTTATTTGCTTTTTTTATCCACTTTCCCTGCAGTCACTCAGCCCTCCCTCCATCTCTTGGTCTTCTTCCCCTATGAGAAAGATCGATCTCCCTATATGCCTGCTATTTATCTTCTATTTTGCTGTTTATTTACATTTTGTGTTTTCATGTAAGAGAAATCACACAATTTATATTGTGTCGGATTTATTTTACTTCATATTTTTATTTTCATGTATTTATTAATTTTTGCAGTACTGGGTATTGAACTGAGGACCGTGTGCTTGCCAGGCAGGCACTTAGGCTGCTGAACTATATCCCCAGACCAACATTTTTATTGTATTTATTTTTGTATTTATTTGGGGCTTTTTGTTTGTTTGTTTTAGGAACTCACCAATGGTTTCTACATTGCATATTGTTAACTTCAAATTAGTTGTTCTGGGTCCGGGGAGATGGCTCAGTGGAATAAGTGTTTCCCTGGCAAGCACAAGGGTCTGAGTTCAATCCCCTTTTCTGCCAAAAACAAAAACAAACAAAAATTAGTTGTTCAGATTACCAGACATAAGCATGAAAAATTGCTAACAAATTATCAAGAAAAAATTAACCATTAACTGTTCCTTTCAATGGACTAGCAGGAATCAATAGTACAATTCACTTTATTTAGCATGTATTTTAAAACATACAATATTATAAAACTGTAACAATCTGAAATCTTCAAAGAATTAAGGTTTGGGCTAACCGAAATCCTAAAGCCATTTCCCTACTGGAACTAACCCCAGAAATCTGTGTCTGACGAGGGAGAGGAGGTTTACTTGCCACCTTTCCTCCTTGTCCTTCCGCCCCCTGGGCACAGTGTGGGCTGAAACAGAGGGTCAGCACCATGATGCTTCCAAGTGTAAATGAGCTCACAGAAGTCAAGGAGATGAAATTATCCAAACTCGCCTAGTCTTCTTTTCCTGGAATTTCCTTTCCCATCATTGTATGCAGAAATAATTTCCTCACAAATAGTGACAAATACTTTGCAACAAATGGTAAATAATTGCTATTTGTACTTTCAGTTTATCATATGCTTTTGGTCTTATTCCCAATCCTAATTTTCTGAAAATAACATTTTGCTTGCAATTCTACCATGTAGATGTAATACAGAAGTAGTTTGACTACCTTGGCTTGGTCAATGAGATAAACAAGATTTCTAGCAATCAAAATCAAGCAGATTAGCAAGCAACGCTTAGTTCTCTTGGTATCATGCATACTCTCTTCTTTGTATCCATACTCTTTGACTTCACACGATATGACCAGCCATTATGACTGCATCTTCATCTATCATTGGGTGCAAGGTGTTCACAGAAAAAGATGGGCCCTTAGCTAGAAGGCTTTATTGAACAGACGCTATTTCTGAAGTGTTTTGAGAGCTAAAACTACCTAGGCAACTCTCCCAATAGTGAGGATAATTGTCGCTTTGCTCCTGTAACAGAATCAAGGTACTGTGTCGTAGTGTTATTCACAAGTTTTTCCATATGGTCTTGAGTGTCAGGAAATAATTACAAGTAATAACCTGGGGTGCTGGTCAGATAGCTCAACAGGCTAAAGAATTTGCTTATGTAAGCTTCTGCAAGCACAGGGACCAGGTTAGATCCCCAGAACCACATGCCACACCACCCCCACCCCCAGGGTGGGCTGAGCTGCCCAGAGTCTGGACGTGGTGGTACATGCCTATAATTTTAGCACTGGGGGGGCTGAAAGCAAGAGGATCACCAGGAATCTGAGCTGTATACTAAGACCCTGCAACAACCAAATACACAAAAACAAACAAGCAAACAACCCAAACAAACAAACAAAAAACAAGTAACCTTGTACTCAGGAGAATCTTTTCATATGTTCTTTTTATGTATTACATCCTCTCCAGTGATGTTTTGAAAAATTTTTCTATTACAAAATTAGCACCTTAGGGCTGGGGAGATAGCTCTGTAGAATAAACACTGGCCTGGCAAGCTCAAGGTCCTGAGTTCAATCCTCAGTACTGAAAAAAAAAAAAAAAAAAAAAAAAAAAAAAA
>NW_004524598.1:3897573-3907701 GCF_000260255.1 Octodon degus
TGTGTATTCAGAGTGGTTGGGATAGATATACAGTTACATTGTCTTAATGAATAGAGTGATTTGTTCTAATAGTGTTTTTAAATGGGATGTCAGGTCCGCATCTTGTACAGCAATTAACCACTAGGAAGAATGTATGCAGTGTGTTAATTATTGAAACTGTCCTAGCGATTTGATTTGAAACTGTCTCATTGCTATTTGTTTATCAATAAAATTATGGTAAAAAAAAATCCAACAACGATGCTCCAGGAGTCACCGATTCCTGCCAGGGGAGCTCTGGAGCTGTCCTGTCCTTTGGGAGAAGCCCCCAGTTAAAGAATCAAGCCTTTGCACTCTTTATCAGTTGCATAACATGGGTTGTTCCTCGGACAGTAAGACCTCAGGGGAGAGGATTCCACTGGGCCAGGGCAATGCGCACTAAGGAATCTGTATGTGCTCACCAGCAAGTTTTCCAGGTAGCCTCAGCAATGGTTTCTTGTTGCTTAAAGGTGATTAAGCAACAAGTGATTAGAGATGTTGTTGAAAAATACCATCAAAAGCAAATGTGAGCTTTCCTTTATAAAAAACAGCAATGATGTTATTTAACTTTATCCCTTTCATAAACTGTTGCTTGTTTCTTTTTATTCTTATGATCTTTATGTGCATTTTAGTCAGATTAAGAGAAATAAACCATGAAGACGGATGTGTATAACAAATGCTCAAAATGTCCTCTTAATAAAAAGTGTCATATAGGTCATAATGATTAGTGTAAAATATGTCTTCATTTTATATTTTTCAGAAATGTAAATGTTGAGTTAAGCAAGATAGAAAAATGTGAAATCTCCTTTCTTATAGCTCAAGACTGTGGGTCGGAAATTCTTTTATTTGTTTTAATTTTATTTTAAAGAGAATAAAAAAATTAAAAACATTTGAGATGATATAGAATTTGAAAACAAGATGATAGGCAATCCAACATGGTTATTATATTGCATACTGCTATCTTCAAAGTAGTTGTTTAGGTTACCATGCATAAGCATGAAAAACTGATAAAAATAATTAAACAATTTTGGCTTGGGAGGTAGCTCAGCAGTCTATGTGCCTGCCTGCCAAGAACAAGGACCACATGCTGTGCTGGCCCAGCAACCCTTGCATATGGAATGGGCCATAGAAACTGGGAGTGGTGGCATGTGCCTGTAATCCCAAGTCTTGGGAGGCTGAAAAACAAGAGGATCACTATGAGACTGATCTGTGGAGTGAGACCCTGTAGACCCTGTACTAAATACATAAAAATTCTATAAATAAAAATAAAAAACATAAATATATATTTGCATATATATGCAAATATGTTTTTGTACATAAAAATTAAGCATTAGCTCTTCCTGTCAATAAACAAATAGGAATTAGTAATTCAATTATGTTAGCTATATTGTGATATATATATATATATATATATATTTTTTTTTTTTTTCCCATTTTAGGAAAGGGTCTACAGCAGGGCATTCAGGGTCTCACTACTAGATCAGACTCATAGTGCTTTTCTCCTATTTTACAGCCTGCCAAGTGCTGGGATTACAGGCGTGTGCTGCTATGGCCAGTCTCCATGCTCATCTCAGGGTGCCCCGGAGGCGGGGCCAGCATGGCAGGCCCAGGGATCTAACCCCTGAGCTTTTTGGCCGGCCCATATACATATAATTTTCTCTTCCTTCTTTCTCTTCTCCTTTCCCTCCCTTTCATACTACCTATTGTACCTTTCAGATTTTCTTTACTAAATTCTTAAGCAAAATTTTTGTTGCAGGATGATACAGTAATCTACATTTTCTTCTACGCTCAGTTAAAAAAAGAAAAAAAAAGTCTTCTCCACTTCTATGGTTTATTTCTAGATGTTTCTCCGAGGCTTCACAGACTGAAAAACAGGGTTTGGGAGAGCTGCATCGGACACGGAGGCCTGATACTTCGCAGGGCTTGGCCATTGGTGAGTCTATCGCTAAACCCTCAGCAGGTAGGTGAGGTCTTGTGGGAGGAGGCAGCTCCCTGAGGGTGGGGCCCGGAGGCATCTATGTTTACCTCTATTCTTCCACTCCTGTCCCTTCCTGCTTCCTGCCTATCTCTCCAGGAGCTGTTTCTCCTCTGCTATGCCCTCTCTGCCATCCCTTCTGCCTTGGGGCCAAGGGACTACTGACAGAAACCTGTTCACACTGTGAGCTAGAAGAAACCTTTCCTCCTTTAACTTGGGTCAGGCAATCTGTCCCAGCAAGGAGAACGTGACTAACTGTGCATCAACTAACTATGCAATGCATCAGACTTTATAGATTTGTGACATAAAATCATATTGGTGATAAATAAATAATTTATATATTAAGATTCATATTAATCTCCTCAGGATACCTTGGTAAAATACTACAGATTGAGTGATTTAAATAAAAGGTATTTTGTTTTGTTTCTTAGAGTTCTAGAGGCTGGGAGTTTTAGGTCAGAATACGAACACAATCGGATTCTGGTGAAGGCTTTCTCTTGGGCTTAAGATAGATTTCTTCTCATCATGTGACCACTGGGATTTGCTGGGAGCATCCACTTAAGTTTGGGGATCATGCATTTTATATAAACTACTAATCCTGTCAGATTGCAACCCCAGATTTATGAGCTCATTTAATCTTAATTACCTCCCTAAAGCCCAATCTCCATGTACTATCATACGAATGATTAGGGTTTCCATAAATTGCATTTGGGGTAACACAATCCAATTTATAGCATCTTCTTCTGGAGGTAACTTCTCCCCTTTTTTATACTTACCTTCAGGCATTCCAATTATTTTACTGCCTTAAATCAAATGTATCTAGTATAACCCTCTAGCTGCATCCACAAACTATAATTTTTAAGTAATCAAGCTATTAGAAAAGATTATAGAATACTCAAATGCTATATTTGGTAAACAAAAATTTTGCATAACATTTATAACATTCATGCAAATGTTAGCCTAAATAGTAAAAAAATACATTATTAACTGTAATTCTGATGATGATATTTTGAGTATGTTTATTCTTTTAGGTACAGTTTATATTGAGTTTTTCTCTATCAGGTAACTGATTTCATTGATACAGTTATTATTTTGTATCTGTGATACAATTCTATTAAAGACCAGAGTCTGTTTATATCCCCAGATCTGTGTAGTGTCTGCTGCTGAACCCCCAAACACAATTTTATATTTTAAGGAACATTTTAACCATGATTTGTCTTATGTCTAATTCATAATTCAAACACAATATTGGCCTTACTCATAGAGACACTAAAATTTCCAAATAAATACAAGCTATGATATGACACCATAGGGTGAATTTTCCTCCTATCATTTAGAAAGGCTACATCTATTCTGTTTCTAGTACTAAAAATATGCAATTATATACGTTTCAAATGTATATGAACAAATAAAGATTCAATCTTTTTATTCCGAATATCCTAAAAGCAGGTCATAAATGTGATTCTGAATTCTAATTCTGAAATAAAAGACATGCTCCAGGATGTTCAGGTAATTACCACTTCTAACTCTGGGCTCTGTTTTCCCGACAGGCCATGCATATCTTTATCTGCTCTTGAAAATAAGTCATTTTTAACACAAAACTTATTAAGTTGCATCATTAAGAAATTAGTAAAAATCTACAACATGGAAATAATTACACACTAGATGAGTGGGCAATATAAATTTATATTGCAAAAGTCAACTAGGTAAGCAGAAGTTTGGAAGATTGTCTTGTAGCTAGAGATCAGAGTGATTTCTGAAATTGTTCTATATTTCTCCCGATGAAATTTAGAGGAAAGTTCTAAAGTTTTCAAGTCATTCACTAAGAGACAAATTAAATGCAATAATCCCGTGGAGAATTTCTTAAACAAGAGAGGTGGTAGGGTTATATGGTTATAATTAGTGGGTTCCATTGTATGTCAGGCCTCTTCCTGTCGGGGTAGTCATGGTTACAACCTGACCATAGTTTCACACCACACAAATCAGGACACTGACTGTTTTCTCAGAGAGTTTTGAACATTGCCTGGCAGTAAAGAAAACAGTACATAGCACAGCACCAGTGACTAAATACAGCATCCTTTATGCACAATCCTTGTCAGATTAACATCGTTCCCATGTAGCTGTCAGTAAAATTTCTTATCCTTTCAGTCGTTGTAGGCCAAGTTCAATCTGATGCTAATTACTCAACCGTAGTCACAGAGTCTCAGACGTACACAAACATTTGCCTCACACCTCTCCTGCTTTTGTTGGAAAGCAAACTATAGCAATGACCTACTGTCTCTTCACATAGCTGAGGAGGGAAGGGAGTTGCAATGTGTCTGGAGTCAGTAACTGCACAAAGAATGGATGCATTAGACTAACAAACACATTGCAGCTCATAACTCCACCAAGAGCTAAATGAAGCCTTTATGTTTTTTGAAGACAAAAAGAAGCTCAGGCCCTGCAGCTGCTCCATAAAATATAGTTTAAAAAAATCACCACAATTTGAATGAGAAGGATATGGAACAGACTGATTCATTCACAGTCCGTTTTGGAACGTGCTGTGTGGATTAGGTTTGCAGCAACTGAGAGCAATTTGTCTATTCCCTTGGATTGTCAGAAACTGTATTTTTAATGAAGAGTGTATCAACAGATTTGCTCATGCTAAATGTACCTGTGTGTTTATAATAATTGAATTTCCTATAATCATGCCACAGTGGGGCTGATTATATACTTTGCTAAGGCTACACGTAAACTTCTTGCATATATAAGAGGTTTAAAAATATTCTTGGTAACTGAATCTGCTTAGCATTTATTTTTCATAATGTGATATTTTATAAATGAAGAATAGATGACTATATATAAAATATATGTAGAATAAAATGTAAGTAATCTAAATCTTTAACGCCGATTTCTAATGAGCACATCTTCTCATAGGCATGGTAAATATGCAATATGTTTAGAGTGTTAAAAATGTTAGTCTCTCGATTTCTTGAATTGTAGCAGCACTTTGGTCACATTCCACAAAGGTTTTTACAATATCAGATTCAGCATATTACACTTACTCAAACTTTTGTAAAGCTTCACAGACAAAATATTCTAAAGACATTATTTTTGTGAAGCTAAAATTTGTAAGAAATAAAAGAAGCAAAAGGAAGTTTGCCTGCTTCAAATGGTTATGTTAATGATGCAAGCAGACTAAATGCTCACAAATGTAATTTTCTACAATATAAGTCTTAAGGACAAATAGCCTAACTTCCACTCAGGTGTGCTTTGGACAAAAATGACCAAAAGACTAAGGAGATATACTAGCACAGGAAGAAAACATCGTCCTTTTGTTGTCAGAACTTGGGACCTCTGCATTACACAGAGTAATTCTTTGTCAGCGTGAGATCCTGTTTTCCTTCTGTTTCTATCTAACTTCATAGAACAATAATAAACATAAAATGAAGAGTGTATCAAAACATATGATGATAATCATAATAAACATAATATGACAATGTCATTGTAAGGAAGCACAAAGTTGATTAATAGTCATATATGCAGAAATTTAGTCATCAAACCGTGTAGAACATTGTAGCAGGACAATCCTATGGCTTCTTTTTTTCTTGTCTCTTGTTTTCTTTTATTACCTTTTCTTTAAAAAAAGCATTTGCTTTAAAGAGAATATAGCAATAATTGATATGACGATAGAAGCAGTACATGTTTAGAAGCCCCAAATGGTAGGTATTTCAAGCATTGTTAGTGTTACACATGGCTATCCTCAATATAGTTGCTTAGTTCACAGATATGAGCACATAGTGTTGGTCAGGGTGAGAATTCTACCATTAAGTGCTATTTTCAAAACCCTGATGGAACTGTTTCCTTGTTATTTCATCTTTATTTCTCATTAAAATGAACTTAAAATTTTTTCAAAAATATTTATTAAAAAAGTAATCATATATGTAATTACTGAATTCTTTAAAAATCAATCCACATAGATTTTACACAAATATTCCTCTGGTTCTGTTAAGTAAATGTTTGCAACTTCATATGAATGCGTCCACACAATCCATTGGAAATAAACAGAGAACAAAATCAGTTTCCTGGCATGAATGCAAGAAAATGTGTGATCCTATTGGACAACTATTTTATTCACATAATAATCATTATAAAACTAATGTTGGAACTTTCTAAAATTTGACCTCTTTTAAAATGCAAAATAATCTTTTCATGTTTGTCTCTCGAAGTTTTCACGTCAGACTGAAACATGATATCACAGTAGGTCCTCTCTTTCCCACTCCAGCCTTTATGCCTTTATGTATATTATCTCCAAAATTAGCAGTTAGTTTTTCCTTTATTCTTTAGAATCTGCCTGCCCAATTTTTTCACCCTCAATACAAGTTTTGCAATTTTTAAAAATAATTGTTGCTTTCCATCAATCTTAACTTTCTTTAGAAAGTGATCTACAGATTGTGATAATTTAGAAAAAAAATTTTTTCACTGCCCTAATCTAAGTTTTTACAATTCTGTGTATATACAGCATGGATGAACGTTTCATCATTTGTATTCTATTTAGCATTTACAGTCTAATGAATACATATGATATGATATTTTAACAGTTTCTACAATCTCTACCATGCTTATTATATTTGATATTCTTTTAAGAGCCATTTATTTAAAACTTATTTGTGTTTGTTTCCAAATTTTTCTGGTCATCCTTGCTTTACTTAAATTTCAATCTCATGATAATCCAAAAAGTTTATCATTAATATTTAATTCTAGATGTCTCCCTGTCCTGCCAAAGTCTCATGGGACTTTTACTCTTCATTGGACTGGACTTCCTGTGAGTTTATAACGAATGTGATTGATTGATTGATCGATTGATTGATTGATTGATTGATTGATTGATTTAAGGGAAGAGTCTACAGGGTGTTCAGAGTCTCACTACTAAACTGGATTTGTAGTGATTCACCTGTTTACAGCCTCCCAAGAGCTGGGATTACAGGAGCGCAACTCCACGCCCAGTCTCACTTGGTGTCACAGCGCACCTCAGGGGCGGGGTCAGCACGGCAGGCCCAGGGATGGCACCCCTGCCCCTGCTCCTGCTTGCAGGTGCTTTAATCCGCTGAGGTATTTGGCCGGCTGTCGCGAATGTGATTCTGAGGAAAGAAGCCCGCCAGCCAGGAGAAGTAGGTCTCTGGGGGTGGCGCCTCTAAGTATGTATCTCCTCCTCTGATGTCTCCCTCTGCTTTCCTCTTTAAAAACATGAGCAGCTCTCCTCTGCCATCTGCTTTGGAGCTATCGGACTGTGGACTGTAGACTCGAACACAAAGTCAGTTAAAATAAAACTGTTCCTTCTTTCAGTTGCAATATTGGATATTCTGTCGGTGTTGACAGTCACTAGGATGCATTTTGATACTAGGAGTGGGTCTAGAGAAACAGAATCCTAAGGATAATCATGCTTGAAAGCCACGAATCTATAATAAAATACTTCAAGGACGCTGCAGCTTGACATTTATTTGTAAATTATGTCTCTGCTGGACTACAAATTTTTAGAAGTTAGGAATTGGCTCTTACTCATTCCTCGTCGAAGAATAAGATCTTGCGTGCTCCAGTAGTACTTTTCTGATACTCAGTGTGAGCCAGTATTTTGGGTTTTTGTTGTTATTGTTGTTTTCTTTTTTTTTTTTGTTTTTGTTTTGTAAACTTTGAAAGCAAACGTGCAAATAGGTTTTGAGATTACATCATTAGAACTAGAGTAAATCGTTTCCAAATCCTTACAAATACTTATATGAATGTATGAGTGTTAGTAATTCAGCAAAGTAGTGTTCCATTGCTGTGACAGAAATCCCAGGAGCCATCAGTTTACGAGAGGAAAGATTTATCTCGGCTCAGTGATAAAGGTCACTTGGCATGGCTATCTCTGTTCTACGGTAAAGCAGGAGACAATGGCAGCAGTGTGTGGTACAGAAAACCTCTCACTTTGTGGGGGCTGAGAAGTGAGGAGCAAACGGGAAGGGGGCCCAAAACAAAACACGACCTTTTAGGGCACAAGTCCAAGGACCCGCTTTTACAATTAATACCCATCATCTAAAATTTCTACTACTTCCCAATGGGCTATTAAGCTGTGAATCCATTGATCCATTGATCCATTGATAAGTGTGTTAATCCATTGATGAGCTTAGACGCTTCATGATCGAAATCCTTCCCAGGGCTTCACATCTGAACACTGCTACGTTAGGGACAAGGTTTTTAACATATGCGTTTTTGAAGAAAATTTCATATCAAAATATAACGTGACAACAGCCATCACAGGTAATATTTGTACAGAACCTATGAATTTTCAGACACTACTAACAATATGTGAACTTATTTTGAAGCTTGTAGGTCCTGTATAATCTGAGTAATAGTTGCATCATCTTGATTTTGTAGATACACTGAGGCACAGAACATTCAGTCATTGCACCCTAATTCCCACAAAATGAGAATTCACTCAAGGGCAACCTAGTGATGCCTGAATATGCCTTTGTCACCTTTTTTGAAGGATTCTCCATTAGGGACAACTACACTGGCACCATGTTTTTCTAAAGAACATTATCAACAGGCACCTTTCTCAGTACCTAAGCCAATAATGACATATGGCACACATAAGATGATGTAATCTTTCTCAAAATATGCTATCACAACTATATCTTTAAGTTTATATTAGCAAACACTGGCGGTTAATAACATTTTCAATATGTTTTCTTTAATTTCCTTTCCTGAAGAAAGAATTATAAAACAAGATTTTCTGTATTAATACCAGTTTACACAGGTGGCTGATATATTAAAAGTTTTAAGCCTTTAAAATTTAACTTTTAATAAACTGAATTTGCTTCATAAAATGAGTATAACTGATTTGTTACCTTAGAGAAATACCCTGTACTTTAATCCAATATTGTATTTTTCAAATGCTATTCTATATTGATCTTCTTTACATTTCAGTGTCATGATATTTTTAAAGCCCAAAATAATTCTTAGACATTATGAGTGTGAAGATATAAGCTTGAAGGTGGATTAAGCCAACCCTGTTTTGCCATGGGTTATGAAGGATATTATTTTCTTCTTTTATCACAATATAAAAACCACAGAGGGATTATTGAGCACTTGAAATTGGTGGTCATAAAAACATTAAGCATGAAAATAGAGTTGTAGTAAAAGTAAAACCTTCATTTTAGATATGCAATAATATTTAAATGAATAATTTTAGGTTAGTCATAATGCATAACAAATAACTGAGTTCAATTGAGAAGAAAAAAGAATTGGAAGAGTACTTTGTCTGCTGAAGGAACAGGATTTGAATAATCTTACACCCTGGTGCTATTATATATTAGGCAATGGAGGCAAAATTAAAGTAACATGGGTCTTATTCTGAGGTGTTTTTTCCCAAATTATTTTAAGTGCTGCCAAATTTAAAAGTAATATTTTGATAATAGCTTCTTTCTTTTCTCCATCTTTTCTATTATCTTTTTTTCTCCCTTGTTACAATCTAAATGTCATATTTAATCATTAAAGGGCATAAAAATATATGTACTTTTTAAAAGTTAAAACAATATTCATGATATGGGGGTAATAACAGAATACACAATAATTACCATTAAATCAGGGTTCATCTTAGCAAAATTGAGAAATAAACAGCATTGATTGGCATGATTTCCCTTATGCTGCATGTTCCTCTGGACTCCCAGCATTCTTACAGCTGGCTGCTGATGCCCTAAAGAGCCCCTCTGGTCAGTTCACACATGTGTGACAAGATGTCCATTAGGAAGACTTTGACATGCTATGTGTAGGTATTTCTCTTCATTTGTATCAGGAATTGAACTCAGGACCTCATGCTTGCCAGGCAGGCACTGTGTCGTTGAGCTGCATCCCCACCCTGTAGTTATTTCTTGACACCAGCCCTTTGAAATTCTCTATTTATGCATTCCTTGTGACAGTCCTTTTCTTTAATGACTATTTAGAAAAATCTAACCATATTCTCTACTACTGATGCCATTTTTTCCGTGCTAATGTGAAATGTAAAGTGGGATTTAAATGAATGCTTTAAGACTTAAAATATTTATAAAAGAGTAGATTTTATAGCTGAGTAAAAATTTGAGGCAATAATTCTACGAAGATTATCTATTGTCTTCTTGTCC
>NW_004524598.1:3908701-3918324 GCF_000260255.1 Octodon degus
AGAAGAGAAGAGAAGAGAAGAGAAGAGAAGAGAAGAGAAGAGAAGAGAAGAGAAGAGAAGAGAAGAGAAGAGAAGATGTTGCTCATATTGCTATGGCTATGGCTGCTTCGCCATCTCAGTCAGAAAGCTGCGTGTCTGACTGTGCTGGGTGTGGCACAAGATGTCAAGTACCACTGATACTATTACGGAGCATAAACCACAGATGTAAGAGAGTCGGGAAAACCAAAGGAATTTAACTGTGGTGGCAGCTACGGTTAATCAAGAAGAGACGTACTTGGAGGAAAGGATAAAAAGAATCTCGGCTTCAAAAACTCCAACAATCCAAAGCACATAGATGACTCTATTACTACAAGACTGAAGACACTGAGAATGGAGATATTTTATTATATAAAATTTTGTAGAATTTTTTTTTTTTTTTTGGCGGAACCAGGGATTGAACTCAGGCCCTTGTGCTTGCAGGGGAAGCAGTTATTCCACTGAGCCATCTCCCTGGCCCCAAAATTTTGTAGAATATTGCAAAGAACACATGTTCAATGGAAGCATGTATTTGAGGTCCTGTACTCCATGAATCAGGCTAGAAAATGGGACATATGAAGGCATTTCACTGGGAAGTACAGTTAGGAGAAAGACTTAGAATAGAGTTAAAGAATTGAGTAAAGACACATAGTGAACTGGGAGCAAGACACAAGAAAAGAACTCAGTTAAACCTACTGGGAGCTGCTGCGCTATTAATGACAGTTGTAGATTAAGATAAAGTTTGTCGCGCGCAGCCTTGCCAGCAAGGAAGACACGACCACTGGTTGTGTCTGCGCAGCCTTTTATTGCCCTGTTACATTTCTCTTCTCTCTCCCCGAGGCCCCTGCTCTTAGCTTATAAGTCTCAGAGCTTCCAATCATGGGGTGCCACGTATGTACTGTCCATTGGTCCAGGTATGCGGAAGCAATGCATTAGCCCAAGCCTTGGCCTTATATGGAGTTGTTTATTACTAGGAGCGCTCACCCCCTGAGAGGGTGGAAGGCGGAAACCGGCGCCATCCTAGGGTGTGGCTACACACAGCTCCCTACAAAAGTGGACAGGCGCTTTAGCTCCATATTAAACAACAACCGGAAGCAGAGTGTTCCTCGCATAGGATCATAACCTAGTAGTTTTGGTCAAGGAGAATTCGTGGGGCTGTGTCTGACTGTGAGAAGCCAACAGTTAGCATGTGCAGGAGGAGAGAGAATGAATTTCTCAGTCCTAAAAGGGGAATTGGCATAGGTAATCCACTTCTACCAGAACAAGCCCTTAAAGGTATGGAAGTTTTCATTTACTGGGCAAATTGAGAAGGTTACAAAGGTGATCCATTCTGCCAAAACCTACCTCAGCACGACACCAGCTCAGGCTGTCACTTCTGCCTCTGTGCTATGCCTCCCAGATCTTCACCTTCTGCCACACTCTGCTGATCTAACTAGCTTCTACAGGATCATATTCAGAACAAGACTGTGAAGGACTTGAGCACACTCACCCTGCCCTTTGTGTGCTGCTACTTTACGCCCATTAGATTTTATTGAGAAACCCCAAGAGATATTGGCGTAAATCACATCTGTGGCATGGATGTTCTTCATGTGCCCCATTATGGGTCACAATTCTATTTCATATAGAAGATCAGATCAATTATCTGGTCAGAATTGTAAATTCCTAATTCCTCTTGGTCATTTGACATGAACACTCTGAAACCTGTATTGCATCTTCTTCTTCTTCTTCTTCTTCTTCTTCTTCTTCTTCTTCTTCTTCTTCTTCTTCTTCTTCTTCTTCTTCTTCTTCTTCTTCTTCTTCCTTTTTTTTGTGAGGGTGGAACTGGGAATTGAACTCAGGTCCTTGCACTTCCCAGGGAAGCACTTATTCCACTGAGCTATCTCCCTGGCCCCCTGTATTGCAGCTTTTGCTTAAAAAGAAAATACTCTTCTTATTTGTATCATATGATACAAATAAGGGTGTGGTTTGGTCTGTCTGAAATTATGATTTTTCTGAGATCAAAATGTGCAGTTACCAGTGTTCCCTGGTCAAAGCCCTACTGTCTACAAGAGTCCATTAATTCTTTTCTGAACAGTGGATTGTACTTTAGACTCTTTTGCTCCTGAAGCCTAGCAGTCTTCACAGTGTTTTTACCCCTAAGAGAATAAATTCCACCTGGTAAACCAAACTCCACATGACATACTTGCTTTAAATCTTACTTGGTGTATTTTTCCATAATAATTTTATAAGATTGCTTCAGTTGTTTGTTTGTTTGTTTTGATGCACATGTAGGGTCAGTTTCAATGAAGCACACAGTTGCTCCAGGAAATATTCTTGCTTTTGCACCTGGCAACACTACCATTTAATCCAAGTAACTCAAGAGTGTTGAAGATGTATTTTGACTATAAAATATGCAGCCTCCAGGTGCGCAGAGACTTGCATCTCCTTTAAGTTATAGTACCTGCAAGGAAAAAAAAAAAAAAACTTACTTCTAATGCAGATGACTTGGCAATTTAAAATACACTAATTCTGAACACTAACATCTTAACTGATATTGTGGATTTCTAAATCTTGTGGGGATTATCAAAGCCACACTCTGAGTTTCAAATAGAATGAACCTATTTTTTTTTTTAATCAGCACACAGGAACAACAATCACAGAAGACCAATGATAAATAAATGAATTCAACATTCCCAAAGGAATAAGATGTATTGTTTATATATACATGACATGTAAAACAGAAAGCACTCAGGTCCCACCCAGAGCCCCACTCTGAGACAGGAGCCTCAGTGTCCCATAGATAAGGTGACATTCCCTGTCCTGCCCTCCCTTCTGTCATCAGAGGCTCCTGTGTCTTCCGGCTGAAGAGACAAGCTCAGCTGTCTCCCTGGGGACACTGGTGCCTCCTACACTCTGAGATACAGGGCAGCTGAGGTTTTGTCCCAAATAACAGACTGACTGAAAATAGGAACAACACCCAGGAGGAGAGTGTCGCTCAAGAACTGGATTGTCTGAGTGAAAGAGAACCTTGTGGACAGACATGGAGAGGGTAAAAGCTAGACAAACGTCACCTGTGATCATCCTGAGAAGCTTGAACTTGGGGAAAGATCATCACTGTATTGCATGGTGGGTGTTTAGGTCTGTGGTTATAACCTTTAAAGGAGGACAATCAGAAAGAGATAGAATTTAGTCCCTTTACTAAGTTTGCTTGAACATTCACTCTGCTGCCTACATGCAGCAGAATCCCAAGGTCTGATTTACTGTAAGTCACTATATGGGTTGCCTAAGTGTCTACCATAAAATCATGGTTCCTGAGCATTTCTTTGGGATTGTCAGGATCCAGTTTATACTTGATGTGATTATGGTCACTCACTCCACTGCTATAGCCAAGGTGGCACAGTTGAGGTTGTCAGCTGGCTTTCTCTGCATGCCCATATCTGCATTGTCCAGGGCTCATAAACAACACTTTGGCTTTCCCTGAAGATCATGGCAATGGGTCAAAGAAGCTGCTAAATCCAAGTACAGAAATAAAAGCAGAAAAATAGAGAGAAATGAAAATAAGAAAAAAAAAATGCATCCCCAAACCCTCAGCTCCCCAAAAACCAATCAACAGACCTTAAAGATGAGGAAATCACAAGCCACCCAGCAGAAATGCATGCTAGAGTACTGAAAGTGATAACAAAACATTCAGTAAAGTGCTTCACAAATTCAAAGAAAGTGTAAGCAGAAAACGATCCCAATAAAACAAATGGTAAGCTAGTCAATAGAAGACACTAATAAAAAGTAGTAGAACAAAAGAAAGAGATGCGAAACATACACCCAGAAAAACAAGAATGAGTGGAAAGGAAAAGTCTCAAAACTGAAATCCATGAGGCTAAAAATATGACTGAAAGTATCAGCATCAGAAGTGATCAGTGCAAGGGCCAAGGTTTTACCTAGAAGACAGGGCAGTGGTTAGTTATCAGCTAATAGAAGATCCCTTAAAATCAAAATGAGAACATGAAAAATGGATCCAGCCTCTGCTTGATGAGTCACATAAAATGAATTCACATGTAATTGGACTTAGTGAAAAATCAGAAGAGAGTACAAAGGGCATTCGGATACCTATTTATAGAAATAATAGCAGAAAGAATTTCCAGATATGGAAAACATGAACATGAAGATGATTGGGGCATACAAAAACTCTGATAGCTATGACTGAGGAAAAAAATCACCATATACTGTAATATTTAAAATGAAATCCAATATAAGAACACATTTTTTTGATACAGGTTCTCACTATTTGGCTTGCTTTGAACTCAGGAATCCTCCCGCCACAGCCCCCCAAGTGCTGGGAGTGTGATGCCATGTAAACTCTAAACAGAATTGTTAAACTGCTCAGTAAAGCAATAAATCACCTGTAAAGGAAAACACACCAGAAGTACAACAGACTTCTCAGCACAAGTCTTAAAGGCTAGGAAATCTTGACATGAAATGTTTTATGATTCCCCAAAACAAAACTTCCAAACTACATCGATATACCCTGCAAAATTAACTTTCAAAATTGATGCAGAAATGAAATGCCATCAGGAAAAAAGATCACCTAAAGGAGTGCATAACCATCTAAACAACATCCCAAAACATTTTCAAGAAAATTCTAAACAGGGATAATGACATTAATGATCTTAAATGGTCCAATAGAATAAATGCTTCAGACAGAGCTAATGGTTAAGTAGAAAGGAAAAATATAAAAACCACAAGAAGTAGACATTGCAATGACAGGAATAGTCAGTACACGTCACTTAGAACTGTCCATGTGAATGGATTTGATTCTACAATCAAAAGATACAGATTAACAGAATGGGTCATGAAAGAAAATCTAACTGTATGTTGCAACCACATCTAACACTAACAGAAATTCATAGACTGAAACCAAGTGATGGAAAACATTACGCACAAAGTGAAAACAAAAGCAAGCAGGAGTAGCTCTCCTGTTCTCAAACTGGACTTCTGCATGGTCATGAAAAGGTTGTAATTGTGTCTCTTACTGCCAGGGGCCTCTGATCAGAAAGACAAATTATAATGTTATATAATTAAATTATATATGATCATTTTTTAATAGGAAGTATACAACCAAAGCAGCCATTGTTATTTCATGGCTAGAGCATTGTTAAGCTCAGTGGTTGATTTCTGTTTTATTATTATTCTGTTGTTCTTTGGTGCTTCCCATTTTCACTTGAGGTTTTTTTGTTTGTAAGTAATGTGGGATTTTACATACATATAGGTACATGATACCATATTAATACTAAAGGGATTTCAATCTTGTAAAACATTTTCCTCTTGGAATGTCAAACAAAGAAAATGAATTATTCATCAAATGAATCTTTTTTTTTATATCATATCACTATTTTATATACCTTAATCTTGGGCTCGCCTCAAGCTCACAGCCATCCTCTTTCCTCAGCCTCCTAAATCCTGTGATTATAAGCTTGTGACACCATAGACAGCTGGGAACAGAATTTTTTGAAAAATGTATTTAGTACAGAGTCTACACAGTCTCACTACAGAGATTGGACCTGTAGTGATTCTCCTGTTTTCAGCCTCCCAAGCACTGACATTAGAGGTGTGCGCCACCCTGCCCAGTCTCAATTGCTGCTGTATGAGCACACTCTGGGGGCAGGGCCAGTAAAGCAGCCTGGGGATTGAACCCACGTCCCTGTGTCTGCCTAAGCTATCTGGCAGGCCCTGGGTACAGAATTTTGAAAGGAGCTAGAGAAAAGCAATGAGTATAAAAATGAGATATAAAAAGTAATGCAATATTAATATGCTGAACTTTAAAAGGCTCAAGTCAACAACTTCTGACATTGCCAGTCCTACGGATAACCCTCTACTATTATGGACTACTGGACTATATTGGATTGCTTTGCCGAATTCACACACTTACAATATTTAAATGGCAATGGAATACCTATCTCTGACAAAACTAAACAAAAAAAGGGGATATAAATTAAGGGCCATTTTGTATCTGTATATACAAAATAGGATAGATATACAGCTACTTTCTCTTAATTCTATGTGAAGAAAAATTTGTACTAATAATGTTTGGATAGTATATCATGTCTGCATCTTGTACTATGAATAACTACTATGAGGACAATAATATATAATGTATTAATTATTGAAATTGTTATACTAATTGGTTTTGAAAATTTCTCATTGCTGTTTGCTTCTCAATAAATTTGATAAGAAAAGAAATTTACAATATCAAATAAATAAAACTTGAAAGAGAAAAGAAAAGCAATGAAACACCTGTAAAGGAAAACTCATTGGAAGTAAGACAGACTCATCAACACAAACCTGAAGAAAATAAAAGTAAAAAGACCTTATGATAGCATAAAAGGCATTTATGAGCAACCTACTGTGAACATCACATTAAAAAGAAAAAAAATAGTCTCATTGCTAGATGATGGTTGGTATATTGTATATCTATATGCAGAGAATTGAATATAGACCCATAAATTTCACGCACTAAACTCAAAATAGATAGAAGCTCTAAATGTTAGAACAAAATCAATCTGCTGGAGGACAAAATAGGTAAAACTCTTGAAGATTTAGGCTAGGCAAGGACTTCCTGTGCAGAGAAAGAGACAACATAGAAAATGGCAAATATTTTTTGTAAGCTAACTTTTGGACAGAAACTAACATCTAGAAGACATTAAACACACACACACACACACACACACACACACACACACACACACACACATTTGGAGTCTCTGAAATAAAATGTGCCCCAAAAGATTGAAGTCTTCACATTTCAGCAATGCATGCATGCTCATATTTACCATAGGACAATTTATAGTAGCTAAATATTGGAAACAGTGTTTATAACAATCAACTGAAGACTAGATAAAGAAATTGTGACACTTCTACATACTGAAGTTGTAATCTGCCTTAAGGAAAATATACTTGAGGTATTCATAGGCAGATGAATGCAACCTGAAAACACAATGTGAAGGGCTATGTGTCATTCTCTCTCTCTCTCTCTCTCCCCCCCTCTCTCTCTCTCTCCCCCTCCTTTCATCCCTCTCCTCCATCCTTTTCTCTCATACAATCAATCTACTGGAAGATAGAATTGATAACTTCCATTGCAGTTCAATGAGCAAATTAACTCAAATAATTCTTCAAACATCTATTTCATCATTGCAAGAATATTTTAAGATGGATGCTAACTTGTTTATTTATACCATTAGTTTATTTTTGTATATTTACAAGAAAGCTTTTGTTTGTTTGTTTCTTTTCCATAAGACAAAGTCTTTTATTTTATTCAGGGTCTCACTTCTAGATCAGACTTGTAGTGATCTGCCTGTTTACAGCCTCCCAAGAGCTAGGATTACAGTCATGCACCACCACGCCCAGTCTCAATTGCTATCTCATCACGCCCTGGGGGCAGGGCCGGCATGGCAGGCCCAGGGATGGAATCCCCGGCCCCTATGCCTGCTTGCAGGCACTTTAATCCACTGAAGTATTTGTTTCTTTGGTTTTTTTGTTTTGTTTTGTTTTTTTGTTTGTTTGGTTTGGTTTGGTTTGGCCTTTTGGCAGAACCAGGGATTGAATTCAGCACCTTGCACTTACCAGGGAAGTGTTTATTCCACTGAGCCATCTCCCGGCCCCTCTGCTGAGCTATTTGGCCGGCCCTAAGTCTTTTATCTTTTATAACTATATTTTATGTAATAATTTGGCCAGTCTTTTAAGATCACAATACCTAGAACATTAAAAAGCAAAATTCAAGATGAAACTTCTGAGATTCACTATGGTTATTCAGTGTTAACTGAAGTTTTAAATCTAATTTAATTTTTGATGCTTTAAATGGAGCTTAATGTGAAGCATGTTTGAGAAAAAAGCAGAAAAAGTCTGCTCTATGAAGTAATGATAAAACTACTTAGAAATGATTTACTGACAACTTCTCTCGGTTAAATTGCTGTTTATGAAAAAGTAATCTCTGTCTTATAGCTCCTGTTTCTATTAAAGAAAATATATCAAAAATAAAAGGCAGACCAAGACATTGGTGAAAGCATTAAGAAGGATTTCATTCAGAATAATGAAGTTGAGGAAAGAGATTGCCCTGAAAACTGATCTCAAGTCACACGAAAGTGGATGTAGATTTAATAGGGAAAGCAGCAAAAGGGAATGATGGGAAAGTGAAAAAGGAACAACAAAAAGCATAGGAAAACCATGGACACATGAAAAATTAAAGAATTAAGTAGATAATTCTTGAAAATAATTGGCCAATAATTGGGTAGGACAATATACATTAGCAGTCCAGCTATGTAAGACTTTCTTGAATAAAATCTCAATCAGGTACCAAGTTACATTTAGGAGTGTGGATTACTTAGTAAAAATAAAACCCAGGCTAATCTTTGGTCAACTTTCATAGCATAGTATTTGAACAAGTCTTTGGTGTTAATTGGAAGGTCGCAGTTTCTGGTGGTGATTGACTGAAAGATTTCTCTACAGTAGGTACCAGGAACTGAAGGAATGATATGCCCCACAACCTGCAGCATAATTACAGAAGAAAACTTAGACATTCAAAATAAAAGGAAATTTTAACTTAAAATGAAAAGTAAATTTAATAAAAATGATCTTAGAAAAACCTACACGTTTCATTGATATAAACTATTGAGGAAATTTAGTGAAAATTGTATTAAAGCACCAATATTTAACCCTACTACTAAAAATATAAGTACTACTACTGTATATTCAGAAGAAGGTATTTAGGCAGATTTGATTCAAACAATTGATTAATACTAAAAAAAAAACTTTGAAGGACAATATAAAAGAGTATTGAAATATATTGGGAGAAATATTAGCAGAATATCAAATTTAATTAAATCATCAGCCACATTCAAGAAACTTCAAAAACATAAATAGACTGTATTAAGAAGCATATACATAAGCAGTGTTTATTTATAGTCTTACAAACCAGAACAAAGAATATATTCTTTATTTGGCTATTACAGGTTCTCACTACACAGCTTAGACTTGTAGTGATCCTCCTGTGTTCAGCCTTCCCAGCACTAGAATTACAGGCATGCGCCACCACACCTGGACTCTGTGGCCAGCTCAGCCTGCCCGGCGGGCAGGGCTGGCAAGACATGTGGTGGTGGGGCTCCAACCACTGTCCCGACACTGGCCTAAGAGTGGCTAAGCATGCGCGTTAGTCCACTGAGCTATCTCTCCAACCCCAAAAATATTTTCATAGATTGAAATATCAGACATTTTACACAGGAGAGCCATAAAATGAACAATAAATTATATCTCTTTATTTGGTTATTTTTCTGTTTGTTGGGTACTGGAAATCAACTTCAGGACCTCACCGTTGCTCAGCAGGCCTTGTGCCTCTGAGCTATATCCCTAGCCCAGATAAATTATATCTTATTAGAAACAAGGAGCTCATAAAACAAGGATAAATATAATTAATGTGTATAGTAAAATACTATTCTTGTAGTATTTTTAACCCATCAAAAATATCTTTTAAAATTTAGACCAAATAAAAACGAAAATCAATTTAATGATGCCTAAGATAATATATCTCCACTATCATAAAGATCAGAAGCCAAATATTACATTTAAAAATGTTTAAGCAATGA
>NW_004524598.1:3919044-3931970 GCF_000260255.1 Octodon degus
TTTTTTTAAAGGTACAGAGCAAGACAATATAATAATTTCTCACCCTTGGCATATCAAACTGAACAGAGATTCATGCACCAAACCACCATCATAAGAGACAAATAAATCAGTTAAGAAATGGTAGTGTCTGCTTTTACTGTGTCATATCAAAGAGGCACATTGAAGAAGGCAAAAAGGAGTTACTCGCATCATCTTTCTCCCCAACTCAGCTCTGTGCAGCATGGACCTTTCTGCACAGAGGAAGGAGAGCAGGATGTGCAGGCTACACCTACAACTGAAACCCTCTACTAGGCTGGCTATAGTGCAGGGCAGTGCTCAGCAAAGCCCAAGGAGCCCTCGCTCTAGCCAATATTTGTGAATGGAGCACTTGCAATTGTGTTAGGCCTCCCCTTCGTATGTTTCCATTGCAGTTCCTCCAATTTCTGATGGATTGCAGGACAATAGGGCTTTTTCCCTTGAGGATGTGGATCAATGCATGAAGCCATCCCAGGAATTAGTGACAGAGCCCAGCATCACATCCACTGCAATGGGACAAAGAACTTGGAGCCCGCTTGTCTTAGTTATCTTTTACTCATTGTTGGGACAAGATATCTGACACCTAGAAAGGAAAGGCTTGTTTAGCTCACAGTTGGTAGAAGTGTTCTATATTTTGCTGGCTGTAAGGCAGTCTAGCACATGCAGAGGGCAGCAGTTTATGGTGGCAGAAAACAGCAAAGAGCAAAGGAAGGAGATGCAGCTGCAGCTTTTAGCAAGCTTCTCTCCCTTCCTTTTATTCTGGTTGTAAGGGCTGGAGCTCCTCTGAGGAAGTGGCACCCTTCCTTACATGCTTAATGTACACTAGAGCTCCTCTGAGGAAGTGGCATGCAGAATCCTTCTTGAACCCCGTTATATACCCTTTTTGTACTAAGTCACTCTAGGGCAGCCTTTCCATGGACCAGGGAGGGGCTTGCACATCCCATGACATTGAGTTGGTGAGCCAATCCAGCTAATCTTTTGACCACTCAATGTACCAACTACCGTAACACTAATACAGGAGCTCATGGACAGAGCCTCTAGACACACACAGCACCAGGAAGAGAACTATGTGTGTGTGGGATGAAGTGTGCCTGCACCCAGCGCAATCTTAGAAACTATCTGGAGAGCAGCAAGTCTCGTCCCAAAATGTGCAGACCTATGCTGTGTGACTCACGTGCGACCCATCTTAGTGTTAGTCTTGCTGGCCAAGGAACAGTTACCATCAGCACCCCACCGAACCTCAGGCAGAAGAATTATCCCCAAGTTCATAGTCATAGAGGATGCTCTGGATTTTACCTAGCACCAGTCAGAAACCTGTGTCCCAGTGGGACAAGTTCTTATCTAACCCTGCATCACTTGAAGCTATAGTGATAACCTTGATGCACACCTAAAATTGTGTAGATCCTTATGGCTCTGGGAATGAGTGAATCAAGACCAAGCTGAGCATCAGCCCAGGTGGCTAAAGACCTGGCTTTCTCAGCGCTAGTGTGACATTTTGAGGCAGAGTGTGATAAGATCACATTTCTTGGAGGCAAGACAGTTTAGTAACACAAGGCTTTACCTTGGAACATAGGTCTGGGCTGGTAGAATCTAGCACTTGGAAGATGTTCTGAGCACCCTCCTCCAGGTCTGCCTATGAGTGATTCTCTGCAATAGCTCTAATACCAAGGGAAGACGTGTGGTCCCAGTCTCTCAGACTTTTATGCTAGTTACCAACATCTATATTGAGGAATAATAGATCTTATGTCCACCCCAGCAGTAGTAAACCCATAGAACTATGTGTCCAGTGTTATGCTGGACTTCTTGAGGAGTGGGCTAGTGATTTGACAAAGCTTGGTGGCTATGGTGGCCACATGTGTAATATAAAAGTCTGGGCCTTCAACATCCACAAGTGTTGAACAGAGTCATGAATTCCCAGTGTCTGACTGCAGGTTGGTACCTGTGGTTAAGATAGCTGGGTCATTCCTGGCCTGCGGAAGAGGCACAAAGGATAAAATACTCTGCCTATATATTCTTTGTTTCTTTATAACTAATACATTGGCAGAATATTAAGACCATCCTGAGCTTAGGTTTCCTCTAATTCTTAAACTATGACAACAACCTAATAGCAGACTGAAACGAAATCTGGACCCAAGCATTATGTATTTCTGCTACTAAGAATGTAATAACAATGTGTTAAGTCCTCAAAATGCTAAGCTACATATAAAGGTTAGCAATTCCACCCTGAGGTATGAAGCCAAGAAAAGTAAAATCATACATCTACATGCCAAAAAAAACCCCTTATTTTCAAGAGCAATTATGCAAAAAAACTAGAATACTCTAGTATTCTAGTATTATTTTATGAATGGTTCATAAGTCATTTAATGAATTTTCATTTTATTGAACTGATTAGTATAAATAACTGAATTAATATGTTAAATGTATGCAATACATAAAAATATCAAATTAGATATCAAAAATTTGAAAGCTGTGAAAGCTGGGAATGCACCTGGAGGTGTTTTCTATGAGTGAGTTTTCTCTTTTTCTTTGTGTTTCTGTTCTTATAGTTGTAGTGATATTAACTGAAAAATAGTTTATATTTTCAAAAGATATTTTGGTAAGACATATGGTAACACCAAAGCAAAAATCCATATTAGAAAAACCAAAAGTATTAAGGAATCAAAGCACACTGCCAGAGTAATACACTTAACCACCAAGTAAGACAACAACACATGCAGAAAGAAAAAAGAGAAGAAATGTAACTAACCTGGATAGCAACTTGCAGCATAGCTATAATAAAATCTTCCCTGTCAATGATTACTTTTAGTTAGTGGATGACTTCTTAAATGATAAGACAGAGTAGATGCTTCAGAAATAGGATCCAACAATGTGTTAATTGTAGGAAAATCTTAATATTATGGCATCACTAAAATGAAAATCAGAAGCTAGCATAGGAGATCTATGCAAACAGAGGTCAAGAAAAATAATACTAACCATGCTAAAGTTAGGTAAAAGATATTAAACTCAAAGCAGTGAGAGAGAGAGAGAGAGAGAGAGAGAGAGAGAGAGAGAGAGAGAGAAAGTCATTGTATAATGAAGGTAATAACACAGCGATGAGAAATAATAATTCTAAATATATAAAAATAACTTGGAGTGATCCAAAGCAAGGAAGTAATACTGGAACTTAAAGTATGTATTTTTATAGTACAATAATAGGGAAGTTTTTAATGCTCTACATTCACAAGACAGAAAATTAACAAATGAGACCTTTAAATGATATGTTAGATCAAATGAACCTAACTAACCTAGCTACAAAACTTTCCATCCAACAGGTCCATGTAATTTTCCCCATCATCATATGGAGCACTCTGCAGAATATGTCTTACAGGTCACAGGAAGATTTCAATGTGTTTTTGAAAACTGAAAGAATATCAAGCATCTCTGACTACAATGCAACAAAACAAGAATTGCTAACAAGAAAACCAGAAATTGAAAATGTATGAAAATTACACAATTTCATTTGAACAACCAATGTATCAAAGAAGAAATTAAAAATTTATTTATAAGGATCAGGGAAATGGCTCAATAGAATAAGTGCTTCCCTGGCAAGTGCAAGGGACTGAGTTCAATCCCCAGTTCCTCCAAAAACAAAAACAAAAACAAAATTAATTTATAAAAATTAAATCTTAAAACAAATGAAAATGGATACCCAACATACCCAAACTATTAGACACACCTAAATACATTCTTAGAGGGCAGTTTATAGCAAACAATTCTTACATCAAAAAATAAAAGATCTCAAATAAACAATTTATCAGTGCATCTTGAGGAACTCGGGGAAAAAATTTACCCAAAATCAAAAGAAAAAATATAAAACTATGAGAACAATTAAATGAAAGAGTTTTTAAAATGCATAAAATTTCACTGAAAGAAATGATTTTTTTGAAAAGAGAAATAAGCATTTAACTTGATTAACTAAAAAAGAAAAGACTGTCGATTAGAGAGAAGGGGAAACTTTGTAGCTAGCATCACAGAAACATGAATGACCCTTAAAAGTAATATGAATAATTATTTGTTTAAAAATCTTGTCATGAGGAAGAAATTGGAAAATTCCTAAAAATATACATCTTATCAAAATAGAATAATGAAAACTTGAAAACAATAAGTATATAATCCTAGTAATAAAAATCTCTGATCAAGGATTTGAGATCCAGATGCCATCTGTTCAGAATTTTATTAAACATTTAATGAAGTAACGCCAAGTTTCCTTATGTTGAGATACACACAGAGGGAGGGAGAGAGAGACAGTGAGAGAGACAGACAGAGAGAGACAGAGAGACAGAGAGACAGAAAGAGAGATATTGAGATTAGGAAGAAATTTTGCCCAATTTCTTTACCATCATTACCATCATTTACCTGGGCATTAAAATAACAACATTTACTACAAGAACAGCAGAAAAATACAGGTCAACATCTTTAATGAGCCTAATTACAAAATCCTGAGAAAAACACTAGCAAATTGAATCCAACAATGCAGTCAGAGGATTACTATTAGCAAAATAGGGCTCATCCCAGGGATGCAGCTACATGTCAATATATAAAACTCTACATATGAAATCCATCAGTTAAATGGAATAAATGAAAAAATCTATTTGGTTATCTGAATGAATATAAAACTGATATTTGATATATTTTAGTATCTACTCATGAAGATAAAAATACTGAAAAAGAATTATACTTGTATGACGAATATTCCTCAGCATCATAAATCACATTTTTCATAAGCCAATGTCTGAAGCTTTATCAAATTGGAAAAATCTAGGGTCGCCCAGATAGTTCAATGGACTAAAGCACCTGCTTAAGCAGAGCTTAAGGGCTGGGATTTGATCCCCGGCACCATGACCCATCCCAGCGCCAGTCCCGGGGCTCACTGAGACTGAGATGGGGACTAGGTGTGGTGGCACACACCTACAACTCCAGTGCTTGGGAGGCTGAAAATAGGAGAATCCCTAAAGTCTGATCTGTGTGGTAAGACTCTGTACACCCTGAAATAAACACAGTTTTTAAAAAAAATGGAAAATCTGAAAGGTTTCTCCATGACATGTAGAACAAGACAAAGATGCCTACTTTCCTACTATTCATCGTGGTGTGGGAATTCTTAGCCATATTAATCAGATAACACTTTATAAAAATTTCATTTCAAATTACAAAAAAATTATAATTATTTGTATTTTCAGATGAAGCAATTTTACAAATACAAAGCCCCAATATTCCACAAAAAAACCATTAGTGCTAATAAATGAATTCATCAAATGACTTATACTCTGCAAGTCAACAAACAAAACCAGTACAAATACTATATTCCATTATATGTTACATGAAGTATGAATCAAAAGGAAATTGCATTTTCACAAGTGACAAAACTTAATAAAACTTAATGAATACAATGATCAAAAAAGTTGAGTGTGACTGCAATGAAATTTGTAAAAATGAGCTGGGGAGTTAGCTCAATAGAATAAGTGCTTTCCTGGCCTGCGCAAGGGCCTGAGTTCAATCCCTGGTTCCAAAAAAAAAGTAAAAGTTTAATAAATTCAATAGAACACAAAGACCTCGAAAGACTACTGGTATTTAAATGTGTACATTACTCCTAAGTGACAAATTGAATGCAATTCCTAACAGTATCACAGTGACACTCTTCACATAATTAGAAAATTTATGAAAGATAGAAATAAACCAAAAGGAACATTTCCAAAGCACTTTCAAGCAAAGCGTAGCAGCATGCAAGCTACCTAAGTTCAAATCAATGTATGAGGCAGCAGTAATCAGGACACGGTATTGCCACAAAAACAGATACTGAGCACATAACAACACCGTGATCCCAGAAGTAAACCCAAACTGCTAAACTAATTGGTTTTCAACAAAGGTGCTAAGAAAACACATTTCAAGGGAGAACAGTCTTCTCAAAGTTGTGTTAAAGAGATCACTTAGGCAGATAAAAGAGCGTTGGGAAAATTGAATATCCACATGCAGAGGAATGAAACTTGAACCCTTTCTTTTGCCAGTTAAAATATAAAGACATTAATATAAGGCCCAAAGCTCTGAAGTTACTGTAAAGAAAAAGGGAAAGCTTGTGAACAGCAAAGGAATCACCAATAAGAATGTAGAAACATCTCAGCATTAGATAGGATAGGAGAATTTTGCACTATGTACATATGACACGGTGTTGATACACAAAGTATACAAAGCACTCAAACATTCAATAGCAAAACAAGCAAAGTATTTAAAAAGAGTAATAGAGGGCTGGTGAGATACCTCAGTGGTCTAAAGCACCTGCTTAGGTAAGCTTAGGCAAGCCAAGGCACCGTGGTTCGATCCCGGGCACCTCATGCCACATCAGCCAGCTCCACCCCCAGAGCACTGAGCTAGACATAAATATAAATAAGGATTCTTCAAAAGAATACATACAAATAGATAACAGGCATATGAAAAGTGAACAATATAAGTAAATATCAGAGAAATGTGACTCGAAAGCACAATGAGATATTACTTCATCCCATAAGAATGACGTATATATGTACTTAAGTAGAAAAGATACTCTTGCATTTTGATGGCAATGTATATTAATGCAGGTGTTATGGAAAACAGCAGTGTTTCTTAAAAAAAATGGAAGTGATCCATCAATTCTACTACTGGGTATATATGTGAAGAAAGGACACTGACCATGTTGGCCACTCATGAGTATTCTCTTGTTTGCTGCAGTACTGTTTACAATAATCCAGAAATGTCAGTAATCAAAATGTTCATCAACCAATGAACAAAGAAAAACTGGCATATGAACACAATGGAATACTATTCAGTCATAAAACAGAATGACATTCTGTTACTTCTGACATGGGGAACTGGAGATCGTTATGTTAAAAGAAGTACAGGCGGAGCACAGAATCGTAAGTACTATGTTCTCTCATTCATGTGTGGATTTTAATAAAGTGAACCTCACGTAAATTGAGAGCGGAATGGTTATTACCAGAAGCCAGGAGCAATGGTGCTTTTGGAGTTACATTGTACAAAGAATACTATATACAGTTAGATAATTAGGTAAGAGCAATGAGATATGGATGCTTTTGTACATATTTGTGACTAGAGATATATTATGTACATGTTGTGACTATAGACATACACTTCTCAGACCTACAAAAAGGAATTTTGAAAATTTTCATTGCCAGGAAAAGGTACAAGGATTAAGTATATAAATATTCCGTTGATTGATTGCTTGATAATACCTGTTCTTTCTCTGGCCAGGTGAAATCCTACTATCTTATATTTTGAAATTCTGTGTTGTTTCTAATTTCTTTTGTTATTTTATTCTCTTTAAAATAAAAATAGGGGCCAGCCAAATAGCCCAGTGGATTAACATGCCTTCAAGCAGGCTCAGGGATCGGGGGTTCGGTCCTGGGGCCTGCCCCAGGGGAGCGCTGAGATGGCAATTGAGATTCGGTGTGGTGGCATAGCCCTGTAATCCCAGCTCTTGGGAGGTTGTAAGCAGGCAGATCCCTATAAGTCGATCTAGTAGTAAGACACGGAACACCCTGTAGACCCTTCCCTAAAATACAAAATATAAAGTAAAATAAAAAAATATTTCACCTGATTTAAATCCTTCACAATATATACATGTATTAAATATTATCTTTTACCCCAATAATAAGTACATAAATAAATATTGAGTAAAAACAAAAATAATATAAGGCAGAAAAATGTAAAAAAATATGTTGTTTTATATATAAAATAAATTATATTTTTAAGTGTAGTGTTTTAATTGCAAAGTGCATTCTGATCTCCTGAAGAAAAACAAGAAAGAAATAGTTTAAATAGTCAATATAAGAGAGAAATTGAATACTATTTCACAATTTAAAAATGAGTTTAAGTGATAGACTAACTTAATCCTTCTTTAAATACATTAAAATGAATAAAATACCCAATTAAGAGTCTGAGATTGTCTAACTGAAGGGCAAAGAAGTGTCATTGCAAAAGATAAAAGGTCAATCAACAAATGTTCATGCACCTAATTACAAGAATTATAAAAAAAAATATAGCACAATGCTTGACATAACTAAATGAGAAGTAAAATGTTGGAAACAGAAGGAAAGATCCTAACAATTTTCTTGATATAATTGATAATATTAAGTGAAGAAAATATATGATTAAGAAAGTTCATTGGTTCACTATTGGTGCCCTACCAAATTACTACACACTTGGTGGTTTAAAGCAACTTGTTAGCCCTCATCATTCTGAATTTCAGTTGGAAGTTGGTCTTTGTGTGGGGGAAAGACAGGGCAGCCATAGGATAAAATGCATATGTGGCCCCTTCTAGGTTCAGGAAGTACTCAGTATTTCTTCGCCCATAGCTGGTTTACTCTTTCTCTGACTTCCTTCTATTGTGAGGCCTATTTGTAAAGTTTTGCCAGCCTGAAAAATAATTAAAAAAAAATTTTAAATTTATGTCTGTAAAATACATTTAGGCTTGTGAATTAAAAGATCTAGACACTTTAGGAATTAGATCATGGAAAGAAGATCATTATTCAGTGCATCCCAGATGAATATTTGAACAATGTTTCCAATAACTTAATTCAAATCAACATTTAGAGAATATTTCCTTTAGCAACTGCAAAACACAATTTTCACATTATCTGGATAGATAATACAATAAAACATAAAATAAATTTTGATCTATTTCATAGTTTGTTTTCAAATCTATCACTTTTGGTATGTTTTCTGACTTCAATGAAAAAAAATTAGAAATTAATAAAAATAACATATTTAGAAAATTGTCAAGACACTAGAACTCTTTATTCATTTCTAAATAACCAGCAAGAAAGTAGAGGAATCACAAGTGGACTTTATAAATATTGTAGCAGATTGGTAATGGATCTTATACCAAATATATCAAATATAGTAAAAGTAATCTTTGGAAAAAACTGAAATTTTGCATGCAAAGAAAATTACTTTGAAAGCTCTTCATTAGTCTGATAATAAAAAAAAATCCAGAAAGTACAATTTAGCAATATTGAGAATAAGAAAACAGTCATCAATCTGGACATTACACTCATTAGAAGGAAAATGAAGAAAACATATCGGGCCGAGGAAATGGCTCAGTAGAGTAAGTGTTTCCATGGCAAGCACAAGGGCCTGAGTTCAATCCCGGGTTACGGAAAAAAAAAGAGAAAAAATATATATGTTCTTTGGGATTTTATAACAAAATGCATAAGTAGGTGGCTTATTAACAGGAATTTCATCTTCTGGCTCTGAGAAGCATAGAAATTTGAAGATCAAAATAATGACAAACAGTGTGTGTGCAGGACCTGTGTTCTGGTTCACGTGTTTTTCTTTCTGTCTCTTCGAGTGGTAGAAAAGGCAACACAGAACTCTCAGCCCTTTAGTAAGGGCACAAATCCCATTTGTAAGAATTTTAACTACGTAGGTATAATTTGGAAGGAGCACAGTCATTAGGATTACAGCAATCAGGAAAATGTTCATTCATAACTGTTGGCAAGTTAGACAAAGGACACAAGACAGCATAGAGTGTTGGTGTTAGGACAGCACATCCACACTGCTACATAAGGGAGCCACCATATGCAGTGGATTTTTGGCAATAGCATTAAAGATATTCAGTGGAGGAAAATGTAGTGCTTTCACCAGATGTTGAGAGTCACTTCATAAAGGTGGTGAGTGAAGCCATACAAGCAAAAACATTGCAAATTGTAAAAAGAAATGAATCATTACATATTCAATTCTTTTCAAACTTTTTATTTATTGATCTGGTACCGGGTCTCTCTATGCAGATTGGACTCATAATGATCCTCCTGTCTCAGCATCCCCAAACTGGGATTGCAAGCATGCACCACCATGCCCAGTTTTAGTGGGCAGCATAGCATACCTGGGGTTCTGGGGCCTGCGGCATGCAGTACCAGTGATCGAACCTGGGTCTCTGCACTTGCCAGCCAGGTGCAAGGACCACTGAGCTATCTCCCCAGCCCTGAACCTTGAAATATAAAGTGGGAATAATTAGAGGACCCAGCAATAAAATTACAGATACAGCAGTAGTAGCAGAAAAAGGATAAAATTTCAGCTTCTCAGGTGAGACACAACTAGAACTATATAGGGCCTAGACACAATTACGTAAAAACTTTAGTACAAACCAACAATAAATACCCACAAGGCACATCATGGTGGCCTGTAACCCTAGCTTGGCTGCTGAGGCAGGAGAATCACCATGAGTTAATGTAATTACCATGGGCTAAAAAAAGAATATAACAATATATATTATTATTAAATTTAAAGAATAATAACTAAAAGCTATGAGAATACTTAATTTCAGGGATTTATAAAAACAGATTGCATTTGTTACACGAGGGATGACAGCGTCTAAGGTTGGCCGGTTCTCTCTCCCACTGTGATCATCTCTTCCTGAATTTAAAAAGTGGTCTTATCTCCTCCTTATGAATTGTGCTGACTCGAGACTTGATTAAATACTCGATAATGATAAAAAGAACTGATATCCTGAGACTAGTGAGGCTCTATCATAGGAAAATGAGCAGTTTCTACATGAATCCCTGGAAAACCTGCTTTGAGGTCATTTTTTCTAAGGACTCAAATGGCCTGCTGGAGGGACGGGCTGGGACGGGCCAGGCCCAAAGTGCCCGACAAGCGCAAGGACGCCGCCGAGCTCCCAGGTGCACATCCAGGGGCCGCCCTCCGCGTGGGCCATTTTCCCCATCCAATCTACTCAAATCTTCAGCTACCTGAACCATCTGCCTTCGGGACTACATCTGCATGAAGGTTCTGGATGAGATTCGCCTTGTCATTGCTCATTAAGACAAAGAGCCATGAGAAATAATCAAAGATGTTGTCTTAACCAGTATAACAGGGAGAGATTTGTTGTACAGAAAACAGGTGTCTGGAGTAATATTTAACATATCACAGAAGGTGAAAAGAACATAAAAAAACTTCCATGTCTTTGTCAATCTTGTCATATGTTACACAGAAATTCTCATTCTTGGGCCTTGGGCAATTTTTCCTACTCTGGGTAATTTTAAACTTGTAATTGCTATGTTGTCATTGTTTTGAACCGTTCTCCTTCATGTCTCCTCTACCAAAATGTCCTTTAATCTTTCTCCACGATGTACCAAGGGCTTTCAGAATGAGACAATGCCCCACAGGTGAAGATAATTAAATAATTAATAGGAAAATAAAATGTACAAATCTGGCTATATTGTTGCACCATAGTAAATTTCCCGTGGATAAAGATGTGCTACAGTTAAACATGGCCTACATATTCATTTTACATAGTTTCTTTGATATTAAGCTCTGATTAAAATTAGTTTTATTATTTCATTATTTTGATAGGAAGATACAGTTCAAAGACTTAAGTCTCCATTCAATTAAAATGAAAATGTTTTATGATTCTAAATTAATAGCATATTAATTTTTGAAAGATCTGAATCTACATGTCTACACTGATACATTTAGGAATTTTTAAAGATTAGTTTCAACCTTTGGTTGCTTCATTATTTTTTTAATATTAGTTCAATCACATTCAAAATGTTTAAAAATGTTTTAAAAAGTGAATGTACCTAAACATAACTTTAAGATATGATTTTAAGTAATGTAAGGAAGAAAAAACTTCAGTTGAAAAAGTGAGTCTCAGCTGCTTTCAAACACTTAGAAAGTTCGTTTTCCCTTTGTCATTAAAGAATGCTTGCATATATTTAAAGATAACATTTTGATTGCCTATTTTCTTTTTCTAAGCCCAGTTAATTTTTGCAGTTTTCCTTAGAGTACATCACCTCCTCTTAGCTGCTGCTTTCTGAGTTCTGTAATAGGCTCTCTGCTGGAACTCTGTGGTGTTATTCCAAACATTGTTGCCTTCATTTTGAAGTATGAGGCTCACATTTCACACAGAACCTTTAGGATGATTTTATGCATAGTGGGACGTTTTTGACATGTGGGTTTGTTGGAGTCCCTTGGCTTTAAATTTGGCTCAGAGCAGATGGTGCTGCTAGAGAGAGCAACAGCACAGCTTTGGGCTTGAAAAAATGTTTGTGTACACATGATGTTTTCTTCCCCTCAGGACCGGTATGATTGATGGGACTTTGGAACTAAAAACTGAGAAAAATAGATCCTTCACAATTGGCTATTTGCTAACAGAAAAAAAAAAAAAAAGTCTCATAGAAGACTGGGACACAGTTCATTGTTTCAGTGCCAAATAACAATCCCCTGCCATCTAAAGTGACTTGCATCTAAAAATAAAGCTTTCAAACTGCTGAGGGCAAGGAAGTCTGTAATAATTAATGTAAGGAAAATGAAATAATTGTTTAGATGTTAAATGTATTCTTAGTATTTCTATGCAACAGAATAAAAAGTGAAGTGCACTTAAAATCCTGCTTTAACAATAAAAATAAAAGGGAAAAGGAAGCGAAAGTTAAGTTTTGTGCTTTGATACTGAAGGACATCTAGGACAAGTGTTAATCAGGTAATTGATGGAAGAAGCAATTTTGATACCCCTGCTTTGCAGGACAATAACCTTCAGGTTGATGTGTGTGTGTGTGTGTGTGTCTGTGTGTGTAGGTGTACACACGTGAGTGAGATTCGAAGGTGTGGAATGGCTTACTATATTTTCTCAAGGTATGGTTTTAAAATGTGGAGACATTTTTTAAGTGTATGACAGTAAAAGTCATATTGCCAATAATCTCTCTCAAAATACTTTCACTTGCTGTAAACACATTTATCCCATCATTCTTGTCACTTTCTTGAAGCAATTCGGAATCCTCTTTCATGGATACGGTCATTTTTACATGTAACTGTAAACACCTCAAAATGGCAAGATCCATGTCTTGCTTAATTTTCTTACTTTTCTTCTTACTTTTCTTTTTTTTCTT
>NW_004524598.1:3932070-3941607 GCF_000260255.1 Octodon degus
TTTTTTTTTTTTTTTTTTCTTACTTTTCTGATTGCTGGGAGAAAATACCCAATTCCCACAAGTTAAAGAAAACAAGTTTATCTTAGGTTGCAGATTGCAGACGTTTCAGTCCATAGCCAACCAGCTCCAAGGCAGGGTGGGATGCAGAGGAGTGCTGTAGAGGAGAAGTGGTCCCTAGCAGGGCAGGCAGGAGGCAGGAAGCAGTGAACACTCACCCTTGTTCTTCATTTTATCCCATCTGGGTTATAAACCTATTGGTTGTTGTCACCCACACCCAGCTTGAGCCTTCTTATTATCCACCCTAAGAACTACACTAAATCAAGCAATAGACTATTTATTACTTATTCTAGATCCATCCAGCTCTTAAAAGTCCCACCTGTGAGCACCAGAAGGTTTGGAGTGACAACTAAATAAAAGGAATAACAATCGCCATTCTTAGGGAATGAGTAATTTTTATTTAACCTTGAAATTATTTCATATTTTGTTCACAATATAAATTTATCAAAAATCAGTTATAATCAAATATGTATTTATCCAATCACTTTAACGGAATAAAAAGCAAATGTATAGCTTGTGTCCTAGAGAAAGTAAAGTGAATGCAATCACTATATGCTGCAAACGTGTTAATAAAAGTAATAACCAAACAAATGATTTTAAAATAAATTTCTTTATAAATTTAAACAAGATATAAGGTTAGGTTTATGTGAAATTATTTGAGCTTAAACAGAAACTTTAAAACAAATGTGTTAAGAGGTACAGTTTACTGTCAAAAAAGATTTTAGTAATCGGAAAGCTCAGATAAATTTCTGGTAAAGAATAGGCTTAAAGTAAACATAAGGCTTTGAAACACAAAATAATACCAGGGGCAAGAAGGAAAGTAAGCTAAAGGGAAATGTTTTAGAACACAAGGAAATGAAAATATTATACAATAGAGATAGCAATCAAACAGGATACAGAACAAAAACATTACAATTAGCAATAAATATATTGTACTTTGTGCACACTCCATTATTATATGTGCTCAAAAAGATTATTCATTTCTAATTTTTTTTCTTTATTCCTGATTAATTCTACATTTCTTCTAAAGTAAATCAATTCTGTAATTTTCTTTGCTTACTAACTTGTTTACTAGATTTTACATTTTTTTTAAACAGGAATTTCTAGAATTTGATTTTCAAGGAAGCACTTTTAGATTGTAGCTTCAAGTTTTAAATTCTAGAAAAACATCAGATCTTTTGCAAAGAAATATTGAAACAGTGGATGTGAAATTAATCCGCTAATCTAAGAAGAAACTGATGTCATTTTCCCTAAAGACATCCTGTTTGATATGAGAATCCAATGAAATAGTGACCAAAATACGTTTGTAAAAGTTTTAAGCTATTTAAGCATGATATTTTCCATTATTTTGCTCATAGTTTTTTAATAAAAATGTTTTTGTCCCAGAATGTTTAGTATTTAAAGTGCTGTTAATCTCATAATGATAATAATATTATTAAGTGTCATTGGTTAAGTTTTTGCTTGACATAGCAGATAATTACTAATATAAATAATCCATCTTAAAAACATGTTTCCTGAGAAAATTTTTCAAATGACTTCATTTTTCATTAATTCTTAAAATCAGCCTTTTAGTTGCTCAGTGAGTCCCTGGTGTTTACAAATAGCTTCTTCACACTGGTCAGAGCACTATAGTTCTAAGATAGATGAATAATATATTCTCTTTGTAAATTTAGTCTATGGATCTTGCAAACACATCCAAATGCAATCTGATGCACTCACTAGCTTTGATCAGTTTATTATACAGTTGTTTAATCATAACTGTAATCAAACTATAGAGAAGATTGCCACCATCTCACATTCAAAGCACTTGTTCATGGTCCTTCTCAGTTTATTTCAGCTCCACTCAGGACAATGACTGAACTTCCTTTTGTCTCAGTGATTCTGTCTCTCTTCTTTAGAACTTTAATCATTTCATGAAGTTTCCACATTTGCCTTTAGCTGCATTTACTCAGGATGATTCATCAACATTATTGCATGCAATCAATACTTAATTTTTAAATTGGTAAACAGTATTACAATTTTGAACATATGTTTAGCTGTTTATGGAGCTGAAAATTATCTTGCTTTGAGTTGGAGTTCTGTGTAAAAATGCTGTGAATATTTATGTTCGAATGTGTGTATGGACAAATGTTTTTATTTCTTTAAATACTTTAGGAAATGAATGTCATTGTGAGTATATGTTTGTATGTTTAACTGTACATGAAATTGTGAAAGCGTTTTCCAAAATATTTGTATAATTTTACAAACCCAACAGCCACATTGAAGAGTTCCAGTTGCTCCTCAGTGTTGCCAGCATTTGTATTTTGCCAGTCGTTTACTTTAGGAGCTTTAAATGCAGACAGAGTTTTCATTCTAATGTTAAAATTCAGCTTCTCTCATGACCGACACAGGAACAGGTTTTTATCAGCCTGCTGGCTTTTCTCATATTTCACTTTATGAGATATTTATTGTTTTTATTTATTTTTTAATATTTATGTATTATGTATACTGCAATTATGTGATACATGCAGATAAAGCATTTTCTTGCAGTTGGCAGATTGTCTTCTCAAATTATAGTGTCTATAGTGAGAATTTTCTGAACAGACAGTGGAATTTTAATTAAAAGGAAAGAATTATTTAAAATTTGAGGGACAATTTATGAATTTATTGTTTGACCAATTAATAATTTTTTATGTACCCGGAGGACATGACTTTTATCCTCTATTCTCCTATTTTATATAAGAGTGAAAAGGATATTGAGCCCCGTGGACTTAAAATTTGTGTGTGTGTGTGTGTGTGTGTGTGTGTGTGTGTGTGTGTGTGTACACGTGTGTGTGTGTGTGTGTGTAAGTGCAGAGCTACGTCCCTGTATTCCCTCTTGTGTTAGAGCTGATTGTTGGTCTGTAAGGCACCATATGCCACGTTGCTTACTGTATCAACATTAAACTGTTCTAGTTCATTTCTCCAAATTTATTCTTATATTTTAAAATCATTTTCATCATTTTAGATGCAGTGCACCTTCATATTTACTTTTTTAAAAATGTATTTGGCACAGGGCCTCGCTAAGCAGCCGGGACTCCTCGGGATTCTCCTGTTTTCAGCCTCCCTAGTGCCGAGAATACAGGCGTGCGCCACCACGCCCAGGTTCTGTTGCTAGCTCAGCTCACCCCTGGGAGTGAGGCTGGTGTGGCATGTGAGACCTGGGATTAAACCCCAGTCCCTGTGCTTGCCAAAGCAGGTGCTTAGTCCACTGAACTGTCTTGCTGGCTCTTAATTCACTTTTGAATGGCTCTGTCTCCTTCTGTTTAAAAAATTTGGCTTGAATTTTGTTTGCCATGTATAAACACGTACAGCAAACCTGAAAGGCTCCATACAAGAACAAATTCAAGTTTTTTAACTTACAATTTTCTGTCTTATAATTGGTCTTCTGACTTCTATTAATAAAGCTTTTCCTTTCCCTTTAGACTTCTTAATATGCTTCAATAAAGGAATTTTTATTTAGTTCATATTTTTACTATTTTGAATATATTTATTTTTGTATTTGGAAATATTCATCACTAGTAAATTAAAAATTAATTTATGTTTAAATCTGAAGCATTTGGCAGATTTCTCATATTTATAATATTTATGAAGTTTGCTATCTGAACAATTTATTCTAAACATAAATAACTTAGATATTTTACAACCTCTAAGTCTTGCACTTAATTTCCTTGTCTTATCAAAGTAGCTAGGACCAGTAGTAAAATGCTGAATGAAAGTGATGAGCTAGACATTTTCTGTGTTTTCTTAATCTTCTGAGGTAAATACAAAGATTTTGTTGTTGTTGTTGTTATTGTTGTTGTTGTTGTTGTTGTTGTTGTTGTTTTGTCTTTAAGAAGGCTGGTTTAACCTAGGTTCAGTGGAACATAACTGGGACCCCAGCACTTGAAATCCAAAGGCAGAAGGATTCCAAGATTGAGTCGTGGCTAAGAAATTTAGTGAGACCCAAGATCAAAGTAAAAATTGTTTTTAATTTAATATAATTCACTGCCAGCGCACCCATTTGTATCCAAAGGAAGAATAAGAGATGAGACAGAAAAAATGAAATGAAACAGAAAAAGAGAATAAGAAACAGAGTAAGAGAGGATATTTATTGTAAGAATGTCAGAATATGTATGCATACTTTAAACATTCTTCTATTGTTTTATTACTGACATAGAATATTCTACTTGTGGTAGACACACCGTGATGCTGTAATTATTGTTGTTGAAAATGTCATGATTCTTTAATGAGACCTAATTTTAAATAGTGGCATTCAAAATGGTACTCATTTTCACAGATCCAAAATTCCAATTGGTGTTTATTCCTCTGTTTAAATAGCTACCTTTGGGCTGGCCAAATAACTCAGAGGATTAAACAGCCTGCTTAGGCAGACGCAGCAGCTGGGAGTTTGATCCCTGGGCCTGCAGTGCTGGTCCCAACCCCAAGGCTCACTGAGAGGCGCATGCTTGTAATCCCAGCTCTAAGGAGGCTGTAAACAGGAGAATCACTATGAATCCAATCTACACAGTGGGACTCTGTAGACCCTGTACACCCTGTCTTAAGTACAATAAATAAATTGATAGATAAATAGATAAATAAATAGCTACCTTTAATATTTTGTGTCTGGGAGTATTCTACCAATAAATTTCTTTCAATTTTGATTTTAAAATATTTTCATTCACTGAAACTTTTAAGATATATATATATATATATATATATATATATATATATATATTTTACAAATAAGAAATTCCTATTTGTTGGTTTTATTGAATTCTGTATTCCTAGTTGCTGGTTACATTGAATTCTATATTTTAAGTAATAGAGTATTGATTGAAAATGCATGAACAGACTACTTAATTCATATACAAATACTACACCATTTACTATAAGGGTCTTTAAAATTTAAATGAACATCTTAACTTTTTGTATATTTGGGATGTCTTGAAAACACTTTCCCATGAATATTTAAGGAAAACTCCATTAAAAATTTCATCTTAGAAATCTGATTCCTGGGCCAGCCAAATAGCTCAGTGGAGTAAAGTGCCGACAAGCACAGGGCCTGGGGGTTCGATCCCCTGACCTGCTGTGCCAGCCCCGCCCCTGGGGCATGCTGAAACAGCAACTGAGACTGGGTGTGGTGGCCTAAACCTGCAATCCCAGCTCTTGGGAGGCTGTAAACAGGCAGATCACTGCGGGTCTGATCTAGGAGTGAGACCCTGAACACCCTGTGGACCCTTCCCTAAAAATAAAAAATTAAAAAATAAAAATCTGATTTCTACCTTTCAGTATCTTCCACTTGTGTCATCACCTTTATGGTTTTATTTATCTTCTTGAAGATACGAACTCTGCACTAATCATTTCACAATCCAGTCTAACCATGTAATCTCTATTATCTATGTCACAGATTGATCTTTCTGATTATTTTTAATTGCAAATAAATAGCTTATAATTCCCATTACTATGTCTAAATACAGAATGTTTGCATACAGACTATTTTAAAATATTTTTTCTTAAGATGTCTTGAGGCCAGAATACCCAATAATGACAAAGTATTATGACTTAATTGACAATTATGCCTGGAATGTTCTCCTGATGTAAGGTGTCTGAGTTTCCAGGAAGAAAGCAGTGATTAGGTCCAGCAAAATCTGAGTCATGTTGCCCAAGAACTGGCATCACATCTTCCTTATCTCAGTTATTCTGTAACCATGTTGTTCTGTGTAACTGATAATCCCCTTTCTTCATTTCTGTAAATGCAGATGACTTTTTGCATGACTATGTAATGACCTTTTATTTAATTTACTGAAAGGAAATTGAAGAATATTAAAGAAAAAGAGCAAAATTAAAAATAATAAAATAACAATTGAGGGGTCCAGGGTGATATCTCAGTAGAATAAGTGCTTTCCTGGCAACCACAAGGGCCTGAGTTCAATTTCTGGTTCCGAAAAAAAAAAAAAAATTGCATTGTTTTACATTATTAATTAATTAATGACCTTATTTATGTATTTGGTACAGGGTCTCACTATGCAGTTCAGACTCAGAGAGTGATCCTCCTGTCAGCCTCTCCTACAGGCTGCACTGGGATTATAGGTATGTACCACATGCCTGGTTTCACTGGCCCACAGTGTGCCCAGGGTTCCAGGTCTGGCGTGACATGCAGTATTGGTGATCAAACTTAGATTTTTGTACTTGCCAGTCAGGGACTTAGACCACTAAGTTACCTCCTATGCCCCTTTTTCACTCTATACTACAGGTTGTCACCACACTAAACTTCTGAATGGGGATTTAATCTTCAGAGCGGAATTAATTTTTGTTGCACCAAATATTTGATTCATTCCAATGAGTATAGGCTTAGGATGATGGTTATGATAGCTTGTTTCTTTTTTAGTCTTCACCTCTATTCTTAATTTTGAAATCTTTAAGTATAGTTTACTTTTAAAGTAATATCTGTACTGCACACCACACTGGCCCCTGCCTCAGGTGTGCTGTTCCAACAATCGAGTCTGGGGGTGGTGGTGCATACGTGCAATCCCAGGGCTGGGGAGGCTGAAAAAGGAGAGTCACTATGAGTCTGAGATGTATAGTAAGGCCTGTAACAAATACATACAAAATAAGAACAACAACAACAATAATAATAATAAATAAAGTAAGATCATTGTAGGATTTTAGTGGAAGCATACAAGATGTTTACAAATTCCTTTCAAAGAGGGCTGGATGAGCAAAGCCTTTGTAAAGAGTTGAAAGCCAAGCTCTCCCAGAGAGCTGTAAGCTACATAAGCACAATGCTGCTGTACCAGTCCCTGGAAGGCAGAGTGTTGTTGAGACTCAAATCTAATGGAATTTTCCTTCCAGTGGTTTGAACTTTCTTGGACTCAAAATCCTTTTCTTCTGATTTGCCTCTTGGAATTGCACTCTCTATGCTTCCCCCTCCCCCACAATTTTATTGAGAAACAAATAGCAATGAGACGGTTTCAAACCAAATTGGTAGGACAGTTTCAATAATTAACACATTGCATACATTCTTCCTAGTGGTTAATTGCTGTACAAGATGCGGACATGATATCCTATTTACAAACACCATTAGAACAAATCACTCTATTCATTAAGAGAATGTAACTATATATCTATCCTAATCACATTGAATACACAGATATAAATGGACATTCATCTGTGTCTCCTTTTTATGTTAAGTTCCATCATTTAAATATTACAGGTGTGTAAACTCAGCAAAATATTCTAAAAGAGTTCAGTAATCCATAATAGTATTGGGTCTTCCGCTTCACTGGCAATGTCAGAAATTGTTGACCTGAGTTCCCCATAGCTCAACATAACACCATGGCTTTACTTATACTTCATTTTTATACTTTTCTGCGGGATGCTTAAGACCAAGATAAAGCAAGACCTATGCAAGAAGAATTGTAGCTTTTGGGTCTCATAAGGTCAGTGAAATCCCCTCAGGATTTATCCTGAGATCCTGTACCTCAGATTGTAGAACCTTTGTCAATGTCAGCCATGTGGATGAGCAACAGCCATTGCTTGGCCAATGTGCTCTCTGTGAAAGCCTGACAGAATGTTTTCTCTCCATGTGACTCTCCTTAGGCACACTCTACATCATCAATCACTTTCCTCTTTGACCCCATAATCTCCTTGATCAGAAAATTTGGGACACTGCTGAGTTACATGAAGTTACAGTACAAGTTCTCATATGTAGTGAGTCTTAATAGACTTGGAAGGGGGTAGGGCCAAAATGTTGGCTTTCCTTGCAGCCCTCATTTTTCTCTAATTTTGGTCTGCAAACTTAGGTTGTTATCCATCCAGAAGACAAGCTTATTGTTATTAACAGAAAACCTAGGCTGTTAAACTTACCCTCACTATCTGTCTGAATATCAGACATCTTAGGCATAACATGGAACAGGTATTTTTCATCAAGTATTGATTTGTTGAACTTTAAGTCCCTATAGAATGTGATGAAAAAACATTTAAAAATTAGAATATATTTTCAAAATAGGCATAAAAATTATATACTTCTTATGTTTACACTTAAGTCCAAAAATCTAACCATATACAATCTTGAAGCAGGACAGTCCCACAATATTACTTTTCCTATCTCTTGCCTTCATTCACCACCCCCTACTTTTTGAACAATCATCTACCTGAAAGACAGCACAGCAGCAACTAGCATGTCAAGACAAGCAGCCCATATTCGGAAGACCAGGATGAGAGACACTCCAGGCATGAAACTACTATTACAGATTACCATCTTCAGTGCAGCTGCTTAGTTCACAGGTATCAGTATATATAGTTAGTCAGGGTGAGAATCTTTCCAATTAACTACTAGATTCAAAAATCTTCTGAAGAGTCTCAGGATCATGGCCTTGCCCATCTCCTACATATAACTGTATGGCTTGACATTGCCATGTTTCCTAGCTCTTCTCCTTTCCCTCTTTTGATTAGTTATTCCTGGAGATCCTGCTTTCCTTTTACTTGTATTATAACTTTCTATTTGTATTTCTTCTTTTGAGTTACTATACTACGGAAACTATACGATATTTACACGTGTGTCTGGTTTATTTCACTAATGAGTATATGTTCAAGTGGCATCCACTTCAATATAAAGGCTTCGAGTTTATCAATCTTTATAACTGAGTAATACTCCATTGTGTAAAAATACCACATCTTTTACAACCATTCCTGAGGTGACGGAGATCTTGGTTGTTTCCAAGATTTGGCTATCACAAATTGTGCTGCTATAAACATAGGCACATATATATCCCTATGATATGATGTTTTCATATCCTCCAGGAAAATTCCCAGTAGAGGAATAGCTGGTTTAAATGGGATTTCCAGTCCAACTTTTAAAGAGTCTTCACACTGTTTTCCATAACGGTTGCACCAGTCTACATTACCACTAGCAGTGGAGAAGGGTTCCTTTTTCCCTACGGCCTCTCCAACATTTGTTGTTGGGTGATTTCTTTATGAGAGCCATTCTTTCTGGGGTGAGATGATATCTCAATGTTGTTTTAATTTGCATTTCGTGGATGGCTAGCGATGTGGAGCATTTTTTCATATATTTATTCGCTTCTTTATTTTCTTCCTCGGAGAAGGGTGTGTTCATCTCAGATGCCCTTTCTGGATTGGTTCTTTAAATTTTGGGGCCCTAGTGTTTTTTAGTTCTTTATAAATTCTAAAGAGCAGACCTTTGTCTTACTACTTATCTGTCATGATGTTTTCCAAATTTATGGGTTGTCTTTTCACTGTGTTGGTAATTTCTTTTGACATGAAAAAACTTCTCAGTAAGAGCAGTTCCCGGTTGTTAATTCTTTCAATTGTTTCCCTTGTGATTTGATTTCTGTTCATGAACTCTTTGCCTACCCCTATGTCTTCAAGAGTTCCTCTTACTTTCTCTTCCAGGAGATTTAGTGTCTCTGCTTTAATGTTTAGATCTTTAATCCATTTTGACTTTAGTTTAGTGCATGGTGA
>NW_004524598.1:3942647-3958763 GCF_000260255.1 Octodon degus
GCATCAATGGAGATGATCATGTGGTTTTTACTTTTCGCTCTATTAATATAGTGTATTACATTGATAGATTTTCAAATATTGAACCATCCTTGCATTCCTGGGATGAATCCTACCTGCTCATAGTGTATGATCTTCTTGATGATTTGCTTTATTCTATTTGCTAGGATTTTATTGAGGATTTTGGCATCTATGTTCAAGAGGGAGATTGGCCTGTAGTTCTCTTTCTTAGTTGCATGTTTCCCTGGTTTTGGTATCAGTATAATACTTGCCTCCAGGAATGATTTTGGGAGGTTTCCTTCCTTTTCATGTTCATGGAAGAGTTTGAGGAGTATAGGGACTACATCTTCAGTAAATTTCTTGTTGGACTCTCTATCCTATAACTGTCTCATATTTATATTTTTGAATCAAGTCCTACCACCTTTTCAAAAGTCACAAGTTGACACCTAAAGAGTATCTGTGGTCTCACAATAAGCCATATCCCTTGTCTTATCCAACCTCATTCAGCTGATACCGAGATAACACCTAAGTCCAGAAGAAACTTACATAGTACTTTGTACTTTAGGGTCTTAATGTTTTGATACAGTAGGTCAAAGAGAGGTTTTAAATTAACTTTTAGGGATTATATAAGGATTATGTTGCAAGTAATCAAATAGAAGTAAAATTAGATTCTTCTCTTCCTCCTTATTTCTTCTATCCCTCATCCTAAATTTACACATATGCTGTTCTCAGCCAGTCGTTAAAAATAACTATAGTTATCATTTTATCCCTCAGATAAATTCTTATGGAGAAAAATTCATGTATTCTGACTGCCTCATTAAAATGTTACCTGAAAGTACACAGGTGCAACTGAGCCTTCCTAATACCGTGGCAGTTTCCTATGCCTCCCACACATGGCAACTGTGGAAAACCCGAGGAGAACTTCTTCTGTTACAGGGATACCTGTGTGGCTTTAATTTGAGAATATATTTCTTGAGCAAGGTAAGTGGTACTCATCTGGAATCCCAGCACCCTGGGATTTTGAAGTGGGAGGATCCCACGTTAGAGGTCAGCCTGGGAAAGTTAGAAGCTTTCAAAAGATGTGGATCAGTGCCAGTGCCTTTACTTAGGTCGCCAGCACTGCATTGAGGAGGAGGAGGAGGAGGAGGAAGAGGAGGAGGAGGAGGAGGAGGAGGAGGAAATAATGCAATTTTAACTTTGCCATTAAATCTTAGATCTTTGAAACATTTCTTTTCATGTAGCATCCCTATTTGTTCAGCAATAGTACTAGTAGGGCATTTTATTGTTTCTCAAACAATAGGACAGCAGAAGAAGCAAAACTGACACTACCCTTTTTTCTTTTTCTGTGTCTTAGCTCTATCATTCTATATCCCTATTACTGCCAAGCTTTGTGGTCTTTCCAGTACCAACTTTTTCTATGAGTCCAATGATGCTACATGTCTATGAATTTCCATGTCCTACTGGAAAGGGACATTTATGTCTACCACTTAACAAAAGGAAGTAAAGCTGTACATGTTTTCAATATTTGTACCCCTATGGCAAAATACACCTCTCACTCTCGCTCTTGTTCTCACTCACACACACACATGCATTTAATGTTTTTTAAACAATAAGTTAAAACAGTAAATAAATTTTCTTAGTTTTTAAACCACCTTGTACTTACTCAATAAACATTACTCATTTTGAAAACCATAGTCTTAAATACTCAAGCATAGCCTTAAACTTCAACTAAGCACATTCTTAGAAATTTCATGAGACCCTATCTCTAAGATATATTTATGTGAAGGCATCACACCTGATCTCTGGATTAACATATGGTCCCACCGAATAACATTTTATTATTATTAGGATAATGAATTTATTTGTTGTCTTTATTGTTTTTAACTTGGTCAATAGTTGATAATGTTTTCCAAAATAATGAGGGGTTTTAAAAAACAAGTCTAATGGTACATTTTATGTTTTATGTTTTATTTTATTTTTGAATTACTCAATAATTGCACAGTTATTTTATTTAGTTATTTATTTATTTATTTATTTATTTATTTATCATTTTGTATTTAGTGCAGGGTCGACAGGGTCTCACTACACAGATTGGACTTGTAGTGATTCTCCTGTTTTCAGCTTCTCAAGCTCTGGGATTATAGGTGCATGCCACAACATCCAGTCTCGATCTCTGTCTCAGCATGCCCCAGGGCCAAGGCCAGCATGGCTGCCAGAGGTTGAACCCTGGTCATGGCACTCTGCCTAAACAGACACTTTAATCCACTCAGCTATCTGGCTGACCCTGAACAGTTATTTTAAAAATAAATTGAAAAAATGTACTAGAAGCAAAATCTAGGGGATATTTGCTATGAATTCCAGCAGTCTTTGTTTAAGAGGTGGTGGCTAAGGCTGAGAGCACTGCTGATTGGTACAGAGGACACTTACAAAGACTTAAAGATTTTTATTTCTTTATACTTAGAAATATTGAATAAATCAGTTCATTTATGAGCATCAATTTCCAAATATTAAAAAGAAAGGTAGTAATATGTTGTAATATGATCACTTTAAGTAAAGTAAGATCTGCAACTGAAGTGTGTGACATTTTAAAAACACGAAACTGAAAACATGACAAAGTGAAACAGACTGTATGGAACCACAGCACTGTGATCAAATACTGCATAATATGATACTTGTAAAATGATAAACCTCTTCTAATTCAGATCTACTAGTTATGGGTTCTATAGTTGGCTCACTTTTAAAAATCAATTGAGATATTCATCAGTACTTTATTCTACGCTGTGGATTATAAACAGCTCTTGTAAACATGTTTTTGAGTGCAAAATGATGGAAAATCATCAAATAAAGTGGTGATAAGGTACAAGGGCCACAAGTAGAAAAAATGTGAAGGTACACCCTGGCATTGTCTCATCATGTCCATGTAGTGCAGGTGCCTTAATTTCTTTATAACATAGTTTTCCTTTAATTCTCTGAAGGTATGAAAGGGCCAAAGTCACATGAAAAAGTTCTTTCTAAGTTTTTTTCTTCCTGATTCACCATCTCACTTTTTTCTGTCTCATTTTTAACATAATAGATATTTCTGTCCTTTGAGTAAAGTGTTTGATTGAAGATTTAAGTTACAATTCTAGAGCTTCAGCTTGAACTGATTCATATGAATAATGCCATGGCTTTGTAACCTCCCGCTGCTCCTACCTACTATCTGATGTTACAGATACATTTTATGTATTCTGCTATGGAAATCTGATGTGGCCCTAGAGTATTTTTTTCTGAAAATTATTTCTGTCAATATTAAAATGTGAATATTAGCCATGGTTGAATCGAGTACATCAACACTTTGTTTGTTCTGGAAATTCAAAGAATATCACTGGCTGATACAGCCAGAAGACAGCAGTTTTTGAACTGTGTTAAGTTTCATGTCACAGGTACATTTGGCTATTTCCTTCTTTTATGAGAATTCTGGTATCCTCATCTATAAAGTAATGAGACTAGATCAGATGTTTTGCATTTTTAAATCCCTGCTATTATACTACTCAATGGTTTTGAGAATTTAAGGATGATATCATAATGTATTTGAATTGCTGAGTAATCAGGCCTTTGCAGTTAACTTCATTTGTGCCTATGGATCTCTGGGGAGAAACATGACAAACTTGTTTTTCGGATTGTGGGTACTCAATCTACCACACTAGTACCACCTTCAATATGCTGAAAATTTATATTGGTCTTGCTTATGGAAATAAAATCTTTTTTTCTTTTCTGTGTTTTAAGGAAGGGTCTACAAGGTAGTCAGCATACACTACTAGATCAGACTAGTAGTGATTCTCCTGTTTACAGCCTCCCAAGAGCTGGGATTAAAACATAATAACATAACATAACCCAGTCTCAATTGCCATCTCAGTGCACCCCAGGGGCGGGGCCAGCATGGCAGGCCTTGGGATTGTACCCCTGGCCCATGAGACTGCTTACAGGCACTTTGATATGCTGAATTATTTGGCTGGCCCTTGAAAACAAAAACTAAGCTTATCCATATTAACAAAGTAATATCAATTTCACTTTATTGTAATATACAATGTTGTCTTCCAACCAGTTTTTCATATTACTAGATTTATGTGTGTAAAATTGGAAGAAGATAGAAAAAAGAAAGAAGTGTATAAGAAATTAAGAAGAGAAAAAGTACAATCAATTAAAAATAGGAGATGAAACAAATTAAAACATTAACTGCTTCTTTCCATAGACAACCAAAACTGCACAGTGCAGTTGTCCAAACCATGCTGCTTACAAGCATAGATAAATCTCTCTACCCTACTACCTCTGCTGTCATTCTCTTCAGCTTAGTAACTCTTTCCTTTTTAATAAGTTCATTTGCTTTTCTCAGTATATATTCTACCCTTTAGATTCCGTTTTTCTCTTCCAGGTTCTCACACTAAGGAGACAATACAATGCTTTCACGTGTGAATATGATTTATTTCACTTAAGACTTTGTTCTCTAGTTGCATCCATTTACTAACAAAAGACTCAAATTTATCATGTTTCGTAGCTGAATAATATTCCATTGTGTAAAAATACCACATCTTATTTAACTATTCTTTAGTTGATGGGCATATGCATTCTTTCCAGGATTTATCTATGACAAATTGTTCTGCTATAAACATATACTTTTGTGGTATGAGGTTTTCAGTTCTTCTGTAGAGATACAGAGAATGGAAATAGCTGGCTTGAATGGAATTTCCAATCCTAGCTTTTGAAGGAAACACCATATTGATTTTCATAGTGGTTGTACCAGTCTGCATTCCCATCAACATTGCAGAAGGGTCCCTTTACCTGCACATCCTCTCCAGCACTTCTTATTGGATGGCTTCTTGATGTTTGTTATTCTTTCTGGGGTGAGATGGAATCTCAGGGTTCCTTTAACTTGGCCTACAATGTTGAACATGTTTTTCATATATTTACTTGTCATTTGAATATTTTCCTCTGAGAAGTATATATTCTTCTCAGATGTCCACTTCTAGGTTGTGTCTTTGAATTTGAGGGCCTGATTTTTAAAACTTTTTTGTATGTTCTGGATAGAAGGTATTTGTCAGAGGGACAGTCAGCTGTATTTTTTCCCAGTTTGTGGGTTCTTTTTCACACTATTGGAGATTAGCTTTGACATGCAGGAACTTTTAAAAAAGATGAGATCCAAGTTGTTGATATTTTGAAGTATTTCCTGTGCAGTTTGGTTTTTGTTCATGAACTCTCTCCCTATCCCTATATCTTTCAGATTTCTCCTTATGTTTTACTCCAGAAGATTTAGTGTTTCTATTTTAATGTTTAAATCTTTGAGCCATTTTGTTTGCAGCTTTTACATGGATATAGGCATGTGTCTAGTTTTAGCCTTCAGCATAAGGAAAGTCAGTTTTTCTAGCACCATTTATTAAAGAGAATACCTTTCTTCCAATGAACATGTTTGGTCCCTTTATCCAAGATAAGGTGATGAGTGTGTTTGCAATTGTGTCTGCATCTTCTAATCTGTTTCACTGATACTCAGGCCTGTAGTTTTATAGTGTAATTTCAGGTCAGGGATTGTAACACCTAGCCTTCATTTGTCTCCCAGGATTGCTTTTGGTATTCTGGGTCCCTTCTGGTTTCAAATGAATTTGAGCAAAATCTTCTGTAGTTCTGAGAGGTATACTAATGGTATTTTAATCGGCATTGAATCTGTATAGCAATTTTGGGAGTGAAGTCATTTTCACAATGTTAGTTCTTCTTATTCAGGGGCATGAATTATTTTTTTCATTTTCTCAAATCCTCTTTAATCACTTTTCTCAAAGCACCATAATTTTTACTCTATAAATCTTTTATGTCCTTTGTAAGATTGATCCGAATTATTTCTTGTTTTTTTTTTTATATTATTGTGAAAGGTGTGGTTTCCCTAATTTCTCTCTCAGTGTGTTCATTGTTTGTGTGTAAAAATGCTACTGATTTTTGGGTGTTAACTTTGTGTTCAGCTATTTTGCTGAATTTGTTGAATAAATCTACAAGACTCTTTTGGGGTCCTCTCTGTAGGGTACCATGTCATCTGCAAATAATGATAATTTCACTTCTTCTTTTCTATGCCTTATTCCTTTTATTTTTCTCTCTTGTCTAATTACTCTAGCTAATGATTCCAGAACTGCATTGAATAGGATAGGAGAAAGTGGAAATTCTTGTTTTGTTCCTGATTTTAAAATGAAAGCCTTCAGGTATTGCCCATTTAGTATGATGTTGGCTGTTGATTTCTTATAGATGGATTATATCAGGCTGAGATATAGACCATCTATTCCAATAATCTGTAGAGTTTCATTTTTAATTAATTTTATTGAGAAAAAAATTTCAATGAGACAGTTTCAAAACAGGTTGGTAGGAGAGTTACAACAATTAATACATTACATATTGTTGTCTTTATGGTAGTCATTCATAGCTCAAAATACCGACATGATATCCTGCTCAAACACTATTAGTACAAAGCTTTCTTCTTATTTAATTAAGAGAAAGTGGCTATATATCTATCCTAACAATTTTGTGTATACAGATACAAAATTGTCTTTCATTTATATCTCCTTTTTATGTTTAGTTTTGTCAGAGATGGATATTCCATTACCATTGAAATATTGTAGGTGTGAAAATCAAATCACACTGGTAACACTTGAAAGAATTAACAACTGTGACCTTCTCTTATTGAAAAGTTTTTGCATGTTAAAAGAAATTACCAACAAAGTGAAGAGATATCCCCAAATTTGGTTTGTTTTATCATGAATGAATGTTGGACTTTATCAAAACAGTTTTCTGCAACTATTGAGATGTTCATGTGGTTTTTATTGTTGTTTTTATTGATATGGTATATTTATGGATTTACATATGGTTTGAACCATCCCTACATTCCTGGAATGAAACTCACTCAGTCACGATGTATAGTCTTCTTGATTTGCTGTATTCTGTTTCCTAGTATTTTATTGAAAATTTTTGCATCTATACTTATTAGAGAGATTGGCCTGCAGTTCTCTTTTTTAGTTGCATCTTTCTTTGGTTTTAGTATCAGAGTAATACTTGCCTCCGGGAAGGAGTTTGAGGGAATCACTTCCCTTTCAATTTTACTGAAGAGTTTGAGAAAAGTTGGCATTATATCTTCTCTAAATTTCTTGTAGAGGGGGCCTGCAACATAGCTCAGTGGTCTAAAGTGCCTGCTTGGCAAGCTTAGACAAATGCACAGAGACCATGGTTCAATCCCAGCACCACATAAGGCCCCAGCCCTGCCCACAGGGTGGGCTGAGCTGGCCACAAAAATAAATAAAATAAAATAAATTTCTTATAGAATTCTACTGTGAATCCATCAGGACTTAGGCTTTTCTTTAATGATGGGATTTTATTGAATTTTCAATTTCGTTTTTCATTACTAGCTTATTCAGAGTTTGTACATTATCTTGATTCAGCTTTGGCACTTCATATGTATCTAGGAAATTATCCATTTCTGTGTCTTCTACCCTGTGAGAATAAAGATTCTGGATTTAGGTATTGATGATCTTCAGAATTTCTTAAGGGCCTGTAGTGATTTTGCCCCTTTCATTCTTTATTGCATGAATTTGGATTTTTTCTTTCCTTTTATTGATTAGGTTGATAGGGGCTTATCAATTTTATTTGTTCTTTCCAAGAACCAATTTTTTTGACTCATTCATTCTTTGTATTGTTTTCTTCACTTCCAATGCATAATTACAGCTCTAACTTGTATAATTTTATGCCTTCATTAGGCTTTGTGCTTGATTTGGTCTTCTAGGATCTTGAGGTGAAATATGAGATCATTTATTTGGGTTTATTCTGCTTGCCTCATGTGAGAATTTAGCACTATGAATTTTCCACTTGAGACAGCTTTTATTGCATCCCAAAGGTTTCAGTAACTTCTGTCTGCATTTTCGTTTGATTTTAAATACTTTTTAATTTCTTCTTTCATTTCATCTGTGACTCCCTGGTTGCTTCGGGGGTTGTTATTTAATTTGCATGTGTCTATGGTGTTTTGTAGTTTCTTTTGTCAATAATTTCCAGTTGTGTTGCACTGTGATCAGATAGTGTGCATGGGATAATTTCAATTGCTTTGCATTTACTTAAGAGTACTCTGTGTGCTAGCATATGGTCTATTTTGGAGAATGTCCCATGTGCAGCTAAGAAGAATTCATATTCTGCTGTTGGGTGAAACACTGTATAAAGGTCTACCAAGTCAATTTATTCACACATTTGTTTTAAAATTGTTATTTCTTTGCTGTTTTTTTTTTTTTTGCCTATTTGATTTATTTTTTGTGTGACAGTGGCATGTTAAATTCCCCCATTACTATTGAATAATTGCTCATTTGCTTTTTCTTTTCAATTTTTTTTTTTTTTTTTTTTTTTTTTTTTGTGGTACCAGGGATTGAACTCAGGAATTTATGCTTGCCAGACAAGCACTTATTCTGCTAAGGCACCTCCCTGGCCCCTCATTTCTTTTTCGTGTCTTTTAAAACTTGCCTTATGTAGGAGGGTATAAATATATATTTATAATTATTATCTCTTCCTCTTGCAGTTTTACCTTAGCCAGTATGAATGAAATTATCTTTTTGGATGATTTTTAGTTTGAAATTGATATGGTCAGCAACCAGAATAGCTACCCTTGCCTGTTTCTGTTCCTGTGGCATGGAGGATTGTTTTCCATCCTTTGATTTTAGTCTGTGAATTTTCCTTTGAGTGAAATGTGTTTCTTGTATGCAGCATGTTGTTGGATTTTGTTTCTTAATCCACTCTGTAGTCTGTTTCTTTTGACTGGTGAATTGACGCCATTTACATTAATGTTTATAACTGATACATATTGGCTTACCTTTGTCATGTTATTTTGCTGTGGTAGGTTCCATTTTTCTTCTCTTTTTAATTGCTTGGCCTGTTTGGTGTTTCCTTTCTCTTGTTCTTGAAGCTGTGATCACTTCTGTGTCTTTTTAGAATACTCTAAAAGTACTCTTTGTAGGGTTACTTTTGGGGTCATGAATTACTTCAATTGTTTTTTGCCATGGAAGGATCTTATTTCACCACTGTTTATTTTGCATAACTTGAATATAACTAACAAATGCATGCTTTTAAGTGCAAGACTGAGAGTTCAATAAAAGTTGAGTCCATCCCAATATGCACAAATATCTTAAACTAATTCCAGAAATATTCTACAAATTACCTGGATAGAATTTGGTCTTTGAATTAGTAGTTCTTTATTTTTTACATTTCACTATATTATTCATTTATTTATTTGGTTAAAGGCCTTGCTACCTAGCTCAGCCTCCTCCACCTGTTTCAGGCTTCACAGTGCTGGGATTACAGGTGTGAGGCACCATGCCAGGTTTTGGTGGTTGGCATGGTGTGCCTGGGGTTTCAGGGCTGGCATAGCATGTGGTACAAAGGATGCAGTACCAGGGATAGAACCCAGGTCCTTGTGCTTGACAGGCAGGTGCTTAAGACCACAGAGCTATCTCTCCAGCCCTGGATTTGTAGTTGTGTAAGCAGCTGACTCAATCTGAGTAATCTTTCATGTCACGCAATGTGCAAACTGATATCTATAAGAAAAAGAGAGAGGGAGATCATCAGAGTTTTAATTCAGCCTTTTAGTGAATCAGGTACTTTTTTACTGTTCTTTTTTAGCCACGTCTTAAGCTCTTAATTCGTTTTTGTCCTTCATGTGTATTTTCTGATCAGAGTTCATGATAGGGCAATCTCTTCACAATTGTTATTGAAATTGCATTTTATTCTCATGGGCAAAAATCAGTAATCATTTAGTGAAAATATTGGATGTATCAAAAACTAATTAGAAAAACTAATCTCCACCTTGGTAAGGCATACTTTCTGTGCGGTCTGCCTTTGAAAATAAAGCAAAGGGCTTCAGACTTACAGATATAGTTTAAAATGGGCAATCTCTCCTTCTAAAGAGCTCCTCAGGGTATCAGTTCACCAGAATCAGTCTCATGCTGTGGTCTGTTTATTAGTTTATTAATTAATTTATTTACAAGGTAGTTTGTGCTCTAGCAGCACCATGGTGAAGGGTATTTTCAGAATGCTGCCTGAAAATAGATCTGTGGGCTGAGGAGTGGGAGGAAGGTTCACAGTGTGATCACAAGGCAGTTCGAGACTCTGCCCAAAGGACACGAGGTGGTTCTAAACCTGTGGAGGAAAACCTGTGTGTTCCACAGCAGATGGGGAGTGGGAGGGAGTAATGATTTCGTTCCCTGTGTGCTTGTGTAACTAGCATTGCCTGATTATGCAAAACAAACAGATGTGTTCGGGACTGGCCCGGAGTTGACCTGTGGACTTGAGTAACTATAGGAGTGGGTCAGCGCCAGCCTGGTTTTCTGCACTACTGTTGTGTTGTTTCAGCACCTACACCGCGGTAAACTCCAGGTCAGCTCTCCACTTCACTGGGGAAGAGGCTTGATCTAAATAGAAAGCTAAAAGCCAGGAGAAGCAATTTTCACTCCAGAGTTTGCTGTGACCCCTTCAAAGGAAGACCACTGCTAAGACCTAAGCAATGCATTTTTTTAAAAGTTACTAGTGCTCTTGTGTCTTGAGATCAGTGGCAGCATTTGGAATGCAAGTTCTCTGCTGCCTAGTTCACTGCACTCTATAATTAGAGCTTCCCACTAGTAGAGCAGTAACTCAAGATTCAAATAAACAACTCAGGATTCTGACATTTGTGGGGAATAGAACTGAAAAATCATCACAAGAAAATGAATATTAAATACCTATAAATGAAATATGATCAACTTAGTCACCTACTGAAGAAAATGAATAATTACATTTGTAAAAGCAAATTGCAAAGGGGGAAAAAAGAACAGCCAGCTAAACTACAGATAAATCACTTGTTTATCCCACTGTTGAGGCACTCGGCTTTGGGACTTCATCATTTCAGAAATGAGAGACTCCTGAGAGGTATTTCTTGCAGGCAGAGGGTTAGCATGTTAGAGCCGACATGGATTATACCATAGATCTCTTCCATAAAAAAGGATACTTTAAAAAGTGCTGTTTTCAACCATTTAAGTGAGCCAGTGAGTCTATGTGGATGGCTGTGGTCATGATGGACTGACATACAAACAAGGGAACGGCTTATCACCCTGGATGGATGAATCTAGATGCATTCCAACTGTAGCTGGTAATCTTTAATTTAAACTAGCCACTTAGCTGGTAAAGGTAATGATTTGTCATGCAGCTTATTCATTTACTGCTAATCACCAGGATTCACAGATTTGAAATCCCTGGCATTCAGAAACCTGTAAGAGGATTCACGCACGTGTTCCACTCTATGCTACTGATTTGCAAAACAATGAGGCTGATAATAACATGAAAGATTTAACTGGCTTGTCTTGTGTTTCCTCCTCCGGACTGATTGTTTTTTGTAAAGGAGAGTCCTGGAAGCCTGTGGTTCCCACAGTGTGCAGAGCAGGCAGGCACTGGTTTGAGAATGACATCCTAAGTCAGGGATCAGAAAGGAGTCACTTGATAGCTCTTAGAGTCATCTAACAATCTTTTTTGTTAAAGGCCAATTTTCTAACATATAAATTGTTTTCACATCTTTGATTTATCACAGAATGAGCAAGTCTTTGAAAATAGCACTAGTTTAAATGATTTCTTTTTAAACGAAGATAATTTACTAAATATTTTATGCATCGTATCATTTCCTAATTTACATTTATGTAATCCAGATCCAAGAAACACAAAACAATTCTAGAGAGTCTTTACCGGTTTTCCTGTTATTTTACAAGAGCCATGTTGTAATAAGAATCTGTCTTAGAAAAATACAGTGAGCCTGTCGTTCCTTGCCTTTGTCACAAAAGGTTACAGCTGTGCTCATTTTGCCTATACATGAGTTATTGTAGTTATTCTAAAAAAAAACCTCATAGTTAGCATTTTTATTCTTCTTTACTTTAAAGTAAGGTTTTAAAAAATCAGGCATTAAGACATGAACAGTTATAAGTAGATATCTGCTTCAAAATTTGAAAAGTTAAACAATTTCAATCATGTAAAAATGAAAAAATAAAGTTCTGGCAAAATACAACTTCAAGAGAAAGACTTAACATTGACATTAAAATGTTACATTGTGAGTGTACTTACATACAGCAAGAAAACCTTTTCCTTTTGAAAACATGTACCTCAAATTATTTCAGGGACCATGGCTTTGGAAGAAAGGGGAGAGAGTGAAGGGGAAAGTAGGTAGAGACGGTGAGAAAAAAGGGAAAGAGGAGCAGAAATGGAAAGGAAAGGAAAGAGGGAGGAAATAAAAAATGTATGAAAAGGAAAAGAAAAAAGTCTGGAAAAATACACCTTTCTGTTTGCAGTACCCAGTATAGAATCTCTTCACTTCATCTTCAGATGTGGACCTTTTAACACTGTGTAAAAGAGATGACTAAAACATTCTGATAGTGCTTTAGCAAAATCTCAGAAGCATGAACTGGAAAAAAAAAAAAAAAAAGAAAATTACATCTGCCACTTTCTTCCTCCATCTACTCCTCTATCCTTCTCTCTCCTCCTACACAGCTTCTGTCCTCAAACTCATGTTTCAGCTTCATAATCTGTCTGTTGTGAATTAAGAACATTTCTTTGGCAGTTTCTCCAGCCCCGCGGGGTGCATGATATATTGGCCTCTGTGACACTGAGTCAGATCCTGCTCAATTCCTGCAATCGCTAGTAAATAGCAGCACTCCTGTGGCAAGTGAGAGTGGAGAACCAGAAACAACAGCAGGTGCCGCATCTGTTAGGAGGAGCGGAGTGAAGAAGCGTCGATGACTCAGTGACAGTTCTATTGATTTTTTTTTTTCTTTCTTTCTTTTTCTTTCTTTTCTGGCGTGAGGACACGATGCAAAATAAGTGCCTCAGCCGTGAGAGCCTCATGGTGGTGGGATTTACACGTTGCTATTATTTTTAGGTTGTTTTGTGAAATGCGATGTAACAATTACTAATAAAGTCGCATTGTTCATTTATAGTCCACTATCTGAAGGCCCAGCAGCTGCCACATGATTAAATGTGCAAGCCAGGACTTGCAGTTATTTTCATTTAGTTTGTAATTAGTTTCTAAACTGATTTGTAAAAGTTTTGTTGTTATTTTTTTTTAATTTCCTACACTCATACTTACACCAGCAGTGCTTGCTTTGTTCTCTAAAGCTGTTATTCAGCTCATTTTAGCCTTGTAACTGCCTAAAAAGAGTAACAAGGATTTGCATTTTATTTGCTGGATTGCCTTGATGGTGATTACAATATGATATTGTCTTCCAATTTTAGAAACTAAATTTCAAATGTCATAGTTTTCTGCTTTGGATGGAAACAGCTATTATGGAATTAGTAGGAAAATCAACAGAAAGTCCCATTTCTTTCAGGGATGTTTTTATTGATTTAGCCTTTCCTTAATGTCAGTCTTAAACATACAAGAAAAATAAAAGTCCTCCACATCAATCTCCTCAACCACACCTCTTTTTGTTCTAGAAGGCATTTTTAGCTGATTATCAAATTAATACATTCATTTTGCCTATGACTAAATCACTTCAAGGGATCGTATTTTTTAAAAGGAAGCTATCTTTCTACCCTCACTGATGAAACAGTCTCCTTCAGAAGTCTTGTTCCTGCCTCTTCTCACTTCTCATTATTGTCCTGGTGGAACAAGTAACTGTCCTATAAAACTGTTGTGTACTAACTCAGATTATGTTACTCACTGCATTGACAAAAAGGTGGTGTTATTTTAGAAGAGGTGAAGACATTTGGAAAAAGAAACCTGCATTTATTCTGAGAAATACCCCATTTTATCTGTTGCCTAAGATGATATTTAAAACTTGTTTCAAACTTCCATTGCGATGAATTTGTGTTCAGGCAGATGACAAGCTGTCTTGAAACTTCATCAGAGCACAGAAGTAAACATATTCGGCAGCATTGACCGTTTTGAGCTACTCACTTCAGCTAGAGAACCACCACATAAATAGTAGGCCTGAAGGAGAGGACTTAGTGTTGGTAGGCTCTCCACAGGGAGCATCTATGCCACCTGTGAATTGGCAACTAAGGGCCCCAAATCAGTACTGAGGAACCTGAAGCTCAGGAAATACAGTTCAGGTAATTCCAGTCCACATGGAGAGGCCAGGATCCCCTTACAGTCAAAACATATGGAAGGTGTGAGAAGGTACCAGGTATAACCTGCAAGTTTAGGACGTTTCCTAGTGGATTTTGACAAGTTATAATAGTTGATGTCATTAATCATAATAGAGGCAAATAAATAGCACTGCTGGAGGAAGAAAAAGCAAGCTGTGCTTAGTATGAAAGGGGTATTTAACTGGGCTGGCTGGCTGGATGTATGGATGGATGAATGGATGAATGAATGGGTGGACGGGTGGACGGGTGGATAGATGGATGCATGGGTGGATGGATGGGTGAATGGATGGGTGGATGGCTAGGTAGATGGATACACACATACATTCATACACACATGTTTATGTAGGTAAGTAGATAAACACATAGATGTACAACAAGCTAGACGACAGAAGTTTAGACTTGCAGACTGATCCAAAACCAACAAGAGAATGGAATTGCATACAAAAGTCATGTAGTGCTACTTTACAGAAAAAATGTAAATTCTCAAAAATGTGCCTCCTTTATATTCACTTTGGGCTCACATGTCAGATGTCAGGGTCACACCTTACCCTTTGATTCTTCTTCACTGATGTGTTTCATTCAAGTCCTGGATCTGATTTTAAAATGTATCCACATTTCCCTAATCTAGCCATTTATACATTTATTTGTTCATCCATGCATTCATTCAGATGTTAATTTACGAAAAGGTTGTGCTAGTGGATGTAAGGTTTAAAGTATTCTACTGATCTAGGGCTGGCCTGATAACTCAGCAGACTAAAGCGGCTATTCAGGCAGAGTACAGTGGCCTGGTTCAATCCTGGATGTGCTGTGCTGACTCCACCCATGGGGCACGCTGAGATGGAGATTGAGACTGGGCGTGGTGGTGTGTACCTGTAATCCCAGCACTTGGCAGGCTGAAAAACAAGAGAATCACTGCGAGTCGCATCTACATAGTGAGACCCAGTAGACCCTGTCCTAAATACAGAAAAAAAATAAAAATATAAAGTATTCTACTGATATGCTTGATATTTTCTATTATTCTTCGTGTATTTTTATTTTAACTCTCAAAAATTGCCTATGTGCATATTTTATATTTTTTTCATATTACAACTGTTTTCATATGTTCTATGCATTTCACTTAATATCTTATTTTGGCATTTAATCACCATGTAGCATTGTAATTTTTCTTTTACTGCATGTTAAATTGTTACTTTTCAGCTCAAAACTCTTCATGTTAAATTACGAAATTAAAAAAAAAACATGTGAATTAAATATAACGGGTAGGTTGATGCATGTTTTTATTTTGCTTTTTCTTTCCTTCTTGAACTGAAACATATCCAAACATGTAGACATTATTATACTGTAAAAAGACTAGTTATTTGAAGAATGACATAAGTCAGAATTTAAATAATAAAGATATAAATTTTGAGAGACAGAAAGTGGTTTAAGATTAAGTAAGGAATAACATGTATTTTGGGGTTTACTATTCTGGTTTGCTAAGAAAAACTGAAATAGTTATTGTATAATTTAGAAAATTAATAATTGCCTTCTAAATAGCTTTCTAAATTAAAAGTGTAATTTTTCCTTTTAAAAGCAATATGAAAAAATCTGTTTCCTGGTCAACCTTCTTACCTCCTACAGAAAGAAAGCTGGACTAAAAATCTGCAAGTGGTGGCTCGTTAGCTGAGACGGTTAGAGCGTGATGCTGGTGAAAAGCTCCAAGCCTGGCCCAGGGTCCTAGAGCAGACATTAAGATAATTAAGATAACAGTAATGCTAAGACATTCGTTTGGTGAAAATTATTTCAAAATTCTTCTGTTTAATACTAAAACTCACTTTAATCTGAAAGTCTTTTGGGCTTTTGGAAAGCTACTTTGCTGTTCTCGATCTGCCCCCATTGCTCAACTTCAGTATAGAAAAGAAACAACCCTGGTATTAGAACAATAAAAAAAAAAAAAAAAAAAAAAAAAATATGTATACAAATTAAACCTTAGCCCTATTA
>NW_004524598.1:3959524-3968024 GCF_000260255.1 Octodon degus
ATTAGCTGATAACTTTGGAGGCAGTCATGTAGTATTCCTATCAAAAGCTATAATAATTGTTTAAATAATTATTAAACAAAATGGTAGGTGCTTTCAGTGACTGACGTGAAATACTAAGCAACGTAGGACCTGAGTTAGGTACAAAAGTGGGCATCTTAAAACTTCAACTGCTTCCTGATAGCTGAGAATAAAACCGAGCACAGAGAAGCTTCTCAGGAAGTGTTAAAAAAAAGAACTGCGGAGTGCTACTGCTTTGAAAATTGAACTGAATAACAAATTCTTAAACTTCTTTTCTGCTAGCCATGAGTTAGGACTCGATACCCCAACTTACTAAGTCAGTTGTTTTATTTAATATTATATCACGTATCATAAAGAAACTTTAAATAATTCATTGTGAGCTGCTAAGGATAAGTGAATATTTAAGGGTCCTGGAACTCTGTTGTACATATATTTGGCTAAGAAAGCACATTTTGCCTTTTTAAAAATTTTAATTTATGTGTTTCTTTTAGTTTCGGGTATCAATGATATAGCATGAACAATGAAAAGAGATGAAGCATAGATACAGATATTTTTCATTTAGGTGCAAAAGTCCACAGCACAGTTAAAAATATTTGTTTCTTTCCTATGAAATCAGCATCTTCAAACGAATGCAGCTATCTTAATTGAATATATGGTATTTATCACATGGAAATGTGTTTGGCTTATATTTTTTACACTGTCATACATCACGTATTTAATTACAGGCTGCTTGTCTTGCATTGTCATTGCTTTAATCATTAAATTAATGGAAACAATCTTTGTTTGCCACTCGGTGGTGATCAGGAGTTCAGAGAGGAGCGGACTCCGGAGCCAGGTGCTGGGGAGCTGCCGAGTCCCCGCAGGCGCTCCGGGCACTGCTCGCTGAGCGCTGCGACGCGGACGCGCGCGTCTACAACAGGGAGGGCTGCGTGGAGAGCAGAAGGGACACAACCGGGGCACGGCGACAGAAGACTCCAGACGCTTGTTTACACATGCCTTGATTACAGGAAACTCACAAACATGGCAACAGTGCGTGGAACTGGATGTGAAAGAAGAAAACGTTCGTGATCACAAAGGGCACATGTTAGAAAATCAGGGCTGAGAGCACCGACAACAACGTGGGCAGCTTTGCGATTTAATCCCATTGATCAGATCATCGTACCGGACACATTTGACTTACTAGTTTTCGTGTTTTGGTTGAACAGGGAAACCTCAGGGTTGTGCTTTCTCGTACACGCTTTTAGGAAAACACGTTATGTCGGCTCCTCTGCAGTGCAGTTTCCACTAGGGGCTGGATTTCAGCAGAATTTAGGGTTGCAGTGCAGCCAGCAAAGGCAGGGAAGCAATCGGACGCCACAGGGCTGAGGCTCATGGTGCCATCCACTCGGGAGTCGGTGGCTGGTGGGGAGAAGGGCTGCCACCCAGTGTTTTTATAGTGCCTGTCTCGGGCAGCTTCAAAATTAACAACGAAAAGCAGGGTGGGCAGGGAAAAAGAACAAATCCTTTTCCTTGAGGGGAAAAAGATGATTCTGAAGGCTCTGAGCGAATTTAGGTATGCTAATTCCCTACTGCAAACATACATAAGTCACAGACTTATGTATAATTTTTTGGTTTCTAGACACATTTTTGAGTTTAGCACAATAGGGAGAAGAAATTTGGAGGTCAGTGAATCCAGTGGGGCAAAAGGTGAAGAGAACTAAATTTCAGTCAAGACAACAAGGGAAGTACAAAGAATACCGTTTCTCTTTCATGTGCTTTGATCCTCTTTTCCTGTTTTAGCCTTAATGAACACTTTCTCAAAACTAAAAATAAAACACTGCATTCTATTAAACTGTGCTCTTCCTCCATGGGAATTCTAAATTGGTGAGTTTATGTTTCTCATGCATGCGTAGGACTGTGTATTTTCATACAGGCAGTTCATGAATATATATATGCATATGTATATTTCTTTTCTTTTGCTGAGGGTCAGGCAGTGGACAAGGGCAAGAAGAAAAGGAGTTTAGTAGAAACTCAAAAAGTGAATGTTAGATTCTCTGAACTGCTTCTAAAGTTCTAGAGCTGGGCACTGACCAAACAAGTAAGGAGTATCAGATTAGTCATGATGCTATGCATGTGTCATGAAATGCTGACGAGGGGAAGCCAGGGGGGTGTTCATAAGCCTTCACCTGTCGCTGGAGAGACAGCCTATTCCCCAGCCCTGAAGTGACCCCTGAAAGGTAAGAGGTTGAGGGAGGGTCTTATTAAGGGAACAACAGATAGCTCATGACAGCCATTAATGGGCACTATGTCTGCATGCTCAGAGCAAAAACTTGATTTTTCACATTAGGGAATGTGGCCACAGTGTTTGATGTTATTATAATTAGGGAACAATGAAATAAATGTTCTCCTGGACACTTTGATCTTACGCACACATGTACGCCTCGCAGAGGCCACACAGCCATGGCCTCGTAGTTCATGAAATATGCTCTTTGGAGGGCTGAGTCACTACTTCCTGGTGCTAGCTCCCGCTTTCTTGGTTGTAGACAGGGATCTCTCTGAATGGAAAGATGCTAATGTAAACATGGCCAGTGACTGCACATTACGAATACACTGTCTTCCAATAAACAGTTTAAACAATCATTTTAATAAATACATGATACTTGTAGGTACAAGTCACCTTTTTTCCCCCACTGATGGCTCTGATTACTTTGACAGATTAAGATACGCTAATGATACAAATTAGGAGCAAAAAAGAATTAAAAGGGTGTTTAACTCTGATGCCAGGCTGTCAATTTCCTATAGTGCTACCAACTTACAGATAGATGATTAAAATTGTTTCGTTTAGTAATTTTGAATATTTTAAAAATTGAATGGCTTTCTGGAGGAGGTAAAAGAAAGAAAAGTCTGTGCTAGTTAAATTAGACATCCTATTTAATTTAACAATAGAGCTGGATTATTCTTTAAATATGGAGATTTTTCTCCATTACCAGGAAAATTCACATTTTTCTCTCACATCTTCAGTTGGTGTTTGCCGTAATTCCTTACATTCAATGTTATCCACACATTTTCTTTGCATTTAGTTTTATAAAGATCATTTACTCCTAAATTAATTTCTAAAGCAGCTATAACCATTCACTGAGCTAGATCTTGTGATTAGTCCTAAATATGTGAAATAAGATTTTTGCTTCTAAGGGATAGGCAATTTAGCAAAAGGTAACTGGAACATGCAAATAAATACGCATATTGATGAACGCTGTGAAAGCCCAGAGAGCATACTTAGCATTTTAGTTGTATGGAGGCAATATGGAACTTTGATTTTATGTCAGACAGTATATTTTCAAGCCATGAGTTCATCAGAACATAACTGTATCTACCTTGAAATGATTACATAATTCATTGGGTAATTGTATTATCTACAGGAATGAGAATAAAGACGCTATCTATCTTCCAGAAGCGAGCAAATATTGAGATTATAAATTTGAAAGATTTAAGACACAACAAGAGAACACCAAATGTTTCAGTATAGCCAGTGTTTAAGCTCAGGAACAAACATATCTCAACGCTCAAATCAATGTGTGTGTACTGTTTTTTTTTTTCTGTATCCTATCCTATGAATAAGAAACTGAAGCCAGACACTGTATCCTAGTCATTGTTATATCCTTTACTAATTCAATGAGAGGTGAATAAATGCTTAGGAAATACATAAACAAAGGGATGGGGGGGATGAATATTTCTTAAATGATGAAATAAATATTTATTATTTAAACCCACTAGCAAGATATGCATGCTCACCTCCATGAGACATCGACTTTGGTGTGAAGATCCAACAACAGAAACCATGCGACAGGACCACAAGACTGAACAACTGTTCGCTAAACTACATCAGGTTTGTACATCACAAAGATTACATATTACTCATTATAATTCAATACAATGCATGTCTAAGAAATAAAAGTGCTGAAAAAAATATTCACTGTCTCATGACTATAGGAAGAAGCATAATTTACTTCATTAAATGAGTGCACTTCTAAAGATCCCTAGTGGTCTTGGGAGGGCCCTTCACAAAAGGCAAAGCAAAGATGCACATGCCATCCTGCCAGCTCCCGCGCCGCTGTGAACCCCACTGTCATGCTATACAAATATGAAATGGGTTTGGATTAACAGACTTCAATGTCTTCTAAGTGTAAAATTCAGACTCATTTCATTTTGTTTCTTTCTTTATCTGAATTTTGGAGGATTTTTTTTTTTTCTCCTAGCAAAATTGAAAAATTGTTAAAGTAGGTAAGGAGGACTTGAAGCCAAACTGCTGAAGACATATACAGCACAAAAGCTGGTTGTAATACTTTAGTTAATTATAATTCTATTCTATGCAGTAATTAAAAATAGTTTAGCCATTTTGAAACCTCATACTTTACTGGAAAAAAATGTAAGGGAACTTCCTTTGTTAGGTGAGATCCATACCTACACTTTTTTTTTTTGTTTGTTTTATGTCCTTAGTCCAGAGTCTACAGGCCTCACTATGTAGATCGGACTTGTAGTGATTCTCCTGTTTTCAGCCTCCCAAACTGTGGGATTACAGGCATGCGCAACCATTCCCAGTCTCAATCTTCATCTCAGTGTTCCCCCGGGGTGGGGCCGGGGGCGGAGCCTGCACGGCGTGCTGAGGATGGGACACTGGCTGCTACGCTCTGCCTAAGCAGGAGTTTTAGTCCCTTGAGCTATCCGGCCAGCCTACTTACATTTCTAAAATAAAAGAATAGCCCTGTGATTCAATAAATTAGTTGTATGAAGTTTTCAAATGGTGTCACAATAATGGATACTTTCATTCGTTTCAGTATATAATCCAGCAGGCACAGACACACTTACGAGCTCAGTGGATCTGGAACTATGTAGACAAAGTATGGTGAATAACGTCTTTGTGCCTCCAAATTTGCTCCCCATTCTTTTTTCTGTCCCACTGGGCTGACAAGTGCCATAATGGAGAGAGCCCTCAGGTTATCAAAAATAAAAAAGGAAGGAGAAGTCAAATTCTATATCTGCCCGATTCCCTCCTTGTGAATCTGCCTTGCTTTGTTTTGGAGTCTGCTCAACTACAGATTTTCTGCAATTTGCAGATTCTTCAAGCTTTAGTATGGAAAAAAAAAGGCCAATTTTCTGCACTGCCCTTGGCAGATCCACCACACGCCATACACACTTTCCTGATAATCAATGTCTTAAAGCAATGTGGATCAAGATATCTAAAGGGGTATGATAGCATCAGATAACAGTAAATCAAGAAGTTAGTTGAGAGTACAGCTATTCCTTCTACCTGTCATGGGCCTTTACTTCCTTGTCTATTAAATATGTATTTTAATATTCAACATTTCTGTTACGCTATTATGATACATTGAAGCAGACAAAAAGTATGGAGAAGTGAAGAAAAAGTGCCTGCGCTCATATACCTTTCAATAAAGTATGAGACTACATATGCAAGCTCAGAACCCATGTGTGAACCAAGAAGATCTGACTGACCTTGACCTTCAAGGTCTGTCCCTTATGGAGTGACCTTAAATAGACAATTGACTTCTCTGAAATTTACATTTTAAGTTGTGAAATAAAACTACTTCAAAGATTACATCTAATAAAGTAGATAATTTAAAAGCATTTTTAAATACTCTGTGTGTACACAGATGTTACCCTGTTGTAAGTTTTGAGGACAGGAAGATGCTGACACTATGAAAACATGGACTTATCAAATACTTTGAAAAAATATTTGGAAAAATACTAACACTTGTCCATACCAACTCACACTATTTGATTCGATGAGAAAAATAGCACCAGGGAAAGAGGCAAACATTAACATTTCTGTGGACGAAGAGGAGTTAAAAACAGGTTTCTCAGAGGTGAATTTAAAATCAGTGCTTTAAAGAGGAAGTAAACTTCCTAAATCTTTAGAATCAAAACCTAGTTTAGAGAATTCTTAAATTATACCATTCCAGAAATTGAAAATTTAAGTAAATTGTTTCAGCTACCTGGGTCTTCTAAATTGGATTAAAATATTCTGTTTGGATACCAAAGACATCCTTTAAGGTCTCTGTGTTGCTGCTGGCAAAGTTCTCATTAAATAGAATTTTAAATGACCTCTGATGAGAACAGCCCCTAGGAAGTAAATGATTTAAGACAATCCCAAATATTCTTCTTGGCTACATTTATCCAATTGATACAAATTATTTATTTGATCATATTAAGTATCATCTTTCACTTAAATGAATCATAAGAACAGCATCTTCAGAATATTATATATATATATATGTATATGATATATATCACTTTGACTTAATGTTGATGATTAAGGGAAGAGGAGGTTAACAATAGTAATAATATTTTTTACTCAAAGAGTACTTTCACAGATGGCATAACTGACTTTTGTGTGTTAATCTTTTTGAATGATCAAAATCATAATAAGATAATGAGATGCATACTATACCTGCTATTATTCTGCAAACTAAGAAAAAGATGCAGAGAAAATCATATTTAAGTTGGCTAGCCAGCAAAAAGAGGCAGGAGACTCTAAACCTAGAATTTTACCCACTGGTTGTAGTGGATGATGTATTTATTTTATTTTCTCTTGAAAAATTCTATCGAGGCTCCCTTCTAGAGCAACCAATTCCAGGACTGGCCTAGGTTAAGCAATAAAGGTCACTTTCTAGACCAGGAGAGAGACTGTAATAATATGTAAATCTTATTTTGTCAGGCTTTATTTTAGGCATTAAAGATGAACAGTGAATGGAGCTAAAAATGTCCCTTCTTTTCTTCAATCAGCCTTTTCACAATAGTCAAAAACTGACCATTGAACCAAAACATGGAGAAACTAATAATAATAGTAATAACAATAATGTGGTTATGATCGTAAAGCTTGAAATCAGAGGATACAAATTTACGTCTTTCTCGTTTTCTACCAATGCTCTAGGAAGAGTTTTATTCTTTGTTTGCACCATGAGCTATGTCCTTAGCACATTTTTACTTTTTACTTTGAGCCCCGAACTCCCCAAATTAGCTCAGCGGACTAAAGCGCCTACGTAGGCAGATGCAGGGACTGCGATTCCACACGCCATGCCCGACCCACCCCTGGACACGCTGAGATAGCGACTGAGACTGGGCATTGTGGGGAGCGCCTATGATCCTAGCATTTGGGAAGCTGATAATGGAAAGATCACTACAACTCTAATCTGTGTAGTGAGACCCTGAAGTCCCTGTAGACCCCGTATTAATACAAAAACCAAACAACCAAATAAGTAAGACTCCCCAACTTGCCAAAATTGGGCTCAAACTTGAAATCTTCCTGCTTCAACCTTCCCAAGTGCTGAGATTATAGGCAGGTGCCTTCTGACCAGGCTGGATGGCTTCTTAAATACTATCAAATCTAGTTTTCTCAGTTACTAACTATGAATAATGATGTTTAATCTAATCATAGTTGTTACGTGATAAGAAAAAAAAATTGTAGAAAGAGCTTAGCATCAGGCTTAGAGTAGGTGGGTTGGCAGAGCAGCTATTTTTAAGGGTATCACAGATGCATGTGCAAAATTATTGCAGTGGGTAGGGGTGATTACACATCGCACACCTCCAACTTCCCCCTCCCCATTTATCACTTTTGTTCTTTTCTGTATTTTAAATATCTCTTTAAAACACAATTTGATCCCAGAAGTTTTTTAAGCTAATTAATTCAACTCCTACAAAAAGCTCATCACCAGGCTAATCAATGTACTACTTCTTAACTTCCGGACTGAAAAATTCCCTAAATTTTATTTTGTTCTTGATGTTCTGTCATTGTCAACTGTATACTTCGTATTGATTCAAGAAAGGACATCTGACTTACTTGGGACAAACGCATACCCCGGTGAGTTCTGAGAAACAAGCCAATCTGTGTCTCATTCTTTACAGGACGATGGATAAATGTCAAATCTAAATCTCCACAGTCAAATTATTCCACTGTGATAGAAATCAGGCTGCAGACATGGCTGCCTCCAGGAAAGGCGTGCGGGATGATGATGTCATAAGAAGTAGACACACGTCACTCCTGGTTCCCAGCTTCTTCTGCATCTTCCAATTATGGCAGCCAAACCAATCACAAAAAAAGAAAAAATCCCTCAACCTTTTATATATGGAATTTAAACCACTTCTTTCCTGCAAGAGCCCTAAAAAATAAATTTTGCATCTATTGTTATGGTGTAAAGAAGTTGAGGGGTGAATATATTTTTCATATACTTAAGAAGCAATAATTAAAAGGTTACGTTGACTCCCTCATGAGCACTGCCAGCCACACCTGGAGCCAGCCTCTAGCTTTGGCATGAAAGTTGTTCAAACTGGTAATAGTTCAAAAAACTCAATTTTAAATATTTAATAGTTACAGTACAGTAATAGACAATCAAATGCTAAAAGTTCAAGTCTCAATCTTGAGATGTTTTGCTCTTTGTCGCTGGAAATTGCAGTGGGTATAGTAAAATTACTCACTATCAGAGAAATT
>NW_004524598.1:3968354-3971831 GCF_000260255.1 Octodon degus
TACCAAATACATAAAAAAAATCTGTTGTTGTCTGTGTTCATATTTATTTATTTTCTTTCAGTATGCCAAATGTGGCAAAATAAAATTCTAGCACAAGTTGGTGCACATAATTGTAATGTTTCTTGTATAAATTTTTAAGTTAAACATGTCAGCAAAGAAATACACAACAAGTAACAAAATGGCTGCAAACACTCATCAATCAGGGGCTGCCTGCCACTTCAGCGCTGCTGGAAGGGTCCTCAGAGCGACAGCACAAATGCATGCTGACAGACCAATCAAAGCTTCGGAAATAAAATAAAATGTTTTGTACTGGCCCTTCCACTCTCTAAAGCTATGACAGCTGAGCTGCAATTTCATTTTTTACATTAATTTTGAATGTCTTTATTGAATCACGTTCATTGTGACCCTCTGGATGTCACTGCCATGCCAGTACTGTAGGGAGGAGATGCAGCAGGGCATAAAAATAAAGAAATAAGGGGTACCTTGTGCATGCACCACCACTCCGTGATGAAGGCGACCGTTATGTACTACTGCAAACATGTACTAAAATAGAAAATAAATAAAACTATGTAAAAGTAGTATACCTAGAATCTTTGAAGAATGGTGATTTTAGGCATATTTGTGACTTATTTCAAAGGATAATGATATCACTGGAATTTTTATTTTTTGAGACATTTCGCTGTGTAATTACAAAGTAAAAAATTACGTTAAATGCAAATAAAGTGACAAAGAAGCAATTTGTATCATCACTGTTCTTGCGCCAATATATTGAAGTTCTTTTTTAAGGTTACATAAAGTAACACAAATCAACAAAAATGGCCAGGATGGACAATGACACCACCCTTAATTTGCCTTAGTCTGAGAAGCCCAAATGCTCATGACATATTTCTTACAGTGGGCTAACCTTCTTTTATTGCTTCAACCATAGATTTGCCATCTTAATAACAAAGGTCTCAACATGATTTGTAAAGTTTTAGATCTGCCGTTGTCTAGTTTGGAACATATGAAGCATGCAGCGATGGGAAGGATCTTATTAATGCATAAGGATGAATGGAAATTTCCATTTCAATTTTCATTTCAAGCTGGGACGACGGATGTATTCTAAGAGACAGAGCCACTGAACTAAATTCTTCTTGGCACCCAGCATTTCTCTCTTGAGGCAAATATCCTTTTCCCTTTTTTCCTAAATAATTCACAAATTGCTTCTGTACAGAGGCCAAACAGGGTCAGAACAAAATTCAATTACTTCTTCCCACCATATTTGCCTCTTACAGGGTGTGCTATGGGTATGAATTTTGCTGTCTTAGTAATATATGATAGTTAAATGCCAAATAGATGATTATGAAATGTAAGGGTCAGGAGACTAACACCCCATATCCTGTATGTATGATTTTATTAAAAATGTATGCTCATTCTTGCCTATCCTTCATAGTGTCTTGATTAAACCTTGCAAAAACTGCCTTTTTCTAGTGTTTTCCTAATTATCTATGCCCACACACAGATTGCAAACCATGTCCTGGGGTCAAGGAGATGGCTTAATGGAATAAGTGCTTCCCTGGCAAACACAAGGGCCTAAGTTCAATCCTCAGTTCCACTGGGGAGGGGGAACAACAAAACAAAACATGTCCTGTGTCACGTTGGGTTTGATCAATACATCATGTTGTGTGCTGTCACTTTACAAGCACAAAGTGACAGATGAGGTTTCAAAATTAGGCATTGCATTCTTTCTTGGCATAATAAGGTATGAAAAAATAGGTTCCTCATCTGATTTTTTTCTATTTACATTTATAATTATCATATGGACTTTTCATAAGATAAAGTTGATTAGGATTAAATAATTTTAAATATGTATCCTCCATAATGTTGACTTTTTGTTCCTTTTCCATTTTTTTTAACCAAACACAATGATACTGCTTGGTGATGAGAATTACTGATATTAAATTCCTGAAACACTGTTTACCACTATTTATTTATGCTAATCAGATTAATCCAGTGAGGTAGGTATGGTAAAATCCATTATTCTATTATTCTATTTATTTTTTTGTTTATTTATTTGGTACAGGATCTCATTAAATAGCCCAAACTCATAGTGATCCTCCTGTGTCAGCCTCTCCAGCCCTGGGATGACAGGTGTACAGCACCACTCCTGGTTTTGGTGGCCACCATGGCACGAGGGACCAGGGATCGAACCCAGGTCCTCGTGCTTGCCAGGCAGGGCTTAGACCACCAAGCTATCTCCCCAGCACCCATTATTCTTATTTTAAGGCCAGATGGAGGAGATTCACTGCGACATTGTGTGAGTTAAGTCAAGTCCCACACTATTCAGGCTAGAATTACAGAGCCTTACCTCTTCTCCAGTAGACCACATGTGTATATTCAAGGCAAGATTTCTTGTATGAAACTGGAAATGTCACTATGTCACCTGTAAATCAGTGTTCTTTCAAAGTTCTTCGTAAACAGATGCAGTAAGCAGAGTTGCAGTCTGCGCAGTGTCGGTCTCATGTTTTAACTATGCATGTATTACGTTACATAGCAAAGGGGCCACGCAGATGTAACTAAGACGACGCATCTGTTGACCTCAACATAGTGAGATTAATTTGGATTATTCAGTGAGCTCAGCATAATCACATGAATCGTAACATCGAAAAGCTCAGCATATAAAGGAATTTAAGTTACTTCATAATGCCAAAAATAAACAAGAATATTAAACTAACAATTATGTAAGCTTAGTATAAAAAGATTGGACATGCAAACAAAAATCCAAGTTGATTTTTCTTTTCAAACTCACATTCTAGTACCTTGTCTGCTACTTTCAATCTCGGGGGTGACACAGAATTTCTTCACACAGCACCGTCTGGGAGCACTAGCAAACAGACGAGGAGACTTAGGTTCAGAGCAGAGTTCAAAACATCCTCGCAGCTTTTTCCCACCCAATTTATAGCAATTGGCTTGGCGCTCATTCCACTGCAGGACACATATCCCAAGGGAATGACATCAGTATGCCAAAGAGAAGCCCACACACTTGTATTTTTCATAGCACTTTCACAATAGCCAGATATGAAATCAAACTAAGGTCCATCAATGGATGAATGTATAAAGAAAATATAGAGCTAAGGATAGAATTCTTATTTAGCACTAAAATGAATGAAATCTTGTCATTTGTAACAACATGAATGAGGGAGAAACACAGACAAATTGACATCACATCATAACCCATAAGCATGTTTAATTGTGTGTCAATTAAAAACAAAATAAGAGGGCTGGCCAGATAGCTCAGCAGATGAAAGTGCCTGCTTAGACAGATTCAGGGACCTTACTTCGATCCCTGACCTGATGTTCCGGCCCTGACCCGAGGTGCTTAAACAGTAATTGAGACTGGGCATGATGGCGCATGCCTGTAATCCCAGAGCTTCAGAAGCTGAATAACAGGAAGGATCACTACAAGTCCATCCAATCTGTGTAGTGAGACCCTGTAGA
>NW_004524598.1:3971956-3977633 GCF_000260255.1 Octodon degus
AGAGCCAGAAAAAGAGAGAGAGAGAGAGAGAGAGAGAGAGAGAGAGAGAGAGAGAGAGGCCACCACTGTGTCATAACAAAAACAATATGCTGGGTTTTTGACCTTACGACATTAATCAGTTCATTTGTAAAACTCTCCCTGGTGCTGAAGTTGTTTAGTGTGTATAAATTTCAAAACTTAGTAATTCCAAAATTCCCCAAATCAGAGACCATGTTCATCCTAATTTCATTTCTCTAAGATGTGGAAATGATCACAGAAGTACAAAGCTGCCCCACGTAGCTTCCCTACTCACAGAAAACACTGCTAGTTCATCAAGGCGCTTCTTCCTTCTGAACCAACACAACCCTTACAATCCATTTCAGCAGAGTGCTCTGGTAAACCCTGACAATTAATAAAAAATGATTTAAACCAATAACGGAGGAAATTTCTCAGACGTGCCTTGATGTGAAATGCTAGTTCTACCACTGTGTGTCCCAAACAGGACAGCATATCTTTTCAAGTCTTAGTTTATTCATATATATAATTAAGAATTGTATCTATTTTGGTAAGTTCATCCATAGATATATTAAGTTAATTTATGCTTCTAGAACAAGGTCGGAAAACTACAGCGTATGGGCCAGTTCTGGCCTGCCATCTGTTTTGGAAACCCAGAAAACTGAAAGTGGTTTCACATTTTAAAATGGTTGAAAAAATCAAAATAGCAAGATTTTGTGGTCTGCAGGAATCACATGGCATACGCACTTCAGTGTCCACGAAATTTTTACTTGAATACAGCCCCACTCTTTCATTTAGATATTGATGATGGCTACTTTTGAACAGAAATGCTTTTGAGTAGTTACAACAAATACTATATGATCTACAAAGCCTAAGTGTTTACTACATGGTCTGTTTCAGGAAAAACTTGCTGACTCTCATTCATGAATGATGCCAAGCATTTGCATAATGCTTCCGAGAATGTTAGTTGCTGTGATGGTTAAGCTAATTGTGTCAACTTGATCAGTTTGGGGACCACCTTGGAGATACATAAAGCACTCTTCTGGGTGTGTCTGTATGGGTAATGGAGGCTGGACCCTGAGTACTGTACCCAAGCCCCTCACTCCTTCTCCTCTGGCACTATTCTTTTGATCTCTTTTCTATCTGCCATGAACTAAGAGTGCTTGCATCTCCACACCCTTCAGTCATCTCCCTTAGAATCAGCTGGCCATGGATTGTAGCCCCCCTGAAGCCGTTAACAAAATTGAGCCTCTCTTAATTTAAATTGTGGGTGTTAGCACTGGTGAGATAACTCAGCTGACTAAGTGCCTGCTTGGCAAGAGCAGGGACTGGGGTTTGATCCCTGGGACCGCATGCTGCACCGGTCCTGCATTCCAGTGCACAGAGCTGGCGACCAAATCTAGGTTTGGTGGCTCACGCCTGTAATCCCAGTGCTGTGGAATATGCAACAGGAGGAATACTGTGAGTCTGAGCTGCATAGTGAGACCCTGTACCAATTACATAAAAATTAAAATAAATAAATAGTGGTTGTTGGGTATTGTGTCTCAGACATAGGAAGGCTGCATAATATAGTTCCACTTCTTTTTGCCTTTTGCATTTGAAAATCCATTTACATTCCAGAAAAGCTACAAAATCCAGTATTATAGTAGTACTGTAAATAAAAATGGTAAATGCAACCCTGAGATCAACAGTAGTAAAAAGTTCTCCAGACCCAGGATATATAAGTAAAACAAATCTCTGCTGTTCTTCTATTATATGGCAACGGGTTGAGATCTTAATTTCTCATTTGCAGGTGTAAACAATCTTCCAAGGACTCCTCCTTAATGGGAGATGTTACTGCTGAAAAGGGACCCATAAACATTTCTACTTTTCAAATAAATATGGTTAGCTTCCTCACTAGCTGCCATGTAGCATGCTCTGTCTTTATCTGGAGCTACTGGAAGTCACCATGACCCCTAGTAGTGCTGAGTCCTGCTGTTCCTTACGTAAGCTTCTGCCTTTAACTAGTTGCACATGTGTAGGTTGCAAGCAAAGTTTTAGTCTTTGTCTAGCACTGAGAATAGTTCCCTGACTCTCCCACGAGGAGCCACTGATTTCTTCCAGCATCTTTTGTGCTCACAAGTCGTTGTCACTGTCACTGTCTGTGATATCGAAAGCAATGTGCTCCTCAGTAAATACACTAACCAGAGAAGGAAGCTTACTGCATACCACTCCGTGACTGTCACTTAAAGAGCTCTATTACAATTCCAACAACAAATATACTTAGTGGGTCTGGCTGTAAATTTTGTGTCATTTCGGACAGTGATATTAATCATTTATTACTTATAAATTATGCTCTTCTCTCTCTGCCCCACGATGTAGACATGCTTGAGTCCAGTGGCAGGAAGAATTCAGTTGGAGGGGAGGAAAAAAAAATCCATGTTTCAGAAAGTGTTCACTGATTCTCCACACTTCTCCAATGCAAAAACTATAATGAAAGCCTCTCAAATTTGAATCTTCTGATGTCTTCATGTCTGAGTCATTCTGGAGAACGATACTCAGTTTTCAGGAGGTTTCTGGGTTCATGACACAAATGGATTTCTGGCTCATTGGAAGCCATGTGTACCTGTTCTGGTTGCGTAGGTAGGAGTCAGTTCTCAGTCTCCACTATGCGAAATGGTCTTGCAGTTTCTGGTACCAAGATCTCAGTAGGCAAAAGTACCACTCCATGAGCCAGACATAAGAACAGTTTCATGGATTTTTCTTTTTTTCCTGTCATACACCAATTTCACAATTCTGAAGCATAAATTTATTAATATCTAATACTGTTTCTGCTTAATTATGCTTAAAATCATGCTTGCTGGGTTTAAAATCTATTTCTCTTTCCTTTTGAGCAGTTTCTCTTGCTTTTCCTAAGGAAAGAAAAATTAGGATGAGGGAAAGGAGAAAAGAAAAGAAGGAAGGGGAAAATCATACACACACACACATTAGCTATGATAACTGTACTACTATTTTCTTTCTTTTTTTTTTCTGAAGTAAGAAGTTAGTGTTCTTTTTTTCTTTTCTTTTCTTTCTTTCTTTCTTTCTTTCTTTCTTTCTTTCTTTCTTTCTTTCTTTCTTTTTTTTTTTTTTGACAGGGTCACACTATAGAGCTATACACTCCAGGCTGCCCTGGTGGTCACTTTATAGCCCAGGCTGATCTCTGGGTCCCATGATACTCCTGCCTCAGCTTCCTGAGTGTGGAGATTATAGACATGCACCACCATTCCAAGCCAATGCTTAAAATTTATATTTTGATCAATTTTACATGCTCATATCTGGTAATCTTAGCAACTACTTGGAAGACAGCAATATGCAATATAACAGCCATTGTTGAATTCCTATCATTTGGGTTTTTTTTTAAACTATATATCTTTTCTAATGTTTGGTTTACTGTTTATTTCTCTTTAAAAACATTTTTCTTATAGTAATGTAAATATTTGGAAGTTATTCTGGCTTTAGACAGGAATGAATTTAATGAGGAGTATCCTGTTGAGGGACATTTGAGTTGATATTGGACATCTTTCCAATATCTATTTCTCAATTATCTTTCTCCAGCAGAACAACAACAGTTTAGTTCAGGACAGTGATGTCCCTGGCCAGACACTCACCATTCCAGTTTCTGTTCCAGACCGTGCAGCCACAGGGTACTAGGCTTGATCAAAGTGCTGTGGACAGAGGCCTACTGGGGAAAGTATATTTCTTCTTTCCTCTTCAAAAGGGCGAGCTCTGGTTTGTAGCATAGTCTTGCTCCACAGCTGGCTTTCTTCTTTCTCTTTGTTCATATGAGATAATTATTATAGCAGTAATTTGCTGACAGTAAATTGAATACAAGTGAAAAGCCAAAGTTAAATGTGTTTATATTTTAAATGATAGTTTCATAGTTACTCTAATTTTTCTCAAATTTTACCTTCTTTGCCATGTACCATATCTCTTTTATCTATTGGACATCTATTAGTACACATATGTAGTATGTAATTAGTACATTCACGGTAGTGGACTGGTACATTACATAGCACATTTTGATTCACTTCTGTTCCCTTTCCAACCCTTTTTGTTTTCTCATATGAGATTCATTTTTTATAAGATCTGATATTTAGTTATCATATGCACAGAATGAACACAGACTAATAAGCCAAATAATATATAAAACATGTAAGAAAACTGTACTAAGTAAAGGTACACATTTAAATATATTTTCCACAGTATATTATAATATTTTTATTTTCTTTTTCTTTTTTCCTATGGACTGGCTTTTATTTTATAATATATATTAGAAAAATTAGTTCAGATATAAAATATACATATTTGAAATATATATCTTCAAAAGATTTAGCATTTATTTTTTAATATTTAGATATTTGATCCGTATTGATTTATACTTTTTTATATAGTGAGTGAATCTGGTCTAGTTTTATTTTTTTAATTTTATTTTATTTGTCTATTTAATAGTTTTAATGTGTTTGGTTGTTGCAGGTTGTACAGCTCAGACTCGTGGTGATCCTTTTGCTTTCAGCCTCGCCAGCACTCAGACTAGAGGCAGGTGCCACTATGCCCTGACTCCGGCCAGCTCAGCCTGCCCTGGGGTAGGGCAGGTGCAGCGTGCAGTTCTGGGTATTGAACTGTGGTCCTTGTGATTGCCTAAGCTTGCCTAAGCAGGTGTTTTAGTCTGCTGAGCTATCTTGCTGCCCCCAAGTTTTAGTTTTCCACATGGGGATAGGCAGGTTTCTCTATCAACATTTATTGGACAAATTGGCTCCTTTATTAAAGATAACTGTGTAAAATTATAATAAAATTTGAAAACACATCAGATGGCATAACAAAGTTTGAGTCTGAATTTGGTAAACTTAAAATTAATCTAAAAAATGGCAAGTGGAAACACAGAATCAGAAAAACAATTTGAAGGATCAAAAAGTTTAATATCCAGGGTGAATCATTTCCTATGTACCAGTAATAAACAGATAGAATTTAAATTAAGAATATAATGTTGGGACAGGTAGATAGCTCAGTAGAATAAGTGTTTGCCTGGCAAGCACAAGGACCTGTGTTCAATCCCCGATTTTGAAAAAAAAAATAAAAAATAAAAACAATGTTATTTACAGAGACTTTCTCAAAAATGAAATGGCTATCTGTAAAACTCAAAACTTACGTTCAAAGTCTACGTGACAAAAAAAAAGGTATCAAAAATGACCTACCTAATACAGAAATATTCTACACTCATATGCAGGAAGACTCAACATTAAGTTGTCAGTTCTTCCTGAAACGAGTCACACATTCAATATAATGTTTTGAAATCACAAGGAATTATTTGGTAAATCGATTGTAAAATCAGTATATAAAGTTAAAATATTAATACTGAAAGATAAAAGCTTAATACTGAAGGAGGACAAAGTCAAAATATAACGTTGTCAAACTCTGAGATTATTTTACAAGTCTATGATAATCCAAAGTGTAATGTTGATTAAAAAAAGAGAAAAAAAATTTAAGGCACTGACAAAAAGTGGAGAACCCAAAATTAGAGCAGTAAAAATAAAATCAACTAGCACTGGGGCGGCTGAGAACAGAAGGACCACCACGAGTCTGAGCTGCATAGTGAGACCCTGTATCAAATATGAGAGAGAGAGAGAGAGAGAGAGAGAGAGAGAGAGAGAGAGAGAGAGAGAGA
>NW_004524598.1:3977750-3988713 GCF_000260255.1 Octodon degus
AAGAGAAGAGAAGAGAGAAAATCAACCCATCTTTGACAAAGAAGAGACCATGAAGGTAATTATGAAAATTAAGCAAACATAGTTGAAATAAATGCTATTAGAAAAGCTAAACATCTGTATGCAAAAGTAAGATATTTAACATCCACTTTACAACTCTATGGACCATTAACTCAGAACCTAAATGTAACTACAGAAGTGGTGGATGCTAAAACAGGAGAAAATGTAGAGAAACTTAGAATTGCTGATTTTTTAAATACATAATGTAATACCAAAAACAAGATCTAAGACAGACAGTACTGGTAGGTTTGTTTAATTTATTTGATAAATTAAAATTAAAATCTTTTGCTGTGTAAAAATAGTGTGAAGAGAATAGAAAAAAAGCTTAAATTTGAAAATAAGATATTTTCAGGAAATATGTCTGATAAAGGATTGTTTTCCAATGTTTCCAAGAAACTCTTCAAAGTCAATATTAAGAAAATGAATAAACAAATAACATTTAGTAAAAGGCAAAAGATACAAATGACAAGTAAAAATATAAAAATAGATTCATCATCATTTGTTATTTATACCTGTGAATTTAAATAAAAACTGCTACCACATAACTATATAAGGTCTAAAATGCAAAACAACTTCACCAGCTGACAGAATCTTTATTTTTATTTGTGTGTGTGTGTGGGGGGGCAGCTCAGCCCACCAGGGGGCGCGGCTGGCTGCCATGTGGGGCTGGGGGATTGAACCGCGGTCCCTGTGCTTTGCTAAGCTTGTTCTAAGTAGGTACTTTAGACCACTGAGCCATCTCACCAGCCCCGACAGAATCTTTTAAAACCAAATTTAAAATTTTATTTTGTGATATACACTGTAATTATTGAAAAATTGACAAACTTTTCATGTGAAATGATATAAAATAATATAGGCATACAATAAAGACAAGTTATATAATAACATTAATCAGAGAGTTTTTTAATGTATTTGGTACAGGGTCTACAGGGTCTCACTATGTAGATCTGACTTGTAGTGACCCTCCTGTGTTCATCCGCCCAAGCTCTGGGATTATAGGCATGAGCAACCGTGCATAGTCTTAGTTGCTGTCTCAGTGCATCCTGGGGACTGGGCCAAACGGTACGCTGGGGATCAAACCCTGGCCTTTGTGCTCTGCCTAAGAGGTGCTTTAGTCTGCTGAGCTATCTGGCTGGCCCCAATCACACAGTTTTTAAGACAAGACTATTAGTACGCAAGTCACTACTATACACAGTGATGAAAACGATTCTTTGACAGTGAGCTATAGTTCTTTGGAATACATTAATACAAAAACACAAAAGTGTGGGGGTTTCGTTCCTGTTTTTAACATACATAGAATTTTTTTATACCATTTATTGGTTGCTAAATTATATAGGATTTTTAGTGATTCATAAATATAACACATTTAAAAAGAAAACATAGAGTAAGAGGAATTGCATAAAATGTGTCAAGTAATAGATAGTATTGACATACTTCTTTCTGTTCTATGATACAGTAGGGTAGTAGAGCCTTCCTGCCTCATTTGTCAGTGATACTTTCCTGAGCTGCCTTCAGCTTTTAAGACATTGTTTTTGTATTGTTATTTAGAGATAACACTGGAAAAAATCAACAATGAGATTAATTTTGATTTTCTGCCCTTTTTCCATGTCTCCATAGCACAGGTTTCTGAGGCAAAAGCACTTAAGCATGGAATACTTAGATTTTCCTTACCTGGAACACACATTTATTTTTTCACCACTACTTTTCTTCCCCTAAACGTGTCCACTGAGCTTGCACATACAGGTTTGTTTTGGTAAACAATATTTTTTAATCAGGTGCTTTGCATCAATCAATTCAACATGAAATGTATCCATGTCTAAAATAGTCATAAATTTTAAGTGACTCATATTTAATATCCCTACAGTTTAAAAATCTTTATCAGGAGAAAATGGCTTAAAAATAAAAAAGTAATTAGAATTGTCGAAGAGAAATTAAATGTCATCAAAATCAAAGACAAATTGTTAGCATTTCCAATAAAATGCATCTGAGAGACTGGGCGTGGTGGCCCGTGGCTGTAATCTCAGTTCTTAGGAGGCTGTAAACAGGTGGATCACTAGGAGTCCGATCTAGTAGTGAGACCCTAAAAACCCTGTAGACCCATCCCTAAAATAAATAAATAAATAAATAAATAAATAAATAAATAAATAAAATAAATGTATCTGAGACACTCAATTAACTTTGCTTACCCAGGCCTGCCCTCCCAGCTCTGCCTTGGGGGATGCGCTGAGATGGCAATTGAGACAGGGCGTGGAGGCATGCGCCTGTAATCCTAGCATTTGGGAAGCTGTAAACAGCTACTTGGAAAGCTGTAAACAGCTACACGGGAAGCTACAAATCCAATCTAGTAGTGAAACCCTGAACACTCTGTACACCCTTCCTTAAATACAGAAAAAAACAAAAAACGAAAAAATAATAAAAAAATCTTTGCTAAGTCAAGTGGTAGAATATTGAGCAATCCTTTCCTATTCTTATTAAGTTTATTGGTAAAATTTACATATACATGATGACCACATTGATCATAGGGAATTTATACCTGTACATGATATATCCAGATATATATCTTCTTTTTATGCCAGTCTACTCCCCTCCCTGAAAACCTTCTTCCCTTCTTTATTTATGAAAGTTTGTTACCATTTTATCGCCTTTTGATTATTGTATTCCTTTTTAAATTTTTTTTTCAATTTTATGGAAGGATGTACAGGGTGTTCAGAGTCTCACTACTAGATCACACTGGTAGTGATCCACCTGTTCAGTCTCCCAAGAGCTGAGATTACAGGCGTGCACCACCTTCTCTGTCTCAATTGCCTTCTCAGCGTGCTCCAGGGGTGGGGCCAGCACAGCAGGCCCAGGGATGGAACCCCGGGCTTCTGCACCTCCTTGCAGGTGCTTTAATATGCTGAGCTATTTGGCAGGCCCTGGCCATTTTATTCTTTTCCCTTACTTCTTTCCGCCTCTACCCTCTCTAGCTCCCCTTCCTTTGGAACAAATATTTCTATTTCACAATACATTGTGTACACTTCACTCCTTTATTATGTGCTATGTGCTTGTATCTCCCAACACAGGAAATAATATGATTTGTACACACGTGTGTCTAATTTATTTCACTTAAGAATAAGGTCTCATTGTGCATCCATTTAGCTATAAATGTCTCCAGGTTATCCTTTTTATGGCTGAGTCGTACTTTTATACTTATAAAAACCACACATCTTCTTTTTCCATTCCTCAGTTGATGGGAAATCGGATTGTTTTCAAGATTTAAGTATTAAAACTGTCCTTCTATAAACATGGGTATGCCTATATTCATGTGGTACGATGTTTTAATTCTTCATGGAAGATACCCAAAGGAGAATAGCTGGGTCAAATGGGACATCTAGTCCTAGGTTTTATTTATTTATTTTTTAAAATTAATTTTATTGAGAAACAAATAGCAATGAGACAGATTCAAAACAGGTTAGTAGGACAGTTACAATAATTAATATGTTCCATATTGTCTTTGTGGTAGTTACTCATAGAACAAGATGCAGACATGATATCCTGTCTAAACACTATTAGTGGGGCTGGTGGGATGGCTCAGTGGTCTAAAGCACCTACTTGGAACAAGCTTGGCAAAGCACGGGGACCGCGGTTCGATCCCCCAGCTCCACATGCTGGCTGGCCCCGCCCCCTGGTGGGCTGAGCTGGCTGCGCGCAAGCGCACACACACACACACACACACACACATAAATAAATAAATAAATTAAAAAAACACTATTAGTGCAAATCTTTCTTCTTATTGAATTAAGAGAAAGCAGGGGAAAGTGATTGATGACATAGAGTGTGCCTAAGGAGAGTCACACAGACAGAAAACATTCTCTCAGGCTTTCACAAAGAGCAAATTGGTCAAGCAATGGCCGTGACTCATCCACATGGCTGACACAAGGATCTACAAACTGCAGTATGAGGTTTCAGGGTAAATCCTGAGGGGATTTGACTGACCTTGGCAGATACAAAAGTTGAATTTCTTGTTATATAGGTCTTGCTTTATCTTGGTCTAAACCATCCAGAAAAAAAGTATAAAAAAAAAGGTATAAAAAGTAAAACCATATTTATGTGCTGAGTGATAAAAGACTCAAGTCAACAACTTCTGACACTGTCAGTTGTGCGAATAACCAACTAATATTATGGACTACTGGGATATATTGGATTATTTTGCTGAATTCACACACCTACAATATTTAAATGGCAGTGGAATACCCATCACTGACAAAACCAAACAAAAAAAATGGGATATAAATGAAGGCCCATTTTGTATCGTAGTCTTAGATTTTTTGAGAAATCTCCATACTGATTTCCACAGTGGTTGCACCAATCTACACACACATCAACAGGAAAGAAGGGTTCTTTCTTTACCTTACAGCCCTGCTAGCAATCATTATTGGTTGATTTCTTGATAATAGTCATTTTCTCTGGAGTGAGAAAGAATCTCAACCTTGTTTTAATTGCAACTCTTGAATGAACAGTGTTATCTTTTTTTTCTTATATTTATTTTCCATTTGCATTTCCTCCTCTGAGAAGTGTGGCTGGGCTGCATGTGTTGATCTTTACTGAGAGTTTCAAACCATGCCTTCCAGTATCACTAGCCAGGGAAAAATCAGTAAAAGACAGAATGGATTCTGAAAAGCAGATAGTACATCCATGCTGCATATATTTAGTGCAAAACATTGATGTTTTTGGCCTTTAGCTTTTGGTTACAGTATGACATCCATATATTTCCAATAATTTGCCACACCCAACACTGAGTTTGAGAGAATTCTTGCCAGGATGTGCTGCTAAAATTAAGCAAAGCACTGCAAAATACATGTTGGTGGGCAGCCTACCTCTTCATGGTAAAATAATAAGCAAAGTGCAAAGAGAGAGAGAGAGAGAGAGAGAGAGAGAGAGAGAGAGAGAGAGAATGCTCCAGATCTCAAAGCATTTAAAAATTTGAGGTACTTTTCTAAATTTCTGCATTTATCTACTAAATTAAATATTAGATGATGCATTAACATTATTTATCAGATTAAAGGAGAAAACCATAGGAAATGTGAATAAGTGAAGAGAAAAATGTAACATTCATTTCTAATAGAAATTCCTTGTCGGGCGCTCGTTGAAATCACACGCGAGTAAGATGGTGCTTAAGCTTCTCTTTATTCTTCTCTCCCCCGAACTTCTCCCCGGAGCTACTACTCAACCGAACTACTGCTCCGAACTACTTCCCGAACTCCTCCGCCGAACTACCCCGGACCTTCCGTAACATCCTCTTTTATACTCCCCAGGACCAATCAAATAAGGCTGCGTGTCTTAAACCGGCCAATGGGCAAGTGCCTGGTTGTAACAGCTCTTAGCCAAATAGAATGCGCCAGCAGAGGTTAAGCGTAGCTCTGGAAATCCCCCGTGGGGGAGGGCAAGCATGTAGGGCGCCGGCGCCCAACATCTCCTAGAGGTTTATTGAATAAAATTATTTAACCTAGCAATGATTAACCAATAGGAAAGCATAGAATAAAAAGTGACTGATTTTTGGAAGCATCATTTTTCAAAACAGTATCAAAACCAGAAAGTAGGTATCATTTTTATCTATACCCACTTTCCTGAAGATCCTACTCATTTACAAGAGAAGAATAAGAAAATGACAGTGAGCACATAAAAAACTATTATTCTTAACAGATTGAAAATGCAATAGAAATTATTTTATCAATTTTAATGTATCTAAGAAAAACATCCATAAATAATAAGATTTATGAAAATTAACATGACCCAAAATTCCAGGGTCATATGAAATATTTGCAAATCTTTGGGCTTGGGATGTAATTCATCAGTATTTCACCTGCCTGGCAAGGGCAAGATCCTGAGTTTAAATTTGATGTAAAAATTGAAGATCAGCAAGCACAAGATCCATAGTTTGACTCCTAGTAAAAAGTTACAAACATTTAAAAAAGTTATAAAAATGGTTTTTAAAGGGATAAAAATATATTGAAGGGTATAAATAGAACAACTAAACAAAAACATCAATATATTCATGTGTCAGAAGACTCAGGGACTGGGAAGATAGCTCAGTGGTATAAGCATTGCCTGGCAAATGCGAAGTCCTGAGATTGATCCCCGGTACAAAAAAAAAAAAAAGACTCAAAGTCATAAAGATGTCATGATTGTTACATTGCATAAGAAAGTGAATGTAATAGGATCAATACCACATCTGATATTTCATGAATTTTGAAAGTTAGTATAAGGACCGGCCAAATAGCTCAGAGGATAAAAGCTTGTACAAGCAGGCACAAGGGTTGGGGGTTCGATCCCAAGGCCTGCTGTGCTGGCCCTGGGCACGCTGAGATGGCAAATGAGACTGAGTGGTGGCATACGCCTGTAATCCCAGCACTTTGGAGGCTATAAACAAGAGAATCACTATGAGTTTGATCTAGTAATGATACCTTGAACACCATGTAGACCCTTCCCTAAAATACATGAAAAAAGGAAAGCTAGTATATATGAAGAGCTATATAGATGTACCTCTCTCTATATATATTTTTTCCATATAAATGATATGGAAAAATAAGGCAATGTAATTAAAGAACCAATGAACTCAGACTATAAGTAATGAAACAAATGATCATTTATATAGAAACATGAAACTTAAAACTGAATTCTAACACACCAATGTAATGAATTCTAAATGGATGAACACACAAATGTGAAATATTATTACAATAAGTAGAACATATTTCATGGCATCAAATAATGTAATCAATTTTAATAGCACCGACATTTAAAATTTTACATTAATGAACAAACAAAAACACTCTTAATCAAGCAAGGGCAGGCTTACCAAAAACTATAGCACAAGTAATTGAGAGAAAACAAACATTTAGAGAGCGTGAAATTCCTATAAATCTTTTAAGTGAAAAAGGAGCATTTTCAAATCAATCAAAAAATAATTAAATGAGTAAAAGAGTAAAGATAATTTATAGGACAAATAATTAAATTTACAGTATGATGAACTTCAAAAACAATCAGGAAATCAGAACACAAGTGGTATCATACTAGTGCAATCATATGATCAGAGACAGTAAGAAAATTTCAAACATTAAGTGTTGACAAGGCTATGGGAAAATAAAATTGTTGTTTCTTTGCTAGTAGTAGAACAATGAAATAAAAGACATTTGGATTTAATCTGACAATATTCAAGAAAGTTGTAAGTTCACATGTCCATTATGATTTCATAATTTCCATCTATGAATTCACAAGTGAACATTGCACAAGGAATATCTTTAAGCATATCTATGTAACTTTAAAGTAGTAAAAAGGTGGAAGTATATAGTTATTCCTCTTTAGGGAAAATTATAACTAAATGATTTGGATACATATATTCAACACAGTATGATGAAGTGATTTGTACATATGTCACATAATTGAGCACTACAGAGGAAACTAGGAATGTAGTGGAGTCTGAAATACTATTTGTTACTTTTTTCAATGTTCCTCTATACATGAAAGTATTCTATCAGTGGGAACAGAACTTATTGGCTATACAGGAGATAGGTACATTAAGTCTACGTGGACTAATTAGCAGTCACAGTTTCCTTCATTTGGAATACATGCATATTGTTTAGGACAAAGTAGTGCGCAGTTGAATCATTGAAATAATTTAAATTAATGAACTAAGTGCCTTTTGAAACAAGAATAAACTTTTAAAACATTCTGAAGTTATAAAAGAAAACACTGTTATAGATAGATAGATAGATAGATAGATAGATAGATAGATAGATAGATAGATAGATATTATACCTTTGGTAGATTTGGAACCATAGACAATACTAACAAATTTATGGAAAAAATATCAAATGATCGAAACATATATCAGATATAAATATAACAATTTTAGGTGAATATTTCTCCGTAGGATTAGAGAAGTAGGTAGGAACTATTACAATGAGTTTTAATATACCTATCACATCTTAAATGTTTCATGAAACTAAATGGACAAATTTATCATGTGTGTATTGGTGCTGGAATATAGTGATATCCAGCATACTATTCTACGATCACTTGAGTTACTTTGTCCTAAACAATATGCATGTATTCCAAATGAAGGAAACTGTGACTGCTAATTAGTCCATGTAGACTTAATGTACCTATCTCCTGTATAGCCAATAAGTTCTGTTCCCACTGATAGAATACTTTCATGTATAGAGGAACATTGAAAAAGTAACAAATAGTATTTCAGACTCCACTACATTCCTAGTTTCCTCTGTAGTGTGCAATTATGTGACATATGTACAAATCAGTAAGCTAATATTCACTAAATGAAACAACCAGAAAGACAGACTAGCACAGAGCTTATTTATTTTCATTAAAATATCCAAAGTGAGATCCAGTCCTAGCTCAGGTTCGGGTGAGTGTGTAGGAGTGCTTTCCCCTATCCTGTGCCGGCAGGATCTCCCAGTCCCAACCCAGGTGCAGCATGGGTGAGACCCTCTTCCACCCCTTTGGGACCCCCCCACAACTCTGCAGCACCCCCACCCCCACCCCACCTGCCGAGTGAGAATTTCTGCCGTGGTCTGGGGACCCCCAAATACAGTCCTAGCCCAGGCTCAGTGAGTGTGTGGGAGAGCTGCCTCTCCCTCCTACTCCACCTTGTCCCCTCCAGACTCAGCTCAGACCTGGACTATAGGTCTGGAATGAAACCCTTCAGCTTCAATCCCTGCAGAGATAGTAGGGGACAAATCCACCCAGGTAGTCCAGGAGCAGAACATCTTGCCAGAGGGGCATGACAGGTTCACACCCAAGGGCGGCAGCAGGAAGAAGCTGAGCATAGCAGCCAGACCCAAGCCAGGTACAGCTGGATAAATACAAACTTTATATATCTGCACCTGAATTTCAGAAGGTGCTAAGGTTATACCTTCACCAAAGCTCTACAACAAAGGTCAGAAGACAGTGCTACACAAAATGACAACAAGAAGGAGCAAAAAGCAATCTCAGAACCCAAGCCCACCCATAACAAGTGCAGAGGACACTAACACCAAATAAATTGGGAACCACGAAACAACTGCAGAAAGGTGTAGAGGATCTCAGACTGGAAATGAAAAAAGAAATCCCTGAATTAATAGCATCTGCAGTAAAGAATCAAATGCAGAAACATATGAAGGAAACCCAATGCCCACCCAGAACAAGTGCAGAGGACACTAGCTCAGCTGAAATATATGAATTAATAGCATTGATAGTAAATAAGCAATGGCAGAAAGTTATAGAGGAACTCAGAGCTGAATTCTTTTCTACTATCTCAACTCAAATGTATGAATTAAGAGCATCAATAGTAAATAAGCAACAGCAGAAAGTTATAGGGGAACTCAGAGCGGAATTCTTTTCTAAAATATCCAAGGTATTTTGTTTCATCCTCACTTCCTCCCTGAAAGGATCTGGGGTCATGTGCTATCCTGCAATGAAGCCAAAGAACAAGAAGAAATGCATAATTAAATACATGATGCCTAACAGGGAACTTTCAAGTTATTTTGAAAAACTTATTGTCGCTTTAGTGTGAGAACCTGAAAGAGAAAAATGGAATTTGAAGGCTGCAAGACATACTGGGAAAAGGAAATGAACTTATTAAAAAAGAAAGAGTTAGAGTTAAGAAGATGGATAGGAGAGGGAGTGGAGAGAAGAGATTTATCTATGTATGTAAGCAGGGTGGTTTTGGACAACTGTATTGTGCAAATCTGTTAGTGTGTGGAAAGAAGCAGACAATACTTAGCAAGTTTTGTCTCCTTTTTTCAGTTGTTCATACTTTTCCTCTTCCTAATATTCATACATTTATGTCTTCCAATTTTAATTGTATATATCTGATAATATGAATAACTGGTTGGAAGATAAAACTATGTATTATAACAAATACTATAAAATTCATTTTTTAAAATGTATTTTGTTGTTACAGGGTCTTACTCTGCAGCTCAGACTCAGAGTGATCCTCCTGGCTTTCAGCCTCGCCAGTGCTGGGACTACAAGTGTATGCTACTATACCCGGATTCCATGGCCAGCTCAGCCTGCCTTAGGGGTGGAATTGCCCTGGCATGTGGTACCAGGGGTTGAACCATGGTCCCTGAGCTTGCCTAAACTTGCCTAAGCAGGCACTTTAGTCTGCTGAACTATCTTGCTGGCCCCACTACGAAATTCAAATTACTTTGCTAAGTGAAATTCTGTATTACTTGCACTATTTCTTATAATTTTTAAGTTTTATTCTCTTTAAAAAATAAAAAGTAAATAAATAAATAACAGAAAGCACAATCCCCACCAAGAATAGGTGCAAAGGAAAATAGATTGAGGTACTTTGAATCTTTAAGACGTCCAAATTAGATTCACCACTGAGGCACAGCTACAAGGAACGAAATGTCAGCCTATGGGCACTTAATGCAGGTTTCTTTGGCTGTTGCAATCAAGTGCCCAGAGCATGGAGGTTTAGCAGACAAATTTTGTTGCCACAGTTGTACACTAGGAGCCACACTCAGATTCCATGGGGCAACATCAAGGACTTTGCAGAACCACCATCCCCTTGGACACCAGCGGCCGATGTGTTTTTGAGTCTTCCAGGGTTTTGTGGCTGTTGGACTCCTCTGTTGATAGGTGTCTCCTTCCCGGCTTTGCTACCGTACACATGGGGCCTTCCACCCACTGTCATGTGCGAAGTGTTTCCTTAACTCCCTCTTTCAAAGTCATACAAGATTCCATTTAAGGATGGGCATACTATATCCTGAATTAGTATCCATAAAGTCATTTTTTTATCTACATACACTAACATTCCCAAATTCCAGGGGAAACACTCAGTCTCTTGTCTCTGTCTCTGTCTGTCTCTGTCTCTGTTCTGTCTCTCTGTCTGTCTCTGTCTTTCTCTCTCTCTCTCTCT
>NW_004524598.1:3989006-3989906 GCF_000260255.1 Octodon degus
AATAGATTAGAAGGCAGAAAACCCAGTTACAACTCTCCAACTCTCCATTTCACCTCGGTTGCAAAATAATGCATGTACTTTCTTTTCTTTTTCCTTATTCTTTTTCTCTTCTTTTCTTTTGTATTTTAGGGAAGGGTGTACAGGGTGTTCAGGGCCTCACTACTAGATTGGACTCGTAGTGCTCCCATTTACAGCCTCCCAAGAGCTGGGATTACAGGCACGTGCCACCTCACCCAGTCTTAATTGCCATCTCAGCATGCCCTGGGGGTGTAGCCAGCACTGCAGGCCCAGGGATCAAACCCACAGCCTCTGAACTTGCTTGTAGGCACTTTAATCCACTGAGCTATTTGGCCAGCCCTTAATTTCTTTTAATCATTTATGTATTTATCTATATATGTGGAACATGTTCTCACTATCCAGTTCAGACTCCTACTCATCCTCCTGTCCCAGCTTTCCTATTGCTGGGACTGAGGCATGCACCACCATGCACAGTTTCATTGGCCAGCACAAACCACCAGAGTTCTGGAGCTGGCAAGGCATGCGGTACCCACAGATACAACCTGGGTCTTTGCACTTGCCATGCAGGTGTTTAGACCACTGAGCTATCTCCCCACATATGCACTTTGATTTATACAACCTTTGCTAGGATGAAGTTTATAATCCTACCTGCAGACTCATTACCCATGTGTAATTTGGCTCCTATGACTGATCTGTTCTGTATGATATATGAAGAAAGAATTCCTTTCTTAGAATCTGGAGTTCATCAAGTTAAAGCTTGAAAGATTGTTGGGTTTGCCATCATTGGAAGGGAGAATATTTATTTTTATTTTTATTTTTTTATTTTTCAACAAATAATACACTGCATATATTCTTCTTAGTGGTTAATTGCTGTACAAGATG
>NW_004524598.1:3996506-4012591 GCF_000260255.1 Octodon degus
GCCGGCGCAGGGTAGCAGGAAGCTCTCCACACACTCACCGGACCTGGGCTAGGACTGGGTCTGGAAGGGAGAATATTTAAAGAACAAAAGAATGAGACAAGGGCTCAGAGATTCAGAATGCAGAACATCCTCCCAATGACCGCTTTTGCCGGAGGCTATTCTTAACTTTCTTAGCTTTAGGATCCAATTTATAAACTACCCTTGGCTTCAGCTGGCTTGAACTGGGTGTCTAACACCTGAACAGAGATGTCCACTCAGTGACAGATCTTCACAAGGAATAACTAGTTGGACAGTAGGAGCTCAGTGATCTCCTTGCATTTTACAACTTCTTGCTTCCAAATGTCTAAATTCAATTTTAAAGGTCTGGCAAAATTAAAAATAGATCATTGAAGCATTCGCAATTTCGGTAGCCATAGTGCACTTTAGATTCATTTTGCTGTCTTTAAAAGTATGTATGTTACAATCACATTACATCTTTATTGAAGACATAGAATGTAAAATATTGAGACCTTTAAACTTTTCTTTCCTAAAAGGAATAACAGAATGATCAAGAGAATGGGCAAGAATAACCTCCATGACCCAGTTTCCAAAGAAACACGTAAACAATGAAGAAATATTTAAATGAAGTCAGCAGCCTTTTCTTAGATCCCTAAAGGTACCATGAAGTTTTCTTTAAAATTACTTCTAAAAAGTCCACTTAAACCATATGTTTGCAATCGTTGCTTTCTTTACACATATAATTTCTTAAAAAGTAAATAAAAACAAAACAATTCTAGAATTATATTCTAGAATTCAAAAACATTTATGTACTCGGATATCATGTTGCCCAAATTCAATAAGCGCACCATAAACATAATATTATTTTGTTTTATGAGTGTGTTTTTATATGTGATTTAAGAGTTGATAAAATAGTTTATTTGTTACCATTTGTAAAACAAAGCAAAATAAAAACTGCATTAAGCTCTTAGTCTGGAATAATTTCCTGCTATAACATTGTTTCTCTGGGAACATCAGATCTGATATCCATCATTTCAACCTTTGCTGCTTTTTCCAGGAATGAAATGTCAGAATACTTGAAGAGTGGCTATAAAATATTACTTTTAAAATTTAGTTTCAGTAAATATAAAATAGTACTTTTTTTTTTGGTATTTTAAGGAAGGGGAAAATGCTACTTTTAAAACACAGTTTAAGTATATTCTGATTCAACCGATTAGAAACACCACTATTCTGAATACACTGGACAAATAATCAATCGAGGTTAATAACTTAAATGTTGTCTTTAATCATCTAATGGACAATGCTTAAGATAATTAGCATAAGAGGTTAAGTAAGATTGTCATAGCTAACTGTTAAGATCTGTAAAGGAAAAAAAATCCCACAGTAACACAAAATAGCTCTTCCTTTTTGCACAATGTAGAATAAAACTGCTTTTGACTATGAAAGAAAAACAGTGGACAAAACTTTGTTTCAGAAGTAGAGCCTTGTATAGGTACACAGAACCCTTGTGTAACAATTTCCCCTTTACTGATAAAAGTTTACACATAAAATATCTGATCTTAGCACACAATTTCATATTCTTTTCGCCTGACTAGCGTCAAAAAGGCGTATGTGATCTGAACATTCCGGTTATAACAAATCTGAGTTTTACTGAGAATGTTAAAGCACAGCACTTTCTTTTCCTCTGGCATGCTGCAACACACCAACATGAAAACCAAAGCCACTTGAAGAATGTTCCCTGAAATTCATCCTACCATGTACCACACAAAATGATAAATGCAGTCGTGATACTGAAATGAGTTGCCTTTGAAATGTGCCTTTGTTTAGACTGTTATTTAAGAGGCAAGAAGTTATTGATTGTTGGAGCCAGTTTGAGTCATATTTTCCATGACTGGTAGCTGAAGTCATTTTATCAGATACAATCTCCAACACTAAATCAAGCATATTTTATTAGTAGTAGCTTTAACTGTAAAGAAAACTGTTAAATTGACGGTTGATTATTGATAGTGAAACAAAATTAAATGTACATACAGTAAATATAAAAATGTAGTTAAATTTTTTAACTAGACTATCTAGAAGACTGGAGAATAACAAGAATGAATTTCATGAAATACTTACTTTTTAAATTGTATTCACACATGTTCAGCTCATATGGGTTCATTCTTTAATGATGTTTCCACTCCAAAGCCCTGGAAGGGTCTAATGGTTTAAACAGAAAGGGCAGTGATTGATGGTACTGAGGAGGAGGGAAGAGGTGACCAAGTGATGGGCACCACATTTCATTTGATGGGAAGAATTAGATCTAGTGTTCTATTGCACATAATGGTATTTTGTAACGCAAAATAAAAGAAACCAATTGAAATATACTCAGAATAGAGAAATGGTAAAATTTTGAACAACTATATGGACTAACTCACCTGGGTTGAACAGGAACCCTGTATACGTGAGTTTAAGATCACATTTTACCTCATAAATATATACAAATATTATATATTAATCAAAAAATTCAAAAAAATGAAGATCTTTAAAGCAATTTAAGTAGAATAAAAGCTCATTAAGTTCTTCTAGTTTAAAGATGACTCATAAGAGCCAAGGACAATCAAAATGGGTCTTATAAGAGGATTTTGTAGGCTATTGTCAAAGACAAGCTTGCCTGATCTTTGAACAAAAGAAGAAAAAAATCATAGGTGAATTCAAAGTAATAGTTTTTAGATTTTTCTGAAGTATAAATCTGAATTAGCATAGAGATTGAAATGTTGCTTGCATATTAATACTGAGATGAAAAGAAAAGTTAAAATCAAAATATGGAGTCATACGAGAAGATTTAAGCATTCTTAAGACTCAAGTGATTCTTGGTCATCATTTTTCATATAGCTAGTCTCTCGCTCACTTAGAACATACATTCTTATCACATTTCCCAACTCCAAACACCAAGAAAGACACATCTTTCTGTTTTTCTAAATTGTGCTTAGTCCTTGAATAATAATAAATAAATAAAAGAATAATCTCTGTGACTTCACGTGAGCATGGACAAAAGCTCATCTCCTCCACTCTTCATCAGTGAGCTGACGTCCTGTGCTCTTCTCCTTAAAAGTACCTAATGTTTTGAACCGTTGCTAAACTCGTTCATGTTTCCCAATTTGTGGAGAAGACTTAGATATCAATTCATCCTCAAATTGCACAAGGAGACTTGGGTACACTATGAGCCCCTTAGAATGTGATATTAAATATTTGAGTTTTAAGAAATAAATGAATATTTGAGGGTGAATAGTAGGTTGACTGGAGAAAGAAAGAAAAACTTGATATAACTAGGCAATAAGACAGGCAGGGAAGACAACTATTAGGAGGAATTCCTAACACATTTTGAAGGTAAAATTCTGGCTAGTCCAAAAGTGTTAGAAACCCTTCTTTTAAGGGTTTCAGGAAACTAGACACTGCAACTTTATTAGTATTAGCAATGTTTGTTTGGAGCAAGTTCAGCTCCAGGAGCTGCTTGGTTGAAAGCAAGTGGGGTTCCACTAATTGCCCCAATTCCTTCCATCATGGCAGCCTGGCCAAAGTGTCCATTTGTTGGTGGCATCAATACCAAGGTTCCATTGGGCATCATAGTGGCAGGTCCTGGAGAAGCTGGGGTACCAGCTGGCACTAGAGCAGGGGGCATGGCGCCTCTCTTGGTTATGCCCTTAGCTCCTCCCATAGCCATGTGGCCCATCCATCTATCCATATCTCTTGTTCTCGTGCATCAGGGAAGGTTCACTCAAGTCCTTCCTGCTGTCACTGCATCTTCTTGTTGCTGCTGCATTTCTTCTTCCTTGCGCCTACACACCTCTTCCGGCCTGAGCTCCAGTTGCTTTCATTTTTGGACCTCTTGGTTATGCAGCTCTTCCATTCTCCAAAGTTCTTCTTGACCTCTCATCAAATCCTGCCTCGTCAGCATAACCTGGTGCTCATGGCAAGCAGCCTCCACCTCCATTTCCAGCTTCTCATGGCTTCCTTGATATTGTGGTCCACTTGATCCTGCTGCTACTTCTCCATCTCAATAAGTGCTTTCCAGCTCATGGCATATTCATATTCAAAGGAACCAGGCTGTGCAAATCGAGGTGGCTTCTCTCTCTCCTTGTTCAATTGCTGTTTTTTTATAACAAGCTTTTCTGGAAGTTCTTTTTCATGATTTAACTGGGCCATAGGCTCTAGTCACAGGCCGAGGAAATGTGGTTAGTAGGAAAGACCCTTCAGTGTCCAGAGCTTTCTGTGCAGCTGGCTTCCCTGAGAACTCAACAATGCCTTTTCCCAAGGGTCTTCCTTGATCATCCACAATGACTATAGCCCTTTCCACCTGGCCAAACACAGAAAAGGCTTCTGTCAGTGCTTCACTGGACACATACTGAGGAAAGTTTCAGACTGTAAGGGATGCACTATGGCAAGTGAAATGCATGTGCAGTTGTTTTTCACGGAGAGGCACATTATCCAGCTCCACTTTAGCAATCTTTTCAAGAGTTGGTGCTTCCAAGCGAACAAAGCCAAAGCCTTTATCCTTATGAATAAAAACTTCTCCTGCTTTCCCATATTTCGCAAATCATTTCCTCATTTCCTCCTCACTCATATCAGGGGGAAGATTGCCCACGAAGGGGTGGCTCTGGTTTCCTAAATTCTTCAGGGCAACAGTCAAGCCTTCATTTTGGCTACTGGCCTGTTGCCCATTTGCAGGTATTAGTGGTGGTGGCAGCTGCTACTGCTGCTCCTGATGCTGATACTGATGCTGATGTTGATGCTGGTGGTGATGCTGATGTTGATGATGCTCCCTTGGAGGCTGATCCTGTTTCTCCAAGCTAAAGGTCTTACTGCCTTGCATTTTTATACCCTCAACTTGATTGAAGACATCAAAGTGCCTTCAGTCCTAACTTCAACTTCACTGATACCAACAGTTCTCTCTGCAGAGTACCAGCGATGCTACCTGGGCTCCATCATCCCGAGACTCACCACTGTTGATCTTTTATCATATGTTAACATTATTGCTAAAATACTTATACGTATATTATAATTATAAACACTTTATACTGTGTGAGTATGTTTGGTTTTTATTATTTTTCCCATGAAACATAGCATTTTTAGGCTCTAATAGATACATGTTTGTGAAATTGAAATGAAGTCTCTATGAGACCTGTTGGTACGTTTTTCAAACCACCTTCAAAATACATCAAGCTCCTTTTATTCATGTCACTACAGAATGGTAAAAGTGAATGTAATTTACAGTCCCTCTTACTATGCAACTTCAAGGTGCTTTTCAAAATAGATTCATAGATCAGATAAAAGAGATTTTAATATTGCTGTAATTACAAGGTGGCTATTTTCACTAAACACTTTGTTGCACTTTGATGAAGGTCTGAGACATTTCTTATAATGTATTAAATTAGTGATGTATTTAGGGCAGCTCCTTTTTCCAGAAATCGTACCATGATACAAAAAGTAGGAGAAAATATTCATGTTTTTATTATAAAACATTAGCTGGATTGATGCAATGAGTACACAGTTAATTTGGCTTTCCCAATTAAGCTTAGAATCAAAAGCTTGCTCATAAGCACCTTGATAATAGTCTAGTTGATAGAAGAGTTTGAAGATATACGGTCATTGTTTTATTTTTAGCTCATAATCTTTTCAAAAGTACTTTTCGAAATTAACACTTATCATTTTACCATTTGGATATGGAACATGTATCCTCCCACTCATTAACTGCATCCAAATGGGTTGGGAGGACCAGCTCCAAAACCGTTCTGTCCACTCGTTTTCATGATGGGCACCAAGGATGCTGAAAAGATAGGAAGATAAACGTAAGGCAAAATGAAAAGCTAAATAGAACTTCCTGTTTTCAAGATATGATAGTCTCTTTTTTTTTCTTTTGATGTCTTTTTTTTCTGTATTTGGTACAGAGTCTCATTACACAGCTCACACTTGCAGTGATCCTCCTGTTCCAGCCTCTCCAGAGCTGGGATTACAGGCATGTGCCACCATGCCCAGTTTCGGTGACCAGCTCAGGGAAGTTGGGGCAGGCCTGTGTGGCATGCTGTTCAGGGGTTGGAACCCAGGTTCTTGTGCTTGCCTAAGCAGATGCTTAGTCCACTAAGCCATATCCCTGGTCTTCTTTCTGATGTCTCAATTGGCTTCATTTTGCTGATTTTGTGGTATTGATATTTTTTCCTTGATGATTTCTAGGTAATCACCTTTACTGAGCAGCCCTGACATTCATTACTTGTGTGACACTGTAAGCCACAAGATCTTAGAGACATTATGAAGAACAAAGAATTGCTATGGAGACAATAGAAGAACAAAAAATAGTCACTGAGATACTATGAAGAAGAAAATTGGAATTACTGGGACAGAGGTTTTCATCTGCAGTGACTCAGCAGCATGTAGCCATTATGAGTGTGGAAGTATATAAACAAATGCATTGTTTCAGCCATGGAAGAGTACAATGGATTGGTTACAAACATGTGTTTTGCATCATTATTTCTGAATTATTCAGAACTCTGACCCAAGGATTATCTTGAGGACCAACATATAATTATTGACACAGAAAAAGACACACATGCTCAAAATGAGGAGCTCTATCTTTTCTGAAATCAACCTACTGAACTGTCTAAACTGGAGGTTCTGGCAGAGATTTAGCATATCCCAGAGTTTATGCAAATACTAATAACTATGAGAATTTTAATACTATGGATGTATTGATTTAATTACAGCATTCATGTGCTACCACCAAGACACCATAATTGTTGTTTTCCTACATATTATGTATACTTGTGTATATATTCAGCTAATTCAACAAAATATTTTAGTGTGCTATAGAAATTACAAAGCACTTTTTTATGAAGAAAACTGTAGAAATAGTATGAGTAAAGAATTTTTTTAAAAAAAATTTAACAAACAAGGGAACAGCATAAGTATAAAATTGCAGCCAGCAATGGTGCATTCCACATAGTTTTCAAGTATTCATGAATTACAAGATACTATAAGAATATAAGATACAGTATTACAAGAATTACAAGATACAGTATTTGGGGCAAAAATAGTAAAATAAAATCTCAGCAAGTTTTGAAAGACTGCAGATATATGATTTATCATTAAAAAGAAAAGAGTTACATGCAGATGGATAATAAAATTTATTGGTAAAAACTCTCAAATATATGGAGAGGATAGATCACAGAAATGTCTTGTTTGTGAAGCAAGATATTACATTGGAATGGATGAAACATTTGAATGAATACATTAGATTAAAAAAATACAATTAAGAAAATTATTTTAAAATATCTGCTGTAATTTACCTAATTAACAACCCCAACTATTGAGAGAGGTGAAGAGAAAAGTAGGATAGGACCATGGAAAAAAGGAAACAATGAAAAGTATAAATTTATGAAGTAATAAACAAACACAAAGTAGAGGGGAAAAAAGAAAAGACTTTTTTTTTGAGAAAGATTACTACTGTTGACAACCTCAACATTGTTACTAAGAAAACGATAGCAAAATATACAAAACCCTAATATAAAAAAAGGTTTATATGGTTAATTAATAGCTAGGACAAGACTACAGAGGCAAGTCTTCTAAATACTCAGGCATATTAATAAAAACTGAAAATCTTAAGTGAACATTTCCATAAACTGAAGTCAGAATATCTGAAAGTCTTTCAATGATTCCAGCATAACTCAAAGTCCAAATGCTAAAACCTCAAAATTTCTCATGCATAAATTCAAGTATCCTGTAGCGGCTAAATGTAATCGTGACCACCTGATTGGCTAGGAATTTCTGAGAGGATTGTTTACACAGACTTGTGGGTGTGTCTTAATGGGTAATTAAGACGTGGCTTTAAGGTCTCTGTCTGATCCATTTACCCCGTTTCTCTCACGCCAGTCTTCTGCTCTTGAGCGAGCTATTAGGGACTGAGAATCTTTGTCCCACTGCATGATGTTTCTGCTTTGGACATCCCCTAGCATGGGCTGAATCCCCTGAGGTCACCAGCTAAACTAAACCGCCTCTCCTACATATCACGAAGGTAAGATATTGTACCCCAGTGATGAAAATAGGACCAATACAGAAAATTGTTATTAGAGAAGTACGTTTTTGGCTGACTTGGTTTTGAAGTTCTGTGATTGCCTTGTCTGAAGTCTGGAAAAATTTGAGGAAGCAAGTTGTATGAGCCTTAGAGTGCCGTGAGTGAAAGTTGATAGGTGATTCTGGTCAGAACTGAAGATATTGAAACACTGATAAGAATCTGGGTAGTAAAGGTCAGGCTCTAAAGTTTTAGTTGGAAATAGGGACTGTGTCGGAAAATGGATGAGAGGTTGTAGCATCACATCTTGGCAAAGGCTTGCACACATTGCACATAGGTCCTCAGACTGTGAGGCTAAATTTAATGAAGTTCCACTAATTAATCTGGCAGAGAAATCCCAAGGCAGCACAGTGCTCAGGCTGTGAAATTCATACTGCTGCCTGTATTTATCCAGATCTACAGAGAGAATTGTGAGCAAAAAGAAGAGATGAGAAATGAAGGATGTGAAAATTTTACTGTTGACACAGAAAGCAAGTACTTGTATAGTGGGAATCAAACAAAACACGGGTGATGAGGCAGTTACCACTGAAAATATAAAACGATGGAGACAACATCTTGACTGCCACTCAAGTAATGGTCAGTTATTTTAGACACAAGGGAGCAAAAACCTAAAATCTTTTAAAAAGTCTTTGCTTTGAGGAAAGAGACTTAGAAAATCCTGGTCACTCAGGATTGCCTAAAAGTGTTCCAGAATTCAGTAATCCCCACACGCAGAAGTTGCTGCAGCCTTGGTCCAAGGGGGCTAGGCTGTTGTTACAGCTGGGGCAGATTATGGCATCATCCATGTGGTGCTGGATTTCAAGGCTTGCACATTACAAATATTAGTCATGAAAGATTTCCTCCAGATTTCAGCAGAACTGGGAGAACAGGCAAAACTGTGTGACAACGTAACAGTCCTTGCAAGTGCCTGTGAGAGGCAATGCTTAAAGGTATAAAAGTGAAGTCAAAACTTTAGCAGAGACCACAGGAAAGTGAAGCTGACAAGAATAAGGAAGGTCTGGTAAGGCAAGTCACAGGCATTGAGTAGAGCAAGTCTAAGAGATAGGCTATGAGGAATGCAAAATAGCAAGACCATAATAATGGATCTGACCAAGTGCTCTGGAATTCATACCTTATTAACTTGTGCCTGAGTGCTGGGCATAGAATTATGGAACTTAATGCTTTGTGTGCTGTTTTTTTTTTTTTTTTTTTCAGAACTGGGGATTGAACTCAGGTCCTTGCGCTTGCCAGGGAAATGCTTATTCTACTGAGCCATCTCCCCGGTCCTTCTGTGCTGGGTTTTAACCTTTTTTTGATCCTAAATATTTTATCAACCTTCATTTTTAGAATGGGAATTTTTACCATGTGCTGCTGTACCTTGGAGTTATGTAATGTATTTTTGATGTTTGCAGGGGTTTGTGACTAAAGAGTTTATCTTGAGTCTCAGAGGACATTGTGACTCTTTTCAGCGATGCTGGATATGTGGAGACTATAGAAGGGATTATTGTGATTGCTTGTATGCAAGATAAAAGCATCATCGTAGACAGAATTAAGACCTTGTGTTTATTTGGAGATTAAGTATGGTTTAAGAATTGTTTGTGTTTCAAGTTGACAAATAATGGAATATTGTGCGTCAGCTTAACTGTCTAAACTTGTTCAGGTTGAAAGCTACCTAGGGAATGAGTGAATCACATTTCTACGTGTGTCTGGATGGGTCAAGAAAGTGGGGCTTTGAGTTCTATGCTGGTCCCTGGCTCCAAACTTCCTGGGTATCTTCCCCTACTCACTATAATCTTCTCAAGCACATGTATGGTTTTAAGTAACAGAGAATTTGAAATAAAACAATTTATGTTTTTTTAAAAATCATTTCTTTATTTATTTAGTATAGGGTCTCACTGTGCAGCTTGGAGTCATAGTGAGCCCCCTGTCTCAGCCTCCCCAGAGCTGAGATTATAGGCATGCATCACCTCACCCAGGTTTGGTGGCTGGCATAGTGTGCCAGAGGTCAGGGGTTGGCACAGCATGCAATATCTGGATTGAACTTGGGACTTTGTGTTTGCCAGGCAAGTGCTTATACCACTGAGCTATCTCCCCAGCCCACAATATAGCTTTATTTGAACAAGAATGCCTATTTTAGAAATTACACGGAAAATTGTATTTAATGGTGAGATAATAAAAGATTTAATGTGTTGTAGAATGAGAATTTGATGCAGGAATTAAGGCTGTGTGATACTAAGTTAATCCATTCATTGCCTTGGCCCAGGTCTGTGTGTGGACTATGGCAAGGTCCTTCTGGGTGCACTACCTGTCCTGAAGGTGTGGGGCCTGGATGTAATGCAAGGCACAGAGACAAGGTTGGTGTAGCCTATCGCTGCTCGTTCTCTCAATCCTGCACTGCGTTGCCGTCTTCCTGGCATCTGCGCACCACACACTCTGTCTCTTCTGCCACGCCCCTCTGCCATGTCTTCTTGCCTTGCAGCCAGCAAGCTGTGAACTGAAATCTCTACACACCGTGAGGCCGGGTAAACCTTTCCTTTCATAAGTTGTAGATGTTGGAAAGTTAGTCTCAGCAATGAGAAAAGCGAAGAACTCTTACGGCCAATTTAAAAACAGCTTCCTGTGACTCCTCTCCAGTACAATAATCAATTGTCATTATAATCACAGGGACAAATAAAATCCTACTATGTGGAAACTGCATTACTTTTCCATAAAATTAAGAGGATCTATACGAAATCTCTTAGGATGAATTAATTAAGCTGGTTCCTTGGACTAGATGTGAAGGTAACATAAAAATGAATCATAGTTACATATGCTAGCACAAACAATTAGAAATACTTTTAAGACTGGTCATGGTGGCTTGTGCCTGTAATCCCAGCTCTTGGGAAACTGTAAACAGGTGGATCACTGAGTCTGATCTAGTAGTGAGACCCTGAGCACCCTGTAAACCCTTCCCTAAAATAAAAAAAGAAATACTTTTAAATGATACCCCTTTCAGTTCCACATAATGAATGCAAACATTATACACTGTAAACACTTATTAATAAATTTTGTAGAAGATACCCTTCACAATAATAACAATCTATGAAGATTAAGTGGAATCTGTATATAGAAGACAAAAAACAATTATCAAGAAATATTAGAAAATATATCTAAATTTGGAAATATAATATGTATTAAAAGTAACTATCTTCTTCAAATGTATGTATAATTGTGATATACCATTAATCCTAATTTCTTAGCTAGAGTAGAAAACTAAAAGCTGATCTTAAAAGCTATAAGGACTAATTAGAAATTATCAAATGTTAAACTTCGAAGTAATTTATTTTTAGAAGCTTACTAAATAAACAGTGACATTTCGCCAGATTTTTAAAATGAGAAAGTAGGTTTTAGAAATGAGTCCATGTAGGGAGCCACTTAATTTATGGTAAAGGAATCACTGTAAAGCAGTACAGATCTTAAGCTTTCTAACACATGTTGCTGCTCAAAGCATTTATATGAAAAATCATGACATCAATATCAGATCATACTCAAAATTTCATTGCAGAAGAATAAAATTTCTTGTTTTTATGTATTTAGTACAGGGTCTACAGGGTCTCACTATACAGATTGGACTCATAGAGATCCTTCATGTTTTTCAGCCTCCCAAGTACTAGAATCACAGGTGCGTGCCACCATGCCCAGTCTCAATCGCCATTTCTGGCTTCCTTGGGGCAGGGCCAACATGGCATGCCAGGGTTCAAACCCTGCCCCTTCCAAGTACTAACCAGGCCCGACTCTGCTTAGCTTCCCAGATCAGATAAGATTGGATGCACTCGGGGAGGTATAGCTGTAGACTGACTACCCAGCTCTGACAAAAGTAAACAAAAAGGGGATATAAATAAAGACCATTTTATAGTGAGAAAGAAATATATATGTATATACAAAATAGGATAGATATACAGCAACTTTCTCTTAGTTTAGTGAGAAGAAAGATGTGTACTAATAGTGTTTAGACAAGATATCATATCTGCATCTTGTACTATGAATAACGACTATGAAGACAACAAGTGCAATATATTAATTATTGTAACTGTCCTACTAACCTGTTTGGAAACTATCTCATTACTATTTATTTCTCAATAAAATTAATTAAAAAAAAAACCCTGGCCCCTGTGTCTGCCTAAGTAGGCACTTTAATCTTCTAAGCTATCTGGCCAGCCTTTTGAATAGAATTTCTAAATGAAACACAAAGCAGGACACAGAATGGATACAATATTTTGGCAAATGCTCACGTTATAACCTCTACTTTCTCTTATTTTTCATTTGGATAAAATCATACCTATTCATTGTTTTTTAATTTCAGTTAAATTTTCTTTTGAAAACTGCCTTCACTATCTGAGGGCTTTCCTAAGCAATATTGGTAAGATTGGGCAGCTACTATTTTAGCATTTCTCGTCTAGGATAAAAGCAAGCTCAACTTCATTATCGTATTCACTGTTTTGCTATTTGCCAATCATGTACGAGTTAACTTTTCTCAGAAAGATGGATTGAATAGTGTAGCAGAAAGACAGAATTTTACAAGCATTAAACATTTTGTTGAATTATGCAGAAGGCAGATATTTTTAGGTTGTCCTACTATTAGCAATGACAAATTTCATCATTTCATTGAACTAGGGATCAGAGAATAGTTCCCGCTATCTAACATTTTTCCCAATTTGAAAGTAACTTGTGTGCAGCTTACAATGATACAAATCTATTTCTGCAAAAAAGTCTTTTACATTTATCAAACATTGATAACTAATTTGTTTTTCATTAGTATATGTTTGCATTTCACACAGTTTATAATTTTATAATTTTCTTGGGGAGTTGTTACATGTAGGTATTATAGATTGTGTTCTGTTCTTCTAATTCCTTTCCTCTTTCATGCTTTTCCTTCCTCTTCCTCTGATTCTCCCATCACCTTTTTCATACTTGTTGATATTATTGGTCTTAACCCACACGATGGCACGTAAGATTTACATGGGTTGCTCTTACTTGGATCCTGTATGGTGTACCACTGTCGCTGCCACTTCCCCTTCATCTCTCCACAACCCTCATCCTTGCTGCCTTGGACCATTCCTCTATTGGAAGCGATCTGAACCCTTATCCGTTGCTATTCATCTTTTATCATGTTCTTTGTTTGCACTTTGCCTCTCTCAAATGAGAAGTACCATGCAGCATTTAAGCTGTGTGTCTTATTTATTTCACTAAGCATATTTTCAGGTGCGTCCATTGTCAATTAATGTCTCAAATTTTTCATGCTTTACAGCAGAATTGTATTATATATAGCTACCTTATTTTATCCAATTATCTGTTGACAAGTATACAGGCGTCTTCCAGGACTTAGATATTATAAATTGTGCTGCTATAAATATTGATGTGTGTGTATAGCTGTAGTGTGCCAACTTAACCTCTTTGAAGAACAGACATAGTGGATGAAGAGCTGGGTTGTATGGAATTTGTACTTGGAATTCTTTGAGAGGTCTCCATGCTGATTTCCGTAATGGTTGTACTAGTTTTCATTCCCAGAAGCAATGCAGGAGGGTTCTTTATCACAACAGCCATCTCAGCATTTGTTATGCTTTGATTCCCTAGTGATTGCCCTTCTTTTTAAAGGTGAAATTTTGGCATGGTTTTAATTTCCATTCCTCTAATGGTCAGAGATGTTGAGCATTTTTTCATGTATTCGTTAATCATTTCTATTTTGTTCCTCTGTGTCTGTCCATTTCTTTAGCCCATTTCTTGACTAAGTCTTTGATGTTAGGTAGTTTGATTTTTTTTCAGTTTTTTGTATATTATAGATATTAGTCTTCCATCTGAGGAATAGCTGAGAATAATTACTTTGTAGTATGGCTTGAAGTCTGGTACCACTATGTTACCTTCTTTTTTCTTATTGCCCAAAATGACTCTTTGTATTTGGTGTATCTTCTGGGTTTATATGAATTTTAGGATTGTTCTCTAGATCTGTGAAGTACTCTGTTGTTATTTTGACTGGGATGCCAATGAATCTGTATAAGAGTTTTGCAAGTATGATACTTTTGTTAGTAGTGGGTCTGCCTACGCAGAAGCAAGGGACAAATCTGTTTTCTGAAGTCCTCTTCAATCTCCTTGTTCGGTTCAACAACCTGTTCAATACATATGAGAACACTTTAGTTTTCTTGGGAGAGGAGGTCTTTCCCTTCAATGGTTAGATTAATTCCTACACATTTCATTTTTCTTGAAGTAATGAAGGGTATTGGTTACAAAATTTGCTTCTCATGCTTTTCATCACCGTTATGCACAAAGTCTAATGATTTTTGAGGTTTGATCTTGTATCTTGCTACTTTGCTAAAATTGGTTATTAATTTTAATAGTTTTATGAGGAGTCCTTTGGGTTTTCTATGCATAACATCATATGATGTGCATATAATGACAAATTGAGCTCTTCCTTCCCTATAGACGTCCCTTTTATTTCTTTGTCTAGCCCTATTGCTCTGGCTATGCTTCAAGCACTATGTTGAATAGAAGATGAGATTCGGGGTGTCTTGTGCTATTACTGATTTTAGTTTTCCCCCAGTTAGTATGATGCTGACACTAGTTTGTCATAAATAGCCTTTTTTATATTAAATTATGTTACTTCTATGCCTGTCTTTAGAGTGCCCTCTCAGTCCAGATTTGGAAGGAGAGAAGGCATGCACGAATTTGGGGACTCTTCTCCCCATATTCAGGCCAAAGGGCAGCACTGACCCCGCTTTCTTCCCACAGTTCTAGGGGAGCAGCAGTGTTTGTCTCCAGCCCAGACAAATTTTATTGGGACTTTGAGGTGGGGCTGATCTGGAGAAGAAAGCTTGGGAGTGCTTCCGAAAGTCCCTCTCACATACAGGGTGTGAGTGGGAACTGAAGTCGGAACACTAGCAACAAGTTCTTTTAAAAAATATAACCATGTAGTTTTTGACCTTATTTTTAATTATGCTATGTGATACATGGACAGACTTACATACATTGAACCATCCTTGTAGCTCTAGGACAAAACCTACTTAAAGATGATGTATGACCCTTTTTCTAAGGTGCTGCTCTCTGTTGGCTAATATCTTGCTGCGAATTTTTTTTAAAATTTTATTTATTTATTTGTGTGTGTGTGTGTGTGTGTGTGTGTGTGTGTGTGTGTGTGGCCAGCTTAGCCCACCAGGGGGCAGGGCTGGCTGGCATTTGGGGCTGGGGGATTGAACCGTGGTCCCTGGGCTTTAGCTAAGCTTGTTCTAAGTAGGTGCTTTAGACCACTGAACCATCTCACCAGCCCCTTGCTGAGAATTTTTGTATCTATGTTCATTGAAGACGTTGGCCTACAGTTAATAGTTCAGTCTTTATCTCATTTAGGGATCAAGTGATACTGGCTTCCATAAATGAATTTAGGGACACTACCCCTTTCAGTTTCTTTGAAGAGCTTTAGGAACACTGGTGATGTAACATCTCAAAAGATTTTAGAATTCAGGCATTAATCTGTCATGCCCCTGGGATATTTTGTTGGTAAATGCTTTATTAGTAGGTCAATTTCACCCTTTGTTATTGGGTTTCTGAGCATTTTTATATCTTATCTAGTAGTTTTAGTAGTTTGTGTGTGTCTAGAAATCTGTTAATTTCTTAAAAATTAGGAAATTCTTAAAAACTTGTTGGAATTTTTTTTTTAAATTATTATCTTCTGGATTGTGACAGTGTCTGTTGGGATTTAACCTTTGCAATTTCTAATTGTATTGATATGTCTTTCTTTTTCTCAGTCTTGCTAAAGGACTTGTCTCGCATATATGCTTTCAAAGAAACAGCTACTTGATTCATTAATTTTTAAGTTATTTTAGTCTCACTTTCATTGACTTCTGCTCTATTTTCTCCCTCCTTAATTTTGTTTTTTTTTTTCAAAGTTTTATTGACAAAGAGATAGCAATGAGACAGTTTCAAATCAAATCGGAAGGACAGTTTCAACAAATAATACACTGCATATATTCTTCTTAGTGGT
>NW_004524598.1:4022326-4034334 GCF_000260255.1 Octodon degus
TCAGAAATTATTGACCTGAGTCCCCCACAGCTCAACATAACAGCATGGCTTTACTTCCTATATTTCGTCTTCATAATTTTCTACAATTTATTTATTCTTATTGCTTGAAATTCTACCCTCCAAGCTGTTTTGGCATTTAGGGTTTGTGCTGAGTAGTCTGCTGTGATTCTAACAGGTTTCTCCTTATAGGAGAGTTTTTGTTTTTTCTTTGGCTGCCTTTAAAATTGTAGGAATCTTTTCCTGGATACCTGAATTTAATGAGGATACATCTTGATGAACTTTTCTTTTCATCATACTGCTTGGAGTGCTATAAACTTTGCTTACCTGTATTTCCTTACATTTGGACAATGTTGATCCATCATTTCTGAGGGCATGTTAGTGAATCTACATAGTCTTTTAGATTTCCTCTAGCTCCAGTTACCCTTAGTTCTTGCTGTCACCTAGGTGCTGCTGGGGAGTCCTCTCCTGTTCTCTTATTTTCTTTTTAGTTTCTTTATCAAAACTCAGTTTTTCTTCATCAGTATTAGCCCTTTTATCCTCACATTGATCATTTCTGGAATTTATGAATTCTGTACTGTTTTTACTTCAGGCATTTTTGTCTGACATCTTGAGAATTCTATGCCCTTTTCAAATCTATCATGGATATTTTAACTGTTTTAGTGAGTCAGTCCAGTTTTAACTTATTTTTCTAAAATTCACAGTGGGAATATTGAGTATATAATTGCTGTACAATTTTGTTCATTTTCTTTTTGAACTTATCTATTTTCTTTATTTTTTCTGTTAGCTGTTTATAGACATTTTTCTTTTCATTTTAATTCCTTTCTCTGTCTTTGAATGTAAGAGGAATATAAGACTTTCATATGATATAAAGGAAAATTGTAACTCCTAACCTGCTAGATGTCTGATATGCTGTGTTAGTGTTTCCTGAAATTCAAGAACGAACCGTGAGAAACAACAGAGATTAAGACTCGGAAATATTTCTTGAGAGAAAACAGTTCCTAAGAGAGACGAAAGGGGACAGGGTAAGTGGTTGCTATGGATTCGACTTATAGGAGAGCTTTATAGAGAAAATTTACAAGGTGGTGCCAAATATCAGGTAGCTACAAAGTAGGATGAAACTGTGATCAACCAATAAGATTGCAAGCATAGTTGCTTAGGTAATATTGGTCAGATGGGGAAGCAAGTCACATAGCAAGTGTGCATGGGAAAAGCAAGAACCTTTCCTTGAAGAGATGCATCAAGGTGGTCTTGGTCCCCCACCCAGAAGACTGATGCTTAATTAGAATATCAGTCGTTACTACATATTCCTCAGGGAGAGTCAGAGACTCATTTTCTTTCCGCTGTCTCCAAGGACATAGCTTGGAGCACAGTTCACCCTGAGCAGGAAAGGTATTCCAGTGCCTCCTGGCTGGCAGTGCACGCGCTCTGTCTGTGGCGGGCACTGAGGTTGCTCCTCTGCGATGAGAGCCAGCCCTTCTGTATTCTTTTATTTTCTTTTCCTCTCTGTCAGTTCTCTTGCTCCCTCCCCTCATGCTGGCTTCTTTCCAAGTCCCATCCTCCGCAATTCTGAAACCTTGCCTTGGAGAAGGCAAACTGCTGGAACCCACGGCTCTGCCGTCTTCGTCTCTCTTTGGTGCGATCCGAGTCCCTGTGGCGTGGCTCCTCCTGTACCCAGTCATGTTGGACCTTCCAGATCTTCCTTCTCTGTGGGTATTTCCTCAGCTTCTATGATGTGCCTCTCCCTCTAGTCAGCCGTGTTGAATCCTCTGAACCTTGGCCAAGACTGGATCAGTTGTTTAATTGGTACTTCTGCTGGCCCGTGAGGAAGGAAAGCAATGCAGAGCCAGCCCCCCGTTGGTAGCTCTCAGCCACAGCATGGCATACAGAGCCCCGGAGCTCATCAGGCCAGCCTGAGGATCTGCGCGTCCCGCTAACACTACTAGTCTGAGCATTCATTATAGTTCTTTATGGGATCAATTATTTCACAAAAAGTTGGAGATGTTGATTTTAAGATTCAGCTTGTATCTTTCTATAAAAATGAGCTGTTCTTCATTGTTTGAGACATATTTCCTTGTTTTAAAAATAACATTTATATTCCTCTCATTGTCAGTTTTGAAGTAATAAAATGATACAATTACACCTGATGGTAGAAAATTTTCTTTCATTTGTACTTTTTAAAATTTTATTTTGCTTTTTTAAATAAAGCCATGACTTTCCTTTCTTCTTTTCTCATTTTCCCTCTTTTTCTCTCTCTGTTCCATTTCTTTCTCTCCTTCCCTCCCTCTCTTCTTTCCTACTGTCCCCTTTTTCTGTCTTCCTTCCTTTCTTCCATCTTCTCAATTTTTTTTTTTTTTTTTTTTTTCCGGAACCGGGGATTGAACTCAGGCCCTTGCGCTTGCCAGGGAAGCGCTTATTCCACCGAGCCATCTGCCCAGCCTCTTCTCACTTATTTATTCTATTTTGAGTCGTCACAGTTTTTTTCCACAACAGGTGTCTCTTAGCTGACTTTCATGCTCTGATTTACAATGCCCAAATGGTCTGTGAATATTTCCTTATTTTCTGGCACTATAAAATACTTTAAGATTATGTTGTACTTTCTTTGCCCCAGACTTGGAATCAGCCACTTCCCCAAGGAGTCCCATATCTTTGTCACCAGAGAAATATGGAGAAAACAGCATTTCAGCAGTAGTTATGCTCAGTTATTTTACACACTAAATTTTTAACTTTTTTAATAGTTAGAATTTTTCTTATCACACAGTATCATTTATTTGACTCAAAAAATTTAAAATCAATTGTCTTGGGCTGGCCAGATAGCTCAGTGGATCAAAGCACCTGGTTAGGCAGACAAAGGACCAGGGCTGCATCCCCGGAGTGCCACGCTGAGACTGTGATTGAGATTGGGTGTGGTGGTACGTGTCTGTAATCCCAGAGCTTGGGAGGCAGAAAACATAAGGATCACTATGAGTTGGATCTGTGTAGTAAGATCCTGTAGAACCTGCACTAAAATGCATTTAAAAGTGATACAAAAATTATCAATTCTCTTAATAATTTTCAAGTGTACAATATATTCTTACTAACTATACTCAGCGTACTACACAATAAAACTACTCAACTCATTTCTCTTGTGAACTCTAATTTTGTATAGTTTGACCAACAGTTCTGTAGTCTACCTGTGTTACTCACCATCCCATTGGTGGATAACTTTGATTACTTTAGATTCCATCACTAAATGAGAACATGAGTACTTCCTGTCTTCTTTCACTTAGCATTGTGTCCTCTAGGTATCCACAGTATTGCAAAGAGCACGATTTTCTTGTTTTAAGGTATGAATTAAATTTATTTTAATTCATATATAAAAATAAAAATTGTGCTCATTCACAGTATACCATGTTTGGGTATATACACATCACATAACGGTTAAATTAGGCTAAATATATTGATCTCCTCAAATGTTTAACATTTTAATATGGGAAAGATGTGCAGAATCATTTCTTATGCTTTATGAAGTACATTGTATAGAAAAGTACAGCGCGAAGTGCTCACTTCACAGCGATCAGGAGCGGAGCACAGGGATGAGCGCCAGTGGGGGTCACACCCTCCCAAGGAAGGGGCACAGTAGCCCACACCCAGCTGTCCCCCTTCGAACAGCACATTATGTACCAGCAATTTTACCACCATGATCCAATCAGCTTTCCCCATTTCAATCTAGTCAAATTGGTAAGTCAGCTTCATTGTCACATTTCTAAACAAGATTAATAAAGTCCTTGTTCATTTTAACTTACAATACTCAATAAGATTTAAAATTGCATTACCAATATCATTAACTGCAAACTGTTTTTTATTTGGTTTGGTTTGTTTTTTCTGGTGTTTTTGAGACAGGGTCTCACTTTTCACTTCAGGCTGGGCTTGAGCTCACTTTGTATCCCACGCTGTCCTCAAACTCTCAGTGATCCTCCTGCCTCAGCCTTCTGAGTGTGAGGATTACAGGCTTGTGCCACTATGCCCAGAGCTAAATGCAAACTTCAAATAAAGAGAAAAATTATTTTCAGATTACTAAAGTACTGTGTGATTTTACTAGATTTAGAGAATGAGATTAAATGTTATACAAATCAGGCAGAGCAAAACAATCTTCTGTGGGAACAAGAAAACTGATTTGGGAAGAGAAGCGGAGAGATATCTTGAGATGCCACAGAGAACATTCTTGGCATGCCCATGATTAGGTCCTTGTCATTTTTTAAAATAATTTTTACTCATTATAATGGGAAAAAATAGATAAAATAGTGATGAAATAGTTTCAAAACAGGTTAGTAGGATGTTTACAATAATTAGTACATTGCATATTGTTGTCTTCTTAGTAGTTATTTGGAAGACATGATATTTTGTCTAAACAATATTAGTACAAAATTTATTCTCAGTGGACTAAGAGAAAGTAGCTGTATATCTATCCTAACTCTCTTGTGTATACATATATGTTTTTAATATTCCTTCCATCATTTTTCCCACAAAAAACTGTCTTTTATTTACACTTTTGTGAAGTTAGTAACACATGACACTAGGTTGTCATTTTTGACTCTGACCACATTTCCTACTTTTTCACAAGTCATGTTATATTATCTTTTTCCTTGAAGGTAATTACTTTCAATTTTACTTTAAAAATATAATACTTAGTGTTGTTATAAAATGGGCAGAAGTCTCACAACTAATGAAGTCAGGAATTATATGAATGTTTGCTTAATGCTATAATGATAAAACCCTTTTTAACAATCAGACATTTCCACTGGGTTCAATCCCCGGCAACACAAAAAATCAGACATTTCCTGTAGCTCACCTGATTACCAGAACTTAGTTCTAAAGCTTAGTTTTTGGTTTTGAACTAAGATTTATACAAGAAGATTTTTTTTTCCTGAAAGACACTATTTGGCCAGCTAAGAGTAGTTTTATGAGCAGAACTGAATACGCAGGATTGTATGCAATTGTGAAAACATATAGCTCAAAGGCATTTGTTTTTTTTATCCACATAATTAAGAAATAAGAGAGGGTTTCTACTGGCATGAATGTCAGTATAGTTCTGTTCTAAAATCACCAACATCACAGCAGGAATTACTTAACAACTCACAATGTTTTTTTTTTTTAATATTTTTCTTGTGATACTCAGGAGTGAAAAATTCTATACCCATCAAGTGTTTTTTTATTATCATTGATATTAAAAAAGTAGAAAAGTTATTTTCTATTTGCCTGACTCTAGTGCTGTCCCAAGTGGAAATATTAGTTAGTTTTGTCTTTGAATTTCAAAATTTAGAAATATTATGACTCTGATTTAACTAGTTACTGATTTATAAATTATTATGAAGTTTGTCTAGTAATCAAAATACTAATACTTTGGGAATCAAATATTACACATTCGTTTTCAATAACTTAATATTTCAAATGCCAACTTGTAATTAATTTTACTTCTGTGTTCTGCTATAACACTTCCCCATTTTATGTAGTCTAATAAAGTCGTTGAAATATTTCAGAGCGGTATTTGCAGAAATTTGTTTCCAATGTTAAGTATGTATTAGACATAGAGCAATTTAAAAGTATATGATGAAAAATCTTTAAAATTAGTCTTTTAGGAATACCCATCTCTGACAAAACTAAACAAAAAAAGGGGATAAAATGAAGGACCATTTTGCATCCATATATACAAAATAGTTAGGATAGATATACAGCTACTCTGCCTCGATTCAATGAGAAGAAAGATTTGCACTAAGAGTGTTTGGACGGGATATCCTGTCTGCATCTTGTGCTATGAATACTACGAAGACAGCAATATGCAATGTATTAATTATTGAAACTGTCCTACTAACCTGTATTCAAACTATCTCATTGTTATTTGTTTCTCAATAAAATTAATATAAATAAATAAATAAAATTAGTTTCAAATAAAATTAGTCTCTTTTGATAGTAGTAAGTAGTTACCAGAAATGTTGTCCTTTTTAAAGTAATTTCAAAATTATATGTAAAGTTATGGGGAACAGCACAGTTATTTCTTGCACAAAAACATCTTATTCCCCAAGTCCCCCAGTTGTCTTTAACAGTTTCTATCTCCATTTAATACATGTTTTTTTCTTACTTTCAAAACGCTTTCCAAAGTTCATCTTTTAGAACGTTGTGATATTGTTCAGCATGAAGTCAGATAGAATTAGAACACATTGAACTTGAGTGACTACTAAAATATAAGCAAGAAGTATAAAAATGTTGATTTTCATCAACAGTCGGTAACATGATTAATCTCACATATTCTAACAATAATGTGTATAATGTGCAATCATAGGACTGATACAAGATTGATTATTTTTTAAAAAACATGGTCATGTCATTAGCAACAAGAGCCAATTTTGGAGGAGGCATTTTTGGATTAAACACCTGCAATGCATACTGTTATCTCAGAACAGAACTAGGCGACCGCTAAAGTGGAGCCTTCTGTGATCATTTCCAGCATTATAATTTCCTGCAAAATTTGAATGATTTGCAAAACTGTGATAGATTTCCCTGAATAGGATGAACGCAAAGGCTTTGTAGATGCAGAAATAGTTTTGCTGAGGCAATGAGAAGTAACGTACTATCAGATTAGAAGCTTTTCATGTTTCACCAAGCCAAAATGAAGCTGAGAAAGAATTCACATCTAGCTGAAGTCTTGCTTCTCCTCTTTTACTCATTCAATTTTTAAATTTCATTTGCTCTGATATCTCTCTCTCTCTTCTGTTTTGATTCTCTTTATAACATTTTGCCAAGAAAAACACAATTTTTTTCAATTTGATAATTAAGTATTGTTATAAACAATTTATAAATGTAAATAAGAATTTAGATTTCATGTTTCTGGGACAATTGGGGAAACTTCTGTCCTAAAATGTAAAAGAATCAGGAAAACAGTTCTGGGAACCCTATTTAGGTATCGAAGCATAGGAAATGGAAAACAGAACTTACTATAAATAAAGACCATTTTTCTTAAAGACAATGGAAAAATCTTCAATTATATTTCATATGTTTATTCTAATAAATGTTGACTGCAATTCCACATTGATTTATTTTACACTGTATTGTCTATATTCGTGGACTCATATATAACAATATTGTATTAGGATATGATGTGAAATACCTCACTCAAAGTAATTTAGATCACTTATGCAGTAAGAATACTCTAGACAAATAGTTATTGGTCCACTAATGCTTAATTAATAAATTATTAAATTGGGATAAAAATACTGACAGAATCTGAAGAATATAAAATAGCTTCAGTAAAAACATAAGAGTCTACATAATATTTGTCCTGTGTGAACAACTATATTTCCAGTAATATCAATCAGATTTTCACCTAACCTTTATTCATAATAATATAACATGATTACTCAATAAATTGATCATGTTAAATAGTCAAACATAGAAACAAAAACTAGATTCTTTTTTGAAAGCTAGATTTTAAAATATGTTTCTCCTTTAATTTTTTAAAAAAATTCTAGCTTCTGGACTCTTGAATATTTAATGCAAGACATTAGGTCATAAACATGTTTTGCATGTTCTCATAGGAATTGTAAGCAATTCCTGCTTAGGCTTGCTGTCTCGGGCCTAAAAAAAGTCATTTGATATATAGTTTCACAATTTAGAGTTATTTATGATATGATAAGGCTGTTTTTGTAAGTGCAAAATTGGTTGCTTCATCACAGACAAAAGCAGAAGTCTAAAATATATAGTTTTTAGCACAAATAAACCATAGCTGTACTTGAAACTTCATAGATTAATTTCTAACATTTTTATAATTCTATAATCAGAAAACTTTGAGGTATCATAGTTTATTTGATTCTTTCTATAAATTTTGTAAAAGGTAGGGAAAGAATACATGCATCCTAACTAAATTAAGACACAGAGACTAGCATAATCATTAATTCATTTCATTAGACCCAGCTGAGACTTTCAACAAAAAACAGTTTGAGTTTAAAACTCTCTGCTCATTAGAAATTAAATTGAGTGAACTAAATCTCTTTTAGCAGTTCACGATTAGTTATGAGATGCATTAATACTTTGTCACTGACAGTAAATACTGGATTTAAATATTAATCTTACAGAGAAAAAGCTTTATATTCCATTATATATTTTCTCAGCCTCAAAACTTGTGGCATTTTAGAAATTGAAATAAAGAAATTTCAAGCTATTAAGAAGGTCTAAAGCTTACCAGCCCAATGAAATGTGACCGATTTTTAGGGGAAAAAGTCCCCCCTTTAAAATGGTAAAGGATTGAATAATTTCCTCAAATTTTTCTCACATAAGGAGTGTCTGTGTGGTACTCACTAGGCTAACTCCTAACTCCTGCCTATGGTTGAGTGACAGTAATATAGATCTTTTATGGTACGACAGGAAATTGTGGTAAACTTAATGCTGAACAGAGGAGAGGTGACATGTGTAATTATTTTCTCAGTTTATAGGGCCCAGGGCTTTTCTGGCTCGTGTGAATATTTCAAGGATTCAGTAATTTAGCTTTAGTTTGGATTCTTAATTTTCTGCCCCCCCAAAAAAAAAACATGTTAATCAAAACAGGCAAAAAGTATCTATTTTGTCTCTAATTATGCCAAGCATTTTAATAGCCTATAGATGAGACATAAAGAAAAAGTTAGAGAGAGATGCTTACTTAATTCAGTTGAAGTCTTAATTAAGATCTCAATTCTATCAGGCATTTGATATTGCATTTTATGTCATTTCTTCTGTTTTTTTTCCAATAGGATATAATGGCATGTCAATTGTCTATGATTATGGAGAGCTATTTATGGCACTTGGTCTTGCTTCAACACTTAATTACATTTTGTTTTGAGGTTACTATTGTATTACCACTGAGATTTTATTTGAATCTATTCTTATAGTTTTTCACACATTAAGATTTAAATTGCTAGTTGTAGATTCTTTTGTTTGTGCTTTTTCACGGTTTCTGTTTTTCTATTTCTAGGTCCAGTCTTTGGTGTGTTGTTCTTACTGATCACTTTAAAGGAACTTAGAGGTACAAGAAAGGAAATCTTTTATTTTTGCCACATCTAAGCTCTCAATAAACAATGTATTTATACACTGAAGAACAGCATGACACATCGTTTGTGATTATTAATGATGTATTTGATTTTTACTCACTTTTTCACTCTCCTTTTAGTCCGTTACATACCTATCTTTCTACCCAGTCATCATAGTGTACCAAAGCTTGTCCATCTCGATTGCGACAAATATGCATTAGAAACAATCGTGGCTATTCATCACAAATACAGCATTTTCATAACCTTGTGTTTCTGTCCATTCACAGAAGTATTCGGAATCATTCATTTATTTACAAGTATTACAGAAGTAATTCGTTTTGTTTATTCTGCAATAAGGGTCAAGACAGATTAGATTCATGTATTATTAATGCTTTTACTTGAAAAGTAGCATGATTTTTCCATATTTAACCCTACTTCTGGAATTATTATTTTCATTTTTTAGTAATCACTTGCATATTTCTTTATAAAGTTACTTAAAACTATTTGGGGGAAGTTGATTCTCATTTTTAAAGATCACATAGTTGCTTTTTTATTATTTTCCCAAGGAATGAAGTCTAATTGAAACCATGCCTTGCTAGCATGTCCTGATATGCCAGCCAACAAATAGGTTCTTATTTCTATTCATGGGATTCTATAACCAATAACTGGCTGGTAAAATGTATTGAAATCAATCAAGTTGGAGATATGTGCTCAATGGACGGATAGGAGAGTCACAAGCTCTGCTCATGAAGTGCACTTTCTATACAGTAATAGAAGGTACGTGTCATTAGACTTCTAAATATCTCAGGTTTAGGGAAGTCTTCGGGTAATATATGCAGTGAAGAACATTACCAGGCACTAGGAAACAATAGGCTTCTCTCAATCAACATATATTTAAATATGAACAGCTTCCAGGAAAGCTTTGGGCATTTTTCTCTTTCCTTGACACTGATGTTAATTAAGTATCATAATTTAATGAACCTGAAAAAAAAAAAGAATAAAAAAGCTTGACATTTGTACAATTAGTGTTCACACGACAAGCAAATGCAATCTTCTGAATCTGAATTTCAGACAAATGTTCCTGCCATTGTGCGCACAGAACTCTGACACCAGCTTGGCTTCCACATCTCCCATTATATGTTTAGGCTTAGCAGCATAAAATAAATGAAGCGAGACAAGGCTTCTGCTACAATCTTGCTTTACTCAGCTGAGAAGCGTATATACAATGAATGGGGCACCATGAACGGTGGCATGGTTTGTTAAAAGTGCAGGACAGCATGGTGAGATAGCAAAATATTAACTGGAAATATATCTTCCCTTACATTTGCATTTTATGTGCATTCTCATGTATTCTAGATTTAGCTTCTTTATTTGCTTTAAGAGGCTTTAATGTGCCCCCTCATTATTCCATGGGAGGACTCATTCCGTGTGAAAGTTAGTTCGCTTTGTTTCAAAGGATAAAGTACTCTGCTTTCTGTGCACAGATGCTGGACAGAGAAAGGACTCCAAGTGATTGATTTAGTCCAATGATTCTAAATTTCATATGGTAACACATTAATAAGTTTGAGATACTAATTTGTTGAAGTTAAATTGGCATTTGTTTAATGTTTAAAGGGAATGAAATATACTAAATTAGAGCTGAAGAGAAAAGAACAGAATAAAAGAGTAGATTGAATTGCACATAGTAATGGTAGATTCTTTTCAATTATCTGTGTGCATATATGAAATTGTAATGTGACAAGTATATGAATTAATCATTGTAGGGCGAAGATCAGCACATTTCAGAGGCATTTGCTTATTCTAAGCAGGACTCTACCTAACTTGAAAGTGCAGTCCCCACACTCTATGAGGCCATGAAGCTGAACACAACGCAACTGTGATTACACTGTGAAAGGACCTCAACCTACAATCCCTCCTCCTAAACTGTGAGCAAGACCCATGAATATATGAGATCACATTGGTAATTAAGTTACTTGGCAAGGATAAAATAATTTTCCAGGTTTAAATGTGTGCTCATGAGAATGAAGTTTATCCTACGTGGATCCCACCAAACCAGGTGAGCCCTTTAGAAAAGAATCTTGAAATAAATGAGATGAAACTGCAGCAGACCTGCTCCAGTTATCCTTGAAAAATCAAAGTGCTATGGTATGCAGAGTCACACGTGTGGCATGGAGCAGTCAATGACTTGTAAGGGTCAAGAGCTTCAGTCCTACAAGTACAAGACAATTAATCACAGCAACAACCAAGCAGCTCGAAAGAAGACTGAGTTTCAGATAAGTGTGTAGGTCACCCAACACCTTGGGCTCTGCCTTATGAGGCACAAAATTAAGGCTTTAGCTGCACTGCAGTTGGATGTCCATGATCAAAACAAATTAAGGAAATTACTGGATGACGTTTTAAGTAACTACATTAATAGAAAATTGTCACATTAAAAATAGAGAACAAATAAAGTTCCAGGCATATGGGATCCCCTTTTTGTGTCCTGGGCGAGCACTGCTCACTGAGCAGGGAGACAACATTTGCTTTCTTCTGTCCACTAAGTTTCTACAGCCGAACCCATCATTAGATTGGCTCCATTCACATCTGTACAATCTGTCAAAGGGCTGGTTTTACTCACCTGGCTTCTCACTATTTACCCTGATTCTTTTTAAAAGCACAAAGAATAATACATGCAGGTAGGGAATGGCTCTTGGAGTATAATTCTCCCATCCTTGCAAAGTAGATATTAAACCTGCTTTGCTGAAGAGAAAGACAGAGGCCAGAGAAGTTAAAAGAGAGAAAAGTTTTGCACACAGTTACTTGAGCTAAATCTATTGAAAGTCCAGATGTCTCTGATTATTTTATCATTAAATTTCTCAAAGCAACAAGAAATACATTTGATTTACTACAAAGCAGAATACAGTGCAATGAGTGACATGATTTTTAGCATAGCTATTTAACTTAGTTGAGCTTCTATCTCTACATTTCTTTATTTGA
>NW_004524598.1:4034444-4061611 GCF_000260255.1 Octodon degus
AGAGACAGAGACAGAGACAGAGAAAGACAGAGACAGGGAGACCAGCAGAGAGATGCACAGGAATCATTCCTGTCCTTTGGAGTGGTGAGAATTGTGATGACTACTAAATACATATTTTAATTTAATCACTAGATGAATTTTGTAAGCTCTCAATCAATTAACAAAACAGTTTATAATTTAATTTCAAAATTAAATGAATCAATACCCTACTAATTCTATCAAACTTATGTAATGGAAGTTTCACTAGTTAAGAACTTAGGGTAATTTAAATGGATTGAGACATGAAATTGAAAAAAGAAGAAGGAATCAGCTACACATTCTAGAAGAGTAAAGAAGATGCATGCAAGAAATTACTATTTTTATTTTATTATCATAATACGTTATTATAAGTTACTCTTAAAAAGTGAAACTGTCTTTACTAGCAACTACTTAATAAACAGTGTTCTGGATATTTCCATACATAACTGTATACTAAGCATGATTTTTTTAGAATGTGATTTAAATTATCTCCTTATTCATCATATTAGTGAATTTCTATCCAAGCCAAATATAAAAATTAAAAGTATTTCAATGTATGAAAATATCAAAATGTTTGCAATTTTGTAAAACAAAAAAGCCCTCTAATTTCGAACTAATTCCCCTCCAAAAACTCAGTTCTCCAGGATTAGAAGTTGTGTACGAATAGAGTCATCTGCTAAACAATCTGAATTTGAAATCAAAACAAGCCACAACTGAGAGTCTTGTGGAAGTAAGTCCTGTACTTGCAGCTTGCCTCAGAGCTGCAGGAAACCTGACACTCCTAGTAGCACAGTTGAAGAGGAAGGGGCTGGCTTTTACAAATCTGAATTACAGACATTTTGGTGATTCTCTTTGTATTCCTACTTGAATATTTCATGACTAATATTCCCAGTCATGGTCAACAAAGTGATTCCTTGCCAACTCTTACTATAGTGCTGATGTATGGCAAATTATTTTTCTTCAAATTCATAGACCACGCATTTAGACAAACAGCAGGTATTTTAAAAGCTGACTTGCTATATATAACTTGTTACATATGCTTATGCTGCACTGTGTAGATTATGTTTTATTAGAACAGCATATACTTTTAAGGCTTCTTTCAGATTCTTCTGACTTCTTATGCATCTCTTTTCTTTCCTCTGATCTACTCTCCAGAAATTGTCACTTGTAGTTGAGAGTTGTTGTGCAACTCAGTCTCAGCTACTTCTGAGGCTCAGTTAGGAAAATCGTTTGGTGCCAGGAATTCTAGACCTGCCTGGGCAGCAATTTGTCTTTGCACTTTGAAAGAGGAAGTATGTGGCATTTTGATCCAATGAAAGGAACAATTTTAAGACATTGTGGAGAAAACCTGGATTTCTCCACTTCTAATTGTGGGTAAAAGCTGGAAGTGTACACTGAAACAGGGTGTAAAACTTTAGTCCCTGGTCACAAAGACTATTTCACAAATGACTTCCAACCACAAGTCTTTCAAGAAAATGCCTAATTTCATAATCTTGAAAATTTCAATTTTCTATTGAGAAGCGTTTTAACAAATATCAAAAAATGACATGCTGGGCTATCTTCAGTGTCCTGTGCTGCCTGACTTCCCTGCAGATGAGAAGAATTTCAAGGAGTGCATCTAAAGATGGGCCTGGAATCAATTCAGTGCTCCTGGCAATTGCTAAAGATGCCCCATCTAAGGTTTAGCTGTTGCCTGGAACATACCCTTTTCATAACATAACATTGTTACAACTCAACTTTAGAGTGCATATGTTTTTATGCTATAATTTGTTCTTAAAATGTTTTACAAGATTACTATACTTTACCAAGAGCAACAACATTGGCTTAAAGAATTCCTTAGATCACTAATAAGTTGTGTAACTTTTACTCTTGCATGACTACCTACCATTTGCAGTTAGGGAGTTTTAGAGTTGGACAAATAAACAAAGAAAAGTAATTCTCCTCTAGAAGGTAAATTTTGAGTTAGTATAAGTGTAGATAAGTTACTAACCTTCAGAATATTTTACTTTTTAACCCAGCAAGTCTGCCTGCTTTCTTTGAGTAGGATCTCTAAGCTATTTTTACTGAATAAATTATATGTCTAAGTATTTTTTACTACACTGAGAAGTTATTTGTTTTTTAGCTGAGTGGCAGCTTGTCAGAAACATTGATTAATATTTGACATAAGGCATACATAAGCTCTATAGTAATGGTTCTCAAATTTTGGGAGCCTGAAACCATTTTTTCCACTTAAAAATTTAGTGAGGACCCCACAGTCTTTGCTTCTTTGCATTAAATCAATTGAGCTTGTTATTATTGGAAAATACAATGGAAAAAGTTTTAAAATATTGTATGAAAACATATAAACTTTCTACTGCTAAAATAAATGATATTTGAGATATATGTGGTTCAGAAATTAATAAGAAGCATTATTTTCTGTTGCGTGGATGTCTGCAATCGCTGATTTAATAGAGATAGGTGGATTCACATGCCTGCTTCTGCATTCAGTCTGTTGTACTGCGATTTAGAGATGAGGCACCTGGAGAAAACATGACCTTACATTACTACAGAGTGAGACTGTAGAAATGTTCTGGGGGACCTTAATGGGGGCCACAGACCACACCTAAAGCCACAGCTCATAAGTACCCTCATAGTCTCTATTTTCTCTCTCTCCTCACACATGATTTATACTTGATTTTTCTTCTCCTTTCCCTTTATATTTTATATGACTTGGTTTCTTTCTTGTTCACTTATTCATTTTTCTCCACCATATTGATGATTTTTTTTTTTCATTTTCATTAGGGAAGGGTCTACGGGAAGTCCAGGGTCTCACTACTAGATTGGACTCGTAGTGATCCACCTGTTTTAGCCTCCTAAGAGCTGGGATTACAGGCACGTGCCACCACGCCCAGTCTCATTCACCTACTCAGCGTGCCTCCGGGGCGGGGCCGGCACCATATTGATTTTGATCTTCATTTTTAATTTGATTTTGCTGTTGTCTAACTCTCTTCTTCAATTTTTCTATTTCCTCTTGAAATCCTGTTTATATTTTTCTCTTCAGATGATCTATGAAAATATAGTATGTATCTCTTGGAAAGATGCTATCTTGTTAGCACATGGGAAGATGTATAACTCCTATTTATTTCTCCCAATTTTTCCATGAAAAATTTGACTATCTAGCCATATAAATAAAGCAACAGCAAAATGTCAAGTGTTTTTAATTTTCCACTTTACCTCAGTCCATATATCCAGTTTTGTAATTCCCTTCCCAAAATTGATCCTACATTTATTTGTCTTCAACTTCTCTAAGCCAAAATCAATTTTAATCCACATTTTTTACCATTGTTGTATCTCAAAAGTCTAATAACTGTTTTATTTCTTTCCTTTTACCCAACTCTACTACCACAAAATTTTTCCACTCAGCAGCCAAGTCGATTTCTAATGATGCTATGGGTAAGACATTTGAGCTCCTTCTCCATTTGGGATACCATGCCCAACTGGAGAAGGAGCTGTTATAAGAGTTGCTGATAATACTTCACAGATGACCAGATCTGCTGGGAGGGACTGACTCTCAAGATGAGAAGCTAGCTCCTCTGAAGGTCCAGCCTTTAGAGCCCATAGATAGAAAATGGCCAATGACATAGGTGGGATGAAATAAGCCGACACCACACACTGGGGTATACTCTGTGCTCTCCAGATTCCCATTTGAACAGAAGAAAGGTATTGATTACTGAGACTACATCTTTGCCACTTGCCTCCTGCACTCCTATTACCCTGAGATTGTACTTTGCCTCAAACTCTTCTAGAGAATCCAAAGCAAAACACGTAAGATCCAGTATCATATGTCAAATTCTATTTTTCATGTTTAAAACTTTACAGTAAATTCTAAACTCTTCATTATTACCTATAAAATATTACTTTTATGGGTGGGTACCTATTTAAACACTGACGTCATCTCTTGTCAACCAGCTGAAGAAGCTACATGGTCAGGGCATTTGTTTTTGCTACTTTTTGTCTGAAAAACTCTGTCTAAATTTCTGTAGAAATAGTTTTTCATCATTGAATTTTAGATTTATTATTTTATAGGGATTTATGCATATTCTACATAAATTTGCCCTTAATTTCAATTCATAATTTTGTTAAATCACTATTTTATATAACTTATGATGGAAATCATCTTGTTTATAAATTTTCCAAATACTGGCCACAGCACTGCTCATCCATGGTCTAAGAGGGAGAGGTTTAATTTAGCTCAAATTTTAAAGAAATTCACCTTCTAGGAAGTTGACTCTAAGACAGAAATGTGGCGAAAGGGCCTGTGAAGCCAGGATGATTACTTCATGGAAGGAGGAAACAGCACCAGAGTGGAAGAGATTAGGTACCAGACACAGGTCCTAGACTGTGGTGCCATGGCTCACACAGACACTTCCAGTAGGATGCGCCTCCGATCTCCTGAGTGGATCCCAAAGACATTCCTGTTGACAACCAGCACATCCTGACCCTTATCAACTTTCTAGTCTAACATATCTCCATGAACTGTGCTTTTTCTCCCCATAAAGACAACAGCAAATTCCTTATTGCACCTAGCATAATACAAAAATCTCTATAAAATTAGAAATGTGACAACCACTTTCCCAGCAGTTCCAACAGCTTTTCGAAAGTGCAAGTCAAATTCTCTTCCAAAACTGAAAGCAAACTCTTAGCTGGGAACTTCTAAAAGAAAAACAAACAAAAAAATCCAAGTTACATAATTTCATGTTAAAATGGCACAAGGTAAGGATTTTCATTTCAAACCATTACCATTTCATAAAGGAGAAATAGGAAGATGGAAAAAATTTGTACCAAAATGAGACCAAAATTCATCAGGGCAAACATTGATTCCTGTAGCTCCATATTCAACATTGGTGCACATAGTGAGATAAGGGTTCCAAAGAGCTTGGGCAACCTCACACCATGAACCCACTTTTTGATGCCTAGAAGGCCTCTCATTTTGCTGGCTCTGCTCATGGTGTACAGTTCTGCCCAGAAGATGTTCTGTATTCCTGTCATTCCCAACTTCCTAGGGTCTCCAGTCCACCTCCTCTTTGACTTCCACAAATCCATGCATTCTCTTCTCAGACACAGTTTCCCTGGCTTTTCGAGACTTCCTTTAGAATTGCCTTTGTTTCCTTACCTATATTGTCATCAATTTAGCCACAAAAGATAGAAAATATTTACTACTTCACAATTTTTCAGAGTCACTAATTCAAGCAGTTTAAATGGGAGGTTCCGTGTTCAAATCCTGTATGATATTTCAGCCAGGTATCTGGCTGGAGTGGCAGTCATCTGATGGTGCAGTGGGTTCATTTAAAGACAGATATTGGCAAGTCTCAGTTTCTCTGTGTGTCAACCTTTCAAAGGATGCTGAGTGTTTCCAGTACTAACTGGCTTTCAGAATGTCTCTCCAAGTAAGTGATGAAAGAATAGGAGAAGTATTTCTTTCCTAGAAGCAAGTACTCTTCTAGTACATAACAGAGGAAGACCCAACCAAAACAGGAAACTATAGAGAAAACTTTCTATTGAACATAGTTGTAAAATTTTTCATTAAGATGCTAGCAAACAATGTAGTAAATCGTCAAGAAAATTATACACCATGACCAAGTAGGATTCATCCCAAAGGTGTAGGGACAGTTCAATATATGCAAATAAATGAACATACCACTCCATATCAACAGAGTCAAGGACAAAATTCACACAATCATTTCAATATGCACATAAAAAAGTATTTGACAAAGTAAAATTCCAATTCATGAACAAAAAATACACAGAAAATTAGAATACATGGTCTTTATCTCAATCTGATAAAATCCACCTATAACAAACTCACTGCCAAGATCATACTAAATAGTGAAAACCCTGAAACCTTTTACTCTACATCAGGAACAAGACAAGGATGTCCACTACAACCACTCCTACTCAATATAGTACTATAAATATTAGCCAGAATAATTAGACAAGAAAAAGAAACAAGTAAAATAAAGATAGGAAATGAAAATAGTACATTATCATTCTTTGTGGATGATATGACATTTTACAAAGGAGACCCAAAAACTTCACCAAAACATAAATTCAGTTGCCTAGCTGGATACCAAGTGAACACTCAGAATTCAATACCATTCTTGTACACAAATGATAATCTCAGTAAAAGAAAAATTACACACATCACACCTTTTGAAATAACATCAAAAATTAAATACTTAGGAATTTATCTAACAAAGGCAGCAAAAGTTCTTTATACTGAAAATTATACTAATCTGAAAAAGGAGAGTAAAGAATACATCAGAAAATGGAAAGACCTCTTGGTCTTGGGTAGGAAGAACCAACATGGTGAAAATGGCCATACTTCCAAATTTGTTATATAGATTTAATGCAAATAAATCCTGATAAAAATTACACGCTGGCAAAACAAACACACTGCAAGAACAGCATATCCTGGGATAAATGAACCAGATGAAAGGATACAGAAATAACTCCAAACATATTCAGCAACTTTATCTTCAACAAAGTCGCCAAACACCTTCACTGGAAGAATGACAACTTCTCTAATAAATGACGCTGAAAAAAACTGTCTTCCCACACGTTAAACCCTGAAGGATCTAAATATTAAAGCAGGAACACTCATCTCTTGGAAGAGAGCAGGTAGAACTCTTGAAGACATAAGTATAAGCAAATACTTCTTGAACAAACACCTAAGTACATAGGAAATATTACAAAATTTAATGGAGATTTCATATTATTGAAAAGCTTTTGAACAGAAAAACAACAACCAATCAAGTGAAAGGAAAACACACAGAGCTGGAAATAATTTTGCTAGTTGTTCTTCAGATAAATGACTATTACATAGAGTATATAGAGAACTAAAAAAAAATCGTATGTCCCAAATCTAAAGACTCATTCCAAAAAATGGACATCTGAAATGAATACATACTGCTCAGATGAATAAGTAGAAATGTCAAATAGATGTTTGAAAAATTGTTCAACATCACTGGTAATTTGAAAGATACAAATTAAAACAACACTGAGATTCCCTCTCCATCCAAAAATAATGGCCATTACCAGGAAATCAACCAATAAATACTGGCAGGGCTGTGAAGTAAAAGGAAGATTTCTCCACTGTTGTTGGGAGTATAGACTGGTGCAACCACTGTGGAAAACAGTATTCAGATACCTCAGAAAACTAGGACTACATTTCTGTGGTATGATGTTTTCAGTTCATACCACAGTGATACATGTGGAGCCATGTTTATAGCAGCACAATTAGTCATAACTAAATCCTGGAATCAACCCAGGTGTCCATCAACTGAAGAATGGATAAAGAAGTTGTGGTATTTTTACACAATGCAGTATTACTCAGCTATAAAGCAGGACAGATTTGAGTCTTTTGTCAGTAAATGGATACAACTAGAGAACCTACTCTCAAGTGAAATAGATTACACCCACAAGTGTAAACATTATATTGTCTCCTTAGTGTGAGAACCTGAAAGAAAAAATGTAATCTGAAGGATACAATATATGCTGGGAAAAGGGAATGAACTTATTCAAAAGAGAAGAGTTGAGGAGGACAGGCGATGGTGTGTGGGAAAGAGTCCTACGTATGTACGTAAGCAGGATAATTTTGACAAATATTCTGCTGGTCTCTGGAAAGGAGAAGATAATGCTTAATTTATTTTGTCTCCTATTTTCAATTGTTTACATCTTTTCTCTTTTTAATTTCTTACAAATTTCTTTTTTCTTCCAATTTTGAACACACAAATCTGGTAATATGAATAACTGCTTGGAAGATAGCACTATGCATGACAATAAATACTACAAATTCATATGACTTTGTTAAGTGAAATTCGGTACCACTTGTAATTTTTGTTTTAACACTATTTTGTTCTCTCTTTAAAAAATTTAAAAAAAAATTAGAACTAGAGGTTCTATTGGATCCAGCAATTCCTCTTCTTGGTGTCTTCCTGAAAAAAATTAAAAGCAACATACCACAGCAATATATGCACACCATGTTTGTAGAAGCACAGTTCATAATAGCTACATCTTGGAAACACTCCAAATATCCATCAACCAATAAAAGGGTAAAGAAAATTTGACTTTTTTAAATATACTGGAGTAAAGCTATCCATAAAGAAAGATAAAGGGCCCGGGAGATAGCTCAGTAGAATAAACACTTGCCTGGCAAGCGCAGGGTCCTGAATTCAATCCCCGGTACCAAAAAAAGGAAAAAAAATTAAAAGCAAGAGAAAGATAAATTTGAGACATCCCTAGGTAAATAGATGAACCTTAAGACCATAACTTGGGTGAAATAAATCACACACATGTGTAAGTATCTCACTGCATCTCTGGTGTGAGATACTGAAAGCGTAAAACGTGCATTACATGCCATGAAATTTGAAGGAAATTCTCAAATGAGGGGGGATGAAGAAAAAAAAAAAGAAGAAAAAACTAGAAACAATTTTTTTTGTTTTGTTTTGTTTTGTTTTTTTGTATTTTAAGGAAGGGCCTACAGGGTATTCAAGGTCTCACTACTCTATTGGACTCATAGTGATCCGCTGGGATTACAGGTGCGCATGGATTATAGTCTCAATAGTGGTCTCAGTCCGCCAGCACAGCAGGCCTGGGATTAAAACCCAGCCCCTGCACCTGCTTGCAGGAGCTTTAATCCACTAAGCTGTTTGGTTAGCCTGCAAAGCTTTTAAAAATAGGAAGGGGAAGAGAAGTTGAAGAGGATGGGGCATGAAAAACAAAAGAAATAAGATATTTTAGGTATAGGTACAAATTTCCTATAATGAATGTGATCATTGAGTCTCTCTAAAATATACCAATGAATTTAAGTAATAAAAAAGACCAGCCTGGAAAAAATGAGATACTATCTCTAAACAAAAAAATAAAAAATAATGTAGCTGAAATTGTGCAAAGTTATATATGGAAAATTATTATCATTATTATTATTATTAGTTGTTGTTGTATTTTAGGGAAGCATCTACAGGGTGTTCAGGGTCTTACTACTACATCAGACTCATAGTGATTCCCTTGTTTACAGCCTCCCAAGAGCTGAGATCGCAGGAGTGTGCCACCATGCCCAGTCTCAATTGCTGTCTCAGCGGACCCCAGGGGCGGGGCTGTCATAGCAGGCTTGGGGATCGAACCCCCAGCCCCTGGCTCTGCTTGCAGACACTTTAATCCTCTGAGCTATTTAGCTGGCCCTTTATATATGAAAAATTCTATGACATTTGTATAGTCAAAACATTATAAAAATTTCCAAGGGCTACAGGAGGGCATGTCATATTGGAATGATATGTAGAAGATTCAGTGAATAAGAACGTAGTCAGAGTTATGTTTTGATACCTAAATACCTGAGGAAAGGACCAGCCAGATAGCTCAAGTGCCTGCTTAGGCAGAGGCAGGGACCTGGTTTCGATCCCAGAGTACCATTACGGCCTGGCCCAGGTGCACTGAGAGTGTGACTGAGACTATGCTTGGTGGCGCACCCCTGTAATCCCAGAGCTTGGGAGGCTAAAAACAGGAGGAGCACTACAAGTCCGATCTGCGTAGTGAGACCCTGTAGACCCTGTACTAAATTTTAAAATGTATATATAAATACACAAAAACCTGAGGAAAATTATATTGGACAAAAAAACAGTATAAAGAAAACAGAATAAAATGAAGAATCTGACCCTCAAATAATGGAATTCGTTTGACCAGCGTAGAGGAAGAGTATTTAGATTGCTGACTTGGGGTTGAACAACAACAACAACAACAACAAAATAGAGCCACATACTTACTTCTGTGATTTACAGATGGCCAAAGGAAAAAAAATTTCAAGAGAAAATAATATCTTTTAAAATGCTTAGGGCTTAATCAGCATAGCTGTAATCTGACAGACAGTGAAGCTGCAGCTGTGTAAAATGTGGCTCAGGATTCTGTACAGCTTTTATCTTCCCAGCATCTACACAACTTGGGCCTGCCAAATAGCTCAGTGAACTAAAGCACCTGGTTAGGCAGAGTACAGTGGCCTGGGTTCGATTCCAGGCATGCCAGGCCGGCCCCTCCCCAGGGGCACGCTGAAACTACTATTGAGACTGGTGGTGGTGGCATGTGCCTATAATCCCAGCACTTAGGAGGCTGAAAACAGGAGAATCACTAGGACTCTGATCTGTGTAGTGAGACCTTATAGACCCTGTGCTAAAAAGATAAATAAATAAAAAAGAGACCTCTCTGCTTTCCTTTGGAGCTCCCATCTCACCTACAATGGTGCCCAGTTACCTTCCTGAGAGTAACCCACTTTATTGACTAACAAATATCAAGAGTAGGATAAACACTCTTTTTTTCTATTAAGCAAGTGGTTTATTGAAGCATTTGTATTTGGACAAGTTTCTTTCTGGTCAATAGAATCAGATGAGCAGACAGCTGAATCTAGGGGCAGAGGATGGAGACAGAACAAACTTGTTAATTGACAGTTTTGAAACTGAGCCAGTTCATTAAGTCAAAAGCTTAAACTAACTCATCCATTGGATTGGACCTTTGTTTACACTTCATTAATTGCAAACTTGGAGGAGAAGAAGAAGGAAGAGAAAAGGGAGAAGAAGAGTATGAGTAGGGGAGAGGTGGTTTGAGGGGACGAGAAGAGAAGAAAGATGGCTGACTACCAATTTTCAGAATTCTCCAAATGTACTCAAATTATTCTTCCCATCTTAGAAAGAAAAAAAAATCACTATAATCAATGATTACACAAAAATACCCATAATGATAAAGTTAAGCTCCTGAGGCCTTTCACTGTATATAAATCTCCAACATTTGGCCTGTGTTATGGTCTTTCATTATAGACAAGGACATTTGTGGATGCAACTTGTACGCAACTTTCAAAGAGGAACAACAGGACCTCCGACTCCTGTAATGGTCAGCTAGGGAGCACTTAGGTCACCGTATCAGGTTATTTACCTGTTTGTGTAACACACACTCAGGAAATGAGATCTGGCAGCTTCAAACATAATGTAATTATTTTTGAGAATTGAGAATGACATAACCATTTTATGATTTTCCAAATTTAATAAAATACAGAATCTATCTAGAGAGAGATTCTACCTTGATTTTCAATTAGCAAAACCAAACAGGGTAAACATGATTAGTCACAATCATTTCTGCAGTCTCAATCACTATTCATTACCCTACTTCAGGGATCATTTCTGCTTTCCTCGTTGGGATAAACATGGAATAAAATGCAACAGCTCTTTTTGTTTCTGTGCTAGCTGAGCTTGTCTGTATCTTTTGCACCATCAAGTAATAAAAAGCTTTTGTACTTCATGCATAACTTTCAATGATGGATAGACATGTTTCTTAGATTAAGGAAGGTAGAGGAAATATGTGCTTCTAGTTAATAAAGCTAGATAAATAATCATTTGAGAATACCTGCTCAATCTTACTGATCAGTAAGGATGTGCTGTGGCACACTCATTACCAGGTGGATACCCAGCACAGTACGTATCTGATGATAATCTTTCTGTCTGTAATGATAAATACACACCTTCCAGGAGACCCTATTTCCTACATTTGTGAGATAAGTTACTCTTGGGCTTAATTTGTGTTTCCTTCCCCCACTCCCACACACCTTTGAGCCATTAGTTCTCACCATTAACTTTCAGGAAATAATAATTAACACAATGACATGACACCATCACCAGAGCCCCTCAGCACTCCCCATCTCTCTTCCTAACATCCCATAGTTTCTGCCCTTGTTTTGCTGCATTTTTTTAACCAAGCAGTCACAACTTTTAACAACACTGCTTGAGATTTCCTTTTTTAAATGACTCAACCAAATGGATACACATATACAGCTTAAAATTTCACAGGGTATGTTTTAAGCAGACCCAACTTAATGTCCTGTGAAAGAATAATAATATTCAGTAAAGGGAGCAGAAAGGTTAATTAAGCAGCCAGTAGTAGGTTTTGGATTATCTTCTTTTGAGGCTAAATCTCAGAGTTGCTCATTTCACCAGTTTGTCATTCTTAGAAGTGCTTCTAAAATTTAGTTCCTATGGATCATGTCAATCTCTAGAAAGAATAAATTATTTTAATTAAAATTTAGCCGTATTTTCATATTATAGTTTTGACACTATTGCATATCTCATTTAGAAACATCACATATGTCTGGAAAGATCTTCTTGTAGACCCAACTTATCCCCAAGGAAAGAAAACTATGAACCCATCACGTAGGCCTCATCCCTCAGCTAGAACTCATCAACAGACCATTCCACTCAGTTCATTGTCATCAGAACAACACATGCTGAAGCCCCAAGTGTCTCCCCTTCTAGAAGACTGGTTTGTCTGCTTGTCCTAAAGATATTAAGCTGACATCAAGCCAGACATAGTATTGCTTGCCTGTGATCCCAGCACAAGGAAGTCTGGGACAGAAGATTCTCCTCGAATTCAGAGCCAGTCTGAGTTACAGAGCAAGACCCTCCCTCAGCCCTCACCAAATAGTAGCTCATAGTGCTTTTTTAAAAAGTTGTTTCCTCCAGGGCCTGCAAGATAGCTCAGAGGACTAAAGCGCCTGCTTAGGCAAGCTCAGGGACTCTGTTTGGATCCCCTGCACCACATGCTGCACTCTGGGGTGGGCTGAGCAGACCGGAGTCTGGGCCTACTGTCACACTCTGTAATTCTGTCACCGGGGAGGCGAAGGCAGGCATATCGCCACAAGTCCGAGCTGTGTACTGAGACCCTGCAACAACCAAATATATTAAAAAGTAATAAATAAGTAATAAATAGTTTCCCTCCACCTCAAAAATTCACTCATTATATTTGTTACCCGTAAAGGGAAATACCTCTGGCAATAGGACCTTCTGAAGTAATTAGTATTAGATACATTCATGGCACCAAGGCTCTTGTCATAGAATTCGTGGCTTTTTAAGAAGAGGAAGAGGGCGCTGGGGAGACAGCTCAATAGAATAAGCGCTTGCCTGGCAAGCACAAGGGCCTGAGTTCAATCCCCTCCCCCGCAAAAAAAGAAGAGAAAAACAGCAAGATTGCCCTTTTCTTAGGAAGGATCAGGGAGAAGGCAGCTGTGTGGGCTGGAGGAGGGCCCACACCAGGAACTTCATCTACATTCTTGGATTTTTCCAGTCTCCAAAACAGTGAAAAATAAATGTCCTTTATCAGGGTCATTGGACTAGGATCTCTGATATGTTTGACAGTAGCCCAACTTGCATAATATAGTTACATAAATTACATCTTCACAAATTTATAGATGTATTAATATTTTTAGTTAGCAAAACCACATAAGATAGGCAAACATTAATTGCAAAAATCTTTGCAACCTCAATCAATATTCAGTAATTAATTTAATGTATTTATATATTTTCATATATAGTATACTTTATAATGCATAATATATGCAAGATAATTAATATTTTGCTCCCACGTTTTCTCATACTTAAATTCTAAGAAAATTTTATGTTAGACTAATTCATGCTTATCATGTTAACCTGGCCCTCATTTTGTTAGAATGACTATTCTGAAGAATATTCTCTGTTGGTTTTTTTTTTTTGATGGTTTCTCAGGAAGGCCTCATTATGATGAACTTAGTAACTACAATTTCTTTTTTTTTTTTTTTTAATTTAGTACAGGGTCTACAGAGTCCATAGGGTCTCACTAGTTAGATCAGACTCGAAGCAATTTTCCTATTTACAGCCTCCCAAGTGCTGAGATTACAGGCTCATGCACCACACCAAGGCTCAATCACCCACTCAGCGCGCCCCAGGGGCTGGGAGGTAACTACAATTTCTGCAGGAGCAAGTTGATAACATTGAGTCAGTAGTTAGCTTTTTAAGAAAATAAGAGATATAGAAGAATAACAAGATAAATTTACTTTATTTAACTAATTGAATTAAAAAATTATTCCAATTCCAGAAAATCAAGATGTTAGAGTATAGAAGATACACTATCCTTTACCGAAAATCAAACACATGCTATCTTTAGCTACAAAGCATATACAGAAAAGTATTTAGGTCCTAGATCAAACCTGACCATGTAATGTTGTATTCCTCTTTCTTACCATCATTGTTAATATTTGATCACTGATTTATAATCTGACTCAATTATTGTCTCTGTTAGAAAGACAAGCTTATATTTATTGACAACCTCTTAAAGGACAGGATCTCGAAGTATTCAGTGAGAAAGCGTTGGCAGCTAACGTGAGAGGGGAGCCACTGTCAGAGGAACGTTCCTCCTCCAGATCTGTCAAAGAGCATCCTGGAGCCGAGGCCTGCAGGAGGGGCGCTGGCTGCCCCGGACGTGCACTGCCCTGCCTGCCCATCGTGGTGTCGGTCAGGCTTGGCAGATATCAGGTTTCACTTGCACACCTGGAGGTTTAAGATTATTCAGTACCACTCTGTTGCAGGTAAAGGCAAGTTCAGAAACCCACAAATGATGTTTTCTGTCAAAATATCCTTAGAAGTGTACAATACCCTGAGGCTATGATGCCACCGGCCACTTCTATGACATGTGCTCCATCAGTCGTTCAGTGCACCAGGGTCACCACCCGACTGGGCCTCCAAAAAATGATTTTCACTCTGGTAGACCATCTGCTTGCGCTCTGGCCACAAGCTCCTTTACTCCTTGTATCTCAACATAACCTGGAATCACTAGTACAGGGAAGAGATCTTAATACCTTTATTTTGTCTAATAAATCTTTATTTTGTCCTTTGGACACCAACATGCTGTGGATCACTCAATGGCGAGCATAACCATACTGTTTTAGATGTTTAATTCTTAAGTACTTAATGGGCCACTTCACCTGAGGACAGGTCATGAATGACAACAGCGAAAAGTATCTTTGTACTTTTTCTTTTCAATGGAAGTAAATGTTTCATTCCCAATTCTTCTTTGAAAAAATATCAGTCAATAAAACACTGGTCCTAGGTGGGGTGGCCTGTGTTCTGAGTCCCAGAACTCAGGCAGCTGAGGCAGGAGGATCACTGTGAGTTCAGGACCAGCCCAGGCTCCATGGTAGACTCAAGGGCAGCCTGAATTTACAGTGAGAGACCATCTCACACAAATAAACAAACAAACAAACAAACAATAAAACAACAAAAAAACTTAGATCTTCTCTCTAATTCTTTGATTTTTCTTTTTTTCTTTAAGCACTTGCCTGGCAAGCACAAGGTCCTGAGTTCAATCCCCAGTACCACACCAAAAAAAAAAAAAAAAAAAGAAACAAAGAAACAAAGAAACAAAGAAAAGAAATGGAGTGATCTAAGCATGTGCACATTTTCTTTTCTGATACAAGGGATCAAGTGCAGAGCCATAACACTGAGCTATATAGCCAGCTCTTTTTCTTACTATTCTTTTGTTTTGAGGCAGGGTCTCACTAAGCCACTATGTTGGCCAGACTAGGTTCAAAGGTGACAGCTTTCTGCCTTAAGTTTCAGACTACAGGGAGGGCAGGTGTGCCCCGCCATGCGCAGCCCGACATTTATACACCTGGCAAAGGACCACTAAGCACATACTGTCTGATCTGCTCTTCTAGCCTCTCTTAGGGATGCTGCCAAAGGGCAGAATCAGTTCTGCCCTGCTCTTCTAAGTGCAGCTTCCGTGTGCTGCTGCCTTAAATATAAAAGATAAAGAAAATTGATACCTAAATTTGAAAAGGCTGCTGTGACTTCAAACTAATTTTTGTAAGCAATGTATCTGACAACAGTATAACACAACAAGTAATGTCATAAACAACTACATTTTTTACTTACTACGAAAAATGTAATCTTTTTTTTTTTTTTTGTTTGCTTGCTTGTTTGAGAAAAAAATTTTAAATATTTGGTTGGCCAAATGGGCTACTTCTGTCATTGTATAGTCATAGCCCAAAACAGGTAATAAATAAATCAATACAGTACAACTGTACATTAAAAACAATAGGCAGAGTTTGTCTTCAGCATTTGCCCCGTAGCCAGGTTTACTTGGCACCAGCATGTGAAAGATTTTGTGATGAAGCCCGAAAGCACAAAAACACCAATTAATTATGATGATTAGCTATGTCTTCATTACTGGTCTATAAATAAATCATGCAGAGCATTATGCAGTCAAATATCCTGGAAAAATATTCTTTGGGAAGGCTTTGAAATAGCTTAATTATAAATGCCTTGCAAAGTATCTCATGTCATACTCTGAAATGTTAAAAAAAACATAGAAAGGCATGGTATATGTGCGTAGAGGAATTCGTCAGACTCACAGTCTCTTTTCAAGCTACTTAGCAGTAAAATGCCTTCCAGAATCAAGAGGAAAGCTTGGTAAAAATCTGTATTTATTGTTAAAAGGAGAAATTTAACTTAGAAGGCTTATATTTGGAATTCCTCTCATGCTTCCTGATGACAGCATGCTTCCCCTTGATACCTAACTTCTGTGCACTCAGAAATGCTTTGTGAATATTTTCGTCCACCCACTTGGTTCCCTCCCTGCCTTCACTGCATTCTCCATAGTTGTTCAAGAGGATTTCTTCTTGGAAGTATTATTGTTATTAAACACATTTTTGTTACTCTTATGATTTGCCCTTTTGTGCAGAGCGTCCTCATCCACGCCTCTCGATCCCATATTCCTCTCCTCGTCCACCCTGTCAGTCTGGAGGACGGGAAGGAAGTGTGTGAAGGGGATTGCTGCCCCCGGTTGTCCAGGTGAGCCCTGTGGATGGAGCGCCCCGGAGCGGGATCACAAACAGGAAAGGGAGTCTATTTTCCTGGCTCTTTGTCTGCACCTCGACTATACCTCTGCCAAAGGCCACAGCGTGTGACAGGTGGTTCTTGTCAGAAGGACCTCACGATACATTTTAGTACTCATAGACGTAAGGAGGGTAACAGGTTTCACTGCTGTACCTGGCCCTGAGGAACTGCAACAGATCTTTTGACTTCTCTATACCTTCCCTTAGCTTTTGTAGAAAATTCATCTCAAGTTATCCAACTCGATTACTTAATCTCTTTTATATGGGCTCTGATTGATGCATAAATCATTTTGTAAATTATTCAAACAATGCAACAATAAAGAGAATAAATCATAAGCATCCTCATGATATCTTTTCATGATGAAAACTGAAAATACAATTGAAATTGACTCACCCACTTGGACTTTTCCTTGCTCCCTGAGTCAATATATCACATGCAGAAACACAAGTGAAAGGGTGTACTTTTCACAACTGAGTATGGCTTCAATGAGCCAGAACAGAAATTCATGGTAACACTGGTATACTTTTCCATACTGTTCAACAGGAATGAATTTATATCAGTCAAGTGTCAGTAAGAAGCAAAACTAAATCAGTTACTTAAATAGAAATGAGTTTAGGTACACAATTGTTAATTAGGTTATTGAGGAAATAAAAGGGTAAGAAGAAAAATATGCTACTATGAAAGGCAGATCTACTAAGAGCAGCTGCCCCATACTGTATAGAAGTCTGAGCACACAGACTTGGAGGTAGGGCTCTGCATAGGTGAAACCCTGAGCTTAAAAAAAAGGCAGTGTATGCTGCTGTCTCTCACTCTCCAATCCTGGTGCCCAGAACTCTGAAGACAGATGCTGAGCACAATGGAAGGAGTACACTGAGGCTGGTTCTGCATCCATCAAACAAGTTGCTGCTGCTACCAGGAAAGTAAAAAGCAAGCGAATACTGAACAAAATTTGCACAGCTATTTGTGCAAAATTTGTAAGAGCTAGAATAAAATAGTGGCCAGAAAGTCAGCTACAATTATTGAGTCACAACATAATTGCAATATTTCCATATTTTTGTTTTACAAATGTCCTCCTCTTCCTTCATTCTTACAGCTACCTCTAGTGTTTTCTACTGGCCAAATCCAATAAAAGACAACTGGCAAGGCTAATGTGTACTTCACCAATTTCTAGGCAACCATTGAAAAGCAGAAATCAAAAGAACTTGAGCTGAGAGGCAAAAATGTAATGGCTAAAATAAAATAGTGGCCAGAAGGTCAGCTACAATTATTGATTCACAACATAATTATGATATTTCCATATTTTTCTTTTACAAAAAAACTCTTTGAGGCTAGACTATCTTAACCTCAGAAGACTTTTGAGAGCACAGTTAAAATGAGAAAGAAAACAACTATAATATGAATGGAGAAGTACTTAATAAAAGCTAGGACACCAAGATTTTAGAAGGACAGTTAAATAAGCCCTGCAGGATCTGGGAGACCATTCTACTGGATATCATGTTAACAGTGAAGGCAAATCATTTCAGATTCACTGAATGCCATGGATAGGAAGCTACTAAGTAAATAATAGAATCCACTCAAAGGGAAGAGAAACAGATTTTGGAAAACAGGAAGGTCCAGCATCAGGGTTAAGTACATCAAAACAGTTTACTGGCTAGAACTTATAGGCCACCTATATACCACTGCAGTAGACCAGTTGTCTTTAGACCCTGTCACCATTTGTACAACTGCAATCAATTTTTAACATTTTTTCTCTGCTTTTTTTCCCCCCAAATTCACCATGGTACCACCACTGATGTAGAAAAGCCAGGGCAGTTGGCTTACTCTAGCTGGCAGGGATAACAGGACTAGATTATCATGTCAATCTGACCTTCAAATCTAGATTCTGATAAGAATGACCCAATAAAGAAGTTTCTCAAATAAGGTAAGTTAGTATGGTGAACCCAAAATATGACCACTAGAAATTTTCCCTTTGGCAACCCAGAATTCATATAAAATGTTTTCACTTCTGTTTAAAGAAAACTCCTATATAATGAGAAGAGTCTTATCATAGAACAAATCTATTTCACTAGTCACTCAAAAGAAGACAATTCATACCTGTTCAGTTACTGCTTCTAACTCTGAGACCAAATGCCTTGGATAATTTCCATGCCATTCCTATCATTCTTGGATTCAGATTTGATAATCAAACTATGTATTTTGTATGCTCAACATAGTTGTAGCCCAAAATAGACTAATGTGTGTTTAATTCCTATATCTAAGCACCTGTAAAATATTTGTGCTTTTTTTTTTTTTTTTTTTTTTTTTTTTTGTGGTGCTGGGGATTGAACTCGGGCCCTTGCACTTGCCAGCCAGGTGCTTTTGCCATTGAGCTGTCTCCTCCAGCCCTAAGATTTGTGCTTCTGTATTTCACTAGGAAATCCCTGTCCTGGTCAAAAGGTACAAAAGCCTTTAAGATTCTCTGTGAGCTCTTCAGTGTCAATAAACTATCAATGGGAATTAATATTTAAGATTCTAATACACTTTCCCTGCAATTCTCTAATTTTTGTGTAATAGAAAGCAAAGCCCTGAACTGAGCTGAGTCTCATTTTCCTGTCTCTGCGGCCATTTTTTTGTTTTCTGCCAGCTCAGTTCCTCCAGCAACCAAAGATAAGAGCTGCTTTTATCTTGGTCCTAGAAACTCCCTGGATTCCAGGCAGTGCTGTGAGCCTAGAATTCAAGGATCTTAACTTGTCATTCTCTTTCTTTAAGCTGTCCATTGATGTTCAAAACAGTTGCCTTTTCTTTAAATCCATAAATTCTTCGTGCACATCCTCCTATTCTCTGGTAGGAGCCACTCAATTCCCCAAAGTCATCCTTGCAAATGAGCAGTTGATACCAGGTGACCACAGGCAGCGATTTGATCAGCTTTTGTCCCGCCACTGAATTCCCATCTCGGCATTTAAGCAAGATTTTGCCTAGTTTCTGAGCTGACTATGCCAAACATGCATTGAAATTCTCCACATTACAGGTATCAATGCACTCATGCTCTGGTTATATATATATATATATATATATATATATGTAAAACTTTGTAGGAGACCTAGAAAAAAAGTAGCAAAAACAGCACTAATAGAAGCAAAAAATAAATTTGATGGAAGAATGTTGAGAAGCTCACAGAATTGCCTGGGAGTGGTAAGTACCTTTTAGAAAATGGGCAGAAAATAACAAATGCTTTGTAGAAGGTGGGCTAGAGAAATAGCTCAACTGTCTAAATCACCTGCTTAGGCAAGCTTAGGCAAAGCATATGAAGAAGGCAGATCGATCCCTGGCACCACATGCTGGGCCAGCGCTGCCCCTGGAGTGGAGAAAAAAAAAAAAAAAGCTTTTTAGAAGGGACCCTATCCAAGAATATTCTGATGACGTGATTTAGTGTAATGCCACATAAATGTAATCTGTGGCCTCACTCAATCCTGCCCCTGGATATTGCCACAGCTGCACATAGCAAAAGTGTTCAATGGTAGATCCAAAAGGCATCACAAACACAGAACGTTGGGAAGTAGAAAAGAGGATGCAAAGCAAAGCGAAGATAAGAAGGCAAAAAAGAGTTCATTTCTGTTGGTACCGAACAGGAAGGAAACAGAGGAACTCTTTATTAGAGATTTCAGGGAAGAGGAGTATTTGATGATATTTGATTAAGACGTCAACTTCAACCATACCTTCCATTGCAGGGAATTATCAGTTGTATGACCCTGAGAAAATTATTGTATTTACTATCCATTATCTGTATTGTTTTACAGTGTAGATAATAATATCTACATCATGAAGCTATACTTGGGTAGAAATGAATTAATGTACACAAGGCAACTACAAGAGTGTGCAGCCAGAGGAGCTCAGTAGACAGTCTGAGTTCCTTCCAGGAAAGCTCAAAGACCCGGGTTCCATCCCCAGGTCCACAGCTGTTCTAGCCCTGTGCCATGCTGGCCACCAAAATGGCCACCATGGTAGTGCACACTTGTAATCCAGTCCTGGGGAGGCTGAAATAGGAAGATCTCTGTGAGTCAAAACTGTATAGTGAGGCCCAGTACTAAACGAATAAATAGACAACAGATAAAAAATAAAAAGAGTACATAGCCATAATATGCTTTTTTAGGCATTAGTTAATTAGTCATCCTAGTATGAGCACTGAGGAAAGAATAACATTAAAGCCACACAAGATTCTGAGAGAAAAAAAAAAAGAATGTACAGATACAAACAGAAAGATACATTTGTGCAATTGTTACTGGAACCAATTATAAAAGTGTCAAGGGAATAGCCAGGTCAGTTAGAGTTCTCTCACTTGTCATTTTCATACTAACAAAGTTACATCTTAATAGTTATTTTTTTTCACGAAGATAGTACATTTGTATCCAGATTGAAGTTGCATTACAAAAGTAGTTGATATTCTGGTTAGGTGTATATAATAGAAACAGAGACAATACAGTTGATGATCAAATACTAGTGGCACTTGGTAATTGTGAGACACAAGCGAAGGATGCCTTTATCACTACTTGAGTTCTTAGTTAACTTAATTATATAAAAAATTCAACCATGAGATGTGAGAATTATCAGACATAATCACTCTTAGAGAGAACACCACTGTATCTGTCAAGAAAAATAATCAAACACCACACTGTAAAATTTAGGACGAAGAACAGCTCTAAACATGGTTAGCTACCCTTTCAACACAAAAATTCATGATTTTCTGTTCATAAGCACAACATATAACCACTGAACAACCTCAATATATGTAATAGAATACACAGTAGAAGAAGCTTAAAACTTCAACTAACTGTGATGGCAAATCCTGTAAGATTCTGATTGGCCAATTCTGATGACAATGTGCAAAAATCTAAGTGGAAAAAACGTAACTTTCTTGAAAACCTAAAATGTATGAGGAGTCCTTTGTCATAGATGCTCAGCATCAATCTTTATTCCCAATTCTGTTTATCTAATTTTTTAATCCATGAAACTGGCTCATAAGATTAAAGAATTCCAAATCAATCCTAAAAGATTTTAAACTGTAAATGGAAAACTGTTTTGTTTGCTTGTTGTTTGTTTTCCTCGGTTTGTCTCTGAAAATAATTTCTCACAGAAAGGTTTTATTGACATTTGTTTAGGATAACTCTGTGTTGAGTGAGATGCTGTCAACATCTCTGGACTTCACTTATTAAAGTTCCTAGCATAGACCCAGCCGCTGTGACACCCGAAAGTATCCCACAGCTGCCAAACACTTCCTAGCAGTGCTGAGTGACAGAAGACCAGCAAGGAGCTCTCTGAAAAAAATCATACTGCAGAGGCAAACAAGGCGAGCTGTAGTGTGATCACAGAAACAAAGAAAAATAGGTCAGTGGAAGACATAGGGAACAGGAAATGACCTATGTATGTAAAGAAATATTGCTAATAGTGAGCATTATCCTTAAAATCATGGAGGAAAAGATGGAATGCACGCAAAATGATGTCAAAGGTAAGAGAAAATTAGAGACCTAATTAACAGCATAGATGCGTGTGAATGCACACACACACACACACACACACACACACTCACATGTACATGCACAAAGTGTCCAGATTGACTAAGATATTAATTTTGAACAGGGGACACGATAGCAGTTTGTTTATGTAGTTTGATAAGAGCAGTAATTTCTCAAGGGAGAAAAACTTAAAAAACAATTAAATATTTGCCCATAAAATGTTTAAAACTGTATAATAACACATTCCATAAAACTGTTTAAAGTGATATGTGAGAAAAAGAAAAAGTAGCAAATGAGTATTAGTGACAATATAAAGTGATACAAAAATCAGTATAAAAGAGAGAAATTGCAAAAAATAATCCAATAAAATATTGGAATCATTGGGCAGTTTTTGAAACATACATTATCTAGTGGAACTATTGAAATAAATTAGAAACAAATAAACTTCATATGAAATGACACTTTTATAATATTGAGATTTCCAACTGCGTGCAACATTTTAATGAGAAAAATTTTCTACAACTAAGATCAACACTCTCCTTGTTTTGGATGCTGAGTTGTTTTGTTTTGGTTTGTTTTGTTTGTATCTTAGGGAACAGTCTACAGGGTGTCCAGGGTCTCACTACTAGATCGGACTCGTAGTGATTCACCTGTCTATATCCTCCCAAGAGCTGGGATTATAGGCCTAGTCTCAATTGCTGTCTCAGTACACTCCAGGGGCAGGGCTGGCACAGTAGGACCCGGGGATCAAATTCCTGGCTCTTGTGCCTGTTTGCCGGTGCTTTAATCCACTGAGCTATTTGGCTGGCCCAGGATGCTAATCCTAATGATTGAAAATTATCTCTGCTTCTGAACAAATGAACCTAGTTATATTTTGGTAAAATACATACCTTGAGGAATGAAAAAATCCAATTCTTGGAGATAGAAGGTGAAGGAAATTTGTCAACAGAAAATGTCATCAGAAGGAACTAAAAATCAATTGAGGACTTCTAAACTACAGTATGGGTTTCTATGAGAAAAGAAATACATATAAAACTCAGTAAAAATGTCAAAAAATAAAAAAGAGAAACAAAATTTGAACATGATGTTCCCCTCTGGGCATTCTCTTGAAAAAATAAACATTGCATTACAGTCATATATGGAAATCTATGTTAATATAGCAGCAGAGTTTATAACAGTTGCTCTTGGAAGCAGCCTCTGGGCCCATCAACAAGTGAATGGATAATGAAAAGCTGTGGTGTTTGGACACAATGGAGTACTACTCTGCCATGAAAAGGGTACACTAGAGCCATTGGTAAGAATATGATTGCACCTGGAGGCCATAGGGTGAGTGACACAAATTAGAGTAGCAGCTTAAATATGCTTTGTTTGTTTATATGAGAAATCAAAAATATACGTGAGGTCAAAATAAGAGGTAGATGGCAGAAAGCAGGCAGATAGATCTTTTGTGGGAGAGAAGAGCACGAGAGATGAAAGGAAGATCAGAAGGGAGGAGCCAGGGGACGATGAAGGAAAATGAGACGCGGCTCACACATGTGCCAGCTTCCCACGAGGAGCCCAGCCCTGCTGTGGCACAAACACGTACTAACACAGAACAAAAGCTGAAGAAAAACGACTACAACTTTTAAAAATCAGTAGAGCAGTTCACCTAGGAATTGAAAATCCTACCACTGGCTCATTTTTCCTATGTGGCATAAAACATTTTCAGCAAGGCAAAGCTGTTAGGGCCGGCCTGATAGCTCAGCGGACGACAGCGGCTGCTTAGGCAGAGCGTAGCAGCCAGGGTTCAATCTGCAGCTCGCCGGGCCGGCCCTGTCCCGGGGCACGCTGGCATGACCATCGAGGCTGGGCGTGGAGGCCCGCGCCTGTAATCCCAGTGTTTTAGGAGGCTGAAAGCAGGAGGATCGCTACGAGTCTGATCTATTTAGTGAGACCCTGAACACCCTATAGACCTTGTCCTAAATGCATAAAATCAAAACATCAACAAAAAAAACTCTTAACATAAGCTATCTTCATATCTGTCCTACATTATTCTCTTCCATAAATCTAATCTTCACTAATCTGTAGAAAAATCAAAACAACTTCAGGAAGAGATGCAATAGTACTCTATTGAGCAATTAAAGGGCTGATAATCAGGTGAGTAAATCTAAATAACTGCAAATATATACAATTTGTGCCTTGCTTAAATGTCGTAATAAAGACTAAATGTAAATACTACTAATAAATTGTATTAAACCAATTTTATAGAAAGGTGTACTGAGTGACAGTAGGGGAGGAAGGTGAAACTTACCCTAATGTCTCACAAACAAACAGAAGATCTCCAGAGAGAGTGGGACTTTGTCTCTGGAGGGTGCAGGGTCCACCCCGTAGGGCCTGGGGACGGAGAGAGTGTGGAAGGAGAGGACAGGAGCGAGATGGGCAGACAGGCGGGCACTGGCGGTTGAGAGAAGGGGAAAGAGGAAGAGTTTGTAAAATGGAAGCATTTGGTAGTGGTTAAAGGGTGAAAGATCTAATAAGAACATGGACTGAAAACCCTGTACCTGTGAGACCTCATCTTCCCTCTGGGGTGGGTGCGGGGTGCAGGGCAATAGCACATCCAAAGCTTTTTTGCCCACAAAAGGAATGTGCTTTACAAAAGGAATTGGGTTTGCGTTTATTTCTTGCTCTGGAATGAAGCATTCTTGCCTGCTCCATGGGGAATCCTCCAGAGTCAGGCTGGAACAGGGAATTCCACCTGAGCCGTGTGCTGCCTTGGGCAATGACTGAGGAAGGTGGCACTTTACAGAGGACGATGTGACCTTGCCCAAAACTTGCTTGGAGTCTTGGCTTGCTTAACTCACCAGCCCTCCACTGCTCAGATCTGTGCAGTTCAACCAGTTTTCTGCACTGAGAAGTTCCTGCAAGACACCGACTTCATACACACATCCCCTAACACTCCTAATCTTTGAGACATTAAAATAATATTGTCAGAAGAGCATTCTTTCTTAGTAAAGACAGGATTAATTATCTATTACGTTTAGGTTAGTGGAATGAACAAGCTCTTTCAAACTCTTCTTTCTTACTTTTATTTTCTTTTAAGTTTTAGTCCTGGTCCTTGAGCTCAGAGTCTTTGCCCTGAATTCTATCTCCAAGCCTTTCAATTACTACTGCTCCAATTGAAACTCAGCCTTGCTTGGTCGATAAGTTAGTTGTTCAGACTGGGTTTGAATTTTCAACAATCCTACTTCACCCTGCCATGCAACTGGAAATCCAGGCATGTGCCACCATATCTGGCTTCTGGAGGTTTCTAAAGAATGAAAAGATATCATTTTCTTAAGTTCACAGTTCCATGAATATGTTTAAATGTTACTAGGAAGTTCTTATAGACTCAGTGAGGTGGAGAGGAAAGTAGGAAATACCTGGCGCTAACATGCTGGAGTCAGCTGCAGATTGGAGAAAAGACTCCTAGCCCTCCCTAGTCACGCTCTCGTCGCTGGTACACGATGCTCATTTTCCTGTCACTGCGACACGATACACCTCCTGCGGCTTAAAGGAGAGGAGGCTCACCTGGCTCACACTCTGGGCAGCTGGCTCCAGGCAGGGCAGCACGGCAGCCGGCCCTGGCAGACAGGACACTCACTGCACGGCAGCCAAAACGCAGACAGGGAAGGGAGGCTTGGGAGGGAGATGAAGCACTGCAGGTCGTGGCCCGAGGCCCTACACCTTCTGACCAGACACCATCTAACAGCCGGCCAGGGAGAAGACCCCATAATCCACTCATCTTCCACAGGCCCACTTATGATCCTAAAATATAAAGCGTAGATATGAAGCATAATAGCCCCATTGTAACAAAAAAGGAGTGAAAATGGATACAAATGTAAGGAATTAGGCAAACCCAGGTTAGACAGGGATCTGATTCCAAGATTGTGTAAGTGCCTCTGTGATACAGTCAGGACCCGGTTGCCGCCCACACACAGGGACCCGGAGACCTGAGAGCAGAACGTGAGACTGGGCTCTGACCAACATGCCTACCATAGCTGCTCCCTGCCCAGCAGCCTGAACCAGCGGCATTGGCATTCCTGCCCTTCCCTTTCCTATTGGCATCAATCAAACTCACATCTGGAATGACAATCCTAAGGAAGCACTGGGAAGGCATTGCATGCATTTCAAGTTCTTCAGATTTTAGTAAAATGAGATAAAGGTGGGTGCGAAGACCCCAACCAAGCACCGAACAGAGCTGGTCCCTTGATACAGAGGCCTCCTTGCCTTTCGATATGACCCAACATTAATAAAGCCCTGAAAGCTGCTTAGACTTTTGCATCACTAACTACAGATGGGACTGATCCATAATTACATAAATTACATAATTGTGCTATAATGCAAATTATTTTGCTTTGTTATACTTGTGTATTAGTGTTATATTTGAGGCTTTTACTTTTTTCTATTCTTTGGAAGATAATAACAGTATAATATCTACTTTATAGTGTAAGAAGAATCTATCCGTGGAATCAATGGAGCCTGGCTCTATTTTAAGACACAGTCCTTTATAGTTTTTTAAGTTAGTTTCATTGCCAATGATCACTATTTTTGCCAACACTAAATTCAGATATAATGAGGTATATTATGAAGGCTGAGAAATATAATTTGCTAGACTTGGTTCATTACATTGTTTCTTAACACAGAACTTGAAAATTTTGTTTTTTACAATTATCACAATTTTGATTATTTGTAGTATTTGGTTACTTGATTTCAATGTTTGCATATTTTTCTATACATTTCCTATGTGGATGGACTTCATCCCATAATATTTCCTCCAGTGGTTAGTGGAAACTGTATTGTCAACTCTTACATGTTCAAAGTGATGTGTTTTCCTTATAATGAAAAGCAGTTAGGGTGGAGACAGACAGTGAGTCCATGTATTCTCTCTCTCTCTCTCTCTCTCTCTCTCTCTCTCTCTCTCTCTCTC
>NW_004524598.1:4061781-4080875 GCF_000260255.1 Octodon degus
TACAGGGTCTCACTACACAGATCAGATTCATAGTGATCCTCCTCTTTTCAGCCTCCCAAGACCTGGGATTATAGGTGCCTGCCACCACACCCAGTCTCACAGCTCCCCCAGGGCAGGGTGGCACGGCACGCCAGGGATCCATCCCAGGTCCCTGCACCTGCCTAAGCAGGCTCTGTAGTCTGCTGAGCTATTGGACTGGCCCACTTTCTTTTTTACATATTCTCTCTTTATGATTATTTTGACCATTGCTCAGTTTGTTTCAGAAATTAATTACGTAGAGGAAAAGGTTTGGGACCAAATCTGATTTTTGTTATTGTCATTAATAAACTCCATTAAAACATGCCTCTTTTTTCAGTTTTACTCATTATTCTTTCTAGAACAATGAAAACTATGCTTAAAATAACTGGTCAAATGAATGATTTGATAATATTTGCTTTAGTGTTTCAGGAGTATTATTTTTGTAGTTTGGTAAACTCACTAATATTTTTGTAGTTTGATAAGGTCATGGCATTTCTTGCATGGCAGAAAGGTTATACTTAGTAGCATAGAAGGATCTCCTTTTTTCTCTGTACCTGGTTGTTATATCCCTGATGATCTTTGAACTACTCTGCTCCATTTTGTCTTAATTTGCATTCCTCTAACATTCCTACAGGATGCCTCATTCTACTTTTGGCAATAACTTTTCCTTCTTTGGCCTGTTCCTAAAGAGATTTTTTTCTTTTATCATTTTATTATTTTCCATTTACTCCTAAAGCATAGCAGATCATGTGCCACCTGTTTCCATCATCTTCCAAATTGTAATCTCATATCTTGGTATATCTGTTATTGCAAGACCAAGTGAGGTAAATGTTTTGGCCAGCTTTCCCAGTGCTAGGACAAAGCATCTAACACCCACAACACATGGACAAGAGGTTTATTTTGATTCATGTTTTGTATGAAGCCTTTTACGATTATGGATTTAGAACATTGATCTTGTAAACACTAAAGTTCAGGTACTCACTTATAAAATATATATTCTGTTCAACTGGATATTCTGTGTTGCTACAGTATGTACTACCATCTTATTTGCTGGTTCTATTTCTTGGGTTTCTGGAAAAAATGAAAATCTTCAGACAACAATTTGGGACTCCCTGGTGTTCGTAAAATGGCAATCTTTTTATGGTTACACTTTCATAAACGTATTATCATAATCCAATATCATTTTCACATCCACTCTTGTTAAACTTTGTTTATATGCATGAATAAAAGAAACATAACCAAGCCAGAGGTGCCCTGGGAGTACACATGCATTTATTTACTTATTTACTTATTTATTTATTTATTTATTTATTTATTTATTTATTTATTTTGTATATTAGGGAAGGATCGGTCTACAGGGTGTTCAGGGTCTCACTGTTAGATCAGACTCATAGTGATCTGCCTGTTTACAGCTTCCCAAGAGCTGGGATTACAGGCGTGCACCACCATGCCCAGTCCTAACTGCCATCTCAGCATGCCCCGGGGGCGGGCCGGCCTGGCAGGCTTGGGGATTGAACACCCAGATCCCTCCACCTGCTTGCAGGCACTTTTATCCTCTGAGCTAATTGACTGGCCCTGCATGTCTTTATTGAACTCAAAAATGAAAAAGAATCACTTTTAAATGTAAAAGTTTTGCATTATATATTTATATTTAATATTACACATTATATTTTGCATTATATTATATAGTACTGGCTCTGGAGTGTTTGTTTTGTTTTTAAGAAAGAGGCCTTTTTATGTAAATTTCTCCCTAATATATTCAGACTTGTATACTTTCTTTAATATAAGTTAGACTAATTGAAAAGTAATATCAAGTATTTCCTTCTACTTTTCTACTTTTTGAGGCACTTTCCTGATATATAATGGAATTGTCTAGGTGGGAAAGGTAGGTTTTAACAGAAGTTGTACTTATATTATCAACCTTCAGCAACCTAGATCAACACAGTCTCCAGCCTACTCAAGGTCTCCACTGAAAGGTCAAAGGCAGGTCCACTGCAGTGTGACGGCACACAGCACACAGCACAACGCCCAAGACCATGCCAACACACCTGACCCTCAGCACTTGGGTTTCCCCTGTTAACCCTGATCCTCTTCAAGGTGCCTTATCTCTCTAAACAGCACTAGTGCTTTTCTTAGTTATTTTTCTTGATCCATAGTTGGTGTTCAATTTACTATACTCTTCTCCCCTCATCACTGATATCCCTGCTTGAACTTTTTAACATCTCTTATTTTACTGTCTTCATCTGCCCTGAAAATAACTCAGGGAAGCTGCAACATCTTCCATATACGTGACTTCTTTTGTGTCCTTTTAATCATTGTTATGGACTTGTAGCTCCCTCTGTGCTTCACGTGGCAGAGAAAAAGAAAAACATGAACAGACATTGAATCATGCCAACACCTGACGAGAGGCATGTATTTAATTTCTATTGCTCTTTACGTCAAAGAATAAATCCTTGCTTTCTTTTAATAATTATGTGTGATATCGCCATTATTCACCTCTCGGTCTACGTCTCTTCCTACTTCTCCTTTACCTTGTACAGTTACCACAGGCTGTGTGAAATTTCTGGTTTGGTATACTATATTCTGATGTCTTCTACTTCTGCTCTTTAAATTCCCTAAAGAAAAAGTATGTCTCTTACTATTATGTCTGCAGCATCCAGTGTAGCACTAAGCCACAATTCCTATATAATATTCGTTGACTGAATAATGAAGATAATGTACATTTTTGAATGATACAATAATGATTAATTTTTCTATCAAAATTTAAACAGGGCCCATTTTATTTTTATAGGGAACTGATACATTGAAGCATAACTCAATAACATACCATTTTAAAAAATATTTGCATCAATCATGTAGATTACTTATATGTTTTACTGAATAAATTATTTTTTAAGGTTTTAAGAAATTGTGATTTCTGATGAACATGTATTGAATTCCTAAGTGGTTAAGGACAGCTCTACGTTCAATGGCATTCCTAAATTGGGCTGCATTTAATAAGTAAATATTCTGAGATATCTCTTAAGATTTTTGTATTGTTACTTTTCAAATAGTAAACAAAATGGTGTTTTTTGTAGTGATATTATATTGATGGGAAGATAGCTTGAAGGTCTCAGTGCCTGGTTGGCAAGCTAAGGACCTGAATTCAGTCCCTGGTACCACATCCTGTGCCAGCCCCACTACAAGTTTGAGCTGTCCGAGCTGTGTAGGGAGATTCTGTACCAAATAAATAAATAGATTTAGAGACATTATATTGAGATACAGAGGCTACCTTTGGGATTATAGCAGTGTGTTAGCTTCTGCAAACAGTGATGGGTCTGCTGAGCCGTATCATAAACAACATTAGGCCCAACTTGAAAGCACAGGGCTGGATTTGCCGAGCAACTCCCAAGATAGGGTGCCCAACCTGTGACTCCTGCTTGTAGTTCTGATGAATTTCCAAACTGAGAGAATCTAACAGGAAAATTTTATTATTAATATGCTCTATCTAATGGAGCAAACTACAACTTGCATCATATTTTATTCAATTTTAGATTAATTTCTTTGCAGAATCCTGCAATGTTTTGGGTGTTGTGCAAGGTAATGAAGAACTCGGGCTGTGGGGTCACAGAGAATGTCGCCTAAATCTGGATAAGCTCGTTTAACAGTTTCATGAGATCAGGAAGGTTGCATAACCTTTTAAATCTTTATTTTCTCATCTATGTAAATGGAAAGGATAGTTAATATTATGTGCTACATTGGATTGTGATAAGCATGGAATAAGATATTTTATATAAATGATTAGCTTGAAATTGTATATATGTGACTATTTCCTGATTTTTTATTTTATTTTATTTTTTTATTTTAGGGAAGGGTCTACAGCGTGTTCAGGGTCTCACTACTAGATCATACTCATAGTGATCCACCTGTTTACAGCCTCCCAAGAGCTGGGATTACAGGCGTGCGCCATCACATCCAGTCTCGATTGCCATCTCAGTGTACCCTGGCGCGGGGCCGGCATCCAGGCCCAGGAATTGGACCCCTGGCTCCTGAGTCTGTTTCTAGGTGCTTTAATCCTCTGAACTATTTGGCCAGCCAATATCTCATGTGTTTTGTGTAAAAGCAAATTCAGAATTCTTAGCTATATTATTACTGTTCAATCAGACATCGCAACTTCAATTGGTAACTTCTCTGGAGATATTGTCAATAAAATCAAAGGAGACCAATACTCCTAAAAGTCAAAAAGTCAGTTTGATCATATGTTATCTAATTGAGTCTACAGTCTATACAAAGCTACTGATAAGAAACTATTCCAAAGTTGCATCTAAAAACAGATTGGGCCTGGCCTGACAGCTCAGGGGACTAAAGCGCCTGCATCAGCAGAGAGCAGAAGCCAGGGTTCAATCCCCAGCGTGCTGTGCCGGCCCTGCTCCTGGAGTGTGCTGAGATGGTAATTGAGACTGCGTATGGTGGCGCACATCAGTAATCCCAGCACTTGGGAGGCTGAAAACAGGAGGATCACTACAAGTCTGATCTAGTAGTGAGACCCTGGAGACCCTGTCCTAAATACATAAAAGAATAAAAATAAAAACAGAAGATTAGATTTGTTGTGCATATGATAGTCAGTACGATGTCAGTCTTTTCTGGGTCATGCCTACCTCCCACCAAGGCCTCTCTGCTATTGCACAGATCCAAGTTAGTATGGATCATCCATATGCAGAACGGTTTGGTACAGTGATTGTGGGTGGCTTCTGAGAAAGCAAAGACTAAATGAAATTCATTTCATCATGGGATCATGCTTGAGATGCAAAACGCATTTTAAGAAGGACCCCATCTTGCTGTATCATCTTCTACACGTGACCCCTTTTGTCCTCATTTTCAAACAAGATGCAGAAGGAATCCGCGTACACTGGGTGAGAGCACATGAAGTTTTTATTCCTGAAAGAGTAATTAAAATGGCCTTAGCCAACATCTCTTCACATTATATGCATGCATTTCTGAAAGGAGAAAACCCAGCCTGACTGCAAAGCATAACTATAAATGGTCAGAATTACATTTTAATCATAGTTGTACAATAAATAAGCCTGTCAAATATAAGATTTGAAATTCATAGTGTGCTTCCTTTTTACGCTCATATGATTCATTTTGCTGTTCTGCTAATGGGGCTACCTCTAAATAGCCATGAGTGTTAATCTTAAATAAAAAAATTAAAAGTCTAAATATTACTTTTTTCTTTCTCTCAATATTATATTCTTTCATAAGCTTATTGGGGCTGGAATTTTGTCCATCTTTGGGTGTAATTTTTCTCAATCACATGATGCTATAAACATTTATGATATAATAAAAATAATAATAGTTATTTTCTAAACTTATGCAGCATATATCTTCAGAGAGAATGCTGGAGGGCTAAATCTGTTACCTCCTGCTAGAGCAGATCTTTATGTGCTGTGAAATAGCTGACTGCCTCAGAGACCTTCACTTCCACCTGACTTAAACAGTACCTGTATTGAGAATTTCTGAGAATTCTCCCTCCTTCCATATATAGTATTGACTATCTCCTCTGAAGCACGTCAAATTTCTCTTACATGGAATGGGCTTCAATTGATATCCTTATTCATACATTCTATGTCAACTTCAATCCACATTTTTATAGCCATCTTAAATCTTTAGTCTCTAGAATTTCTGGGTCCACAATACTCTGAGCAGACTATTATCTTGCTCAGTGAAGCAAGACTGCTTTACCCTCACTCCTCCTCTGTCACCTTAACTGGCTGGATTTCTTTTCATTGATAAATTTAACTCAAATTGTTTTTCTTTTTTAGATATTCTCTAAACTTTCTTATTCCAGTTTATTTCCTTGACATGATATGTGCTTGATTACCTAAAATATTTCCAGTTCTGGGGCTTTCAATCTGCCCCCGACTAGTCCCCTCTTCATTCTTCAGTCATTCTCCTTATATAGTGTTCTTCCATGGCTAGAATCCTTTTCTACTTCCTATCAATAATCACAAGAAAAGTAGGGATTTTGCCATCAACAGAGGAATTCTAAGCATTACATCCAATGAACATCTCGTGTCACGGAAAAAGATGCTCAAATTACTTTAAAACTGTATGAAACCTCAAAATCACTTTTTCTTTTATTCTCTGTACACTACTGTGTGTAAGAGGGCATGCACGTGGGGCAAAGGAACAGAGAAGGACGGAGACGGACAGACAGACAGACAGACAGACATCAGAGCGGACTTCTCCGTGTTCTTCCCGGGTAGTGCTTCCGAGAGGCAATCGCACATAAATGGACCCTCGCTGATGGCTCTTCTGTGCACTATGATTTCAGCAAAGACCCTCAGAACAAAGACAGTGTTTTCATCTGCAACAAAAGGCAAGTTTTTTAAAGTTGTTTTTGAGGTTTTTGTTGTTGTTGTTGTTGTTATTACTATATGGTATAATAAAAACCTATTTCTGCTAGTGTAAATATAAGTTGTGATCTCTACAATGAACAACCTGGTTTCCATAACCCATGCCTGCTCGCCTGTAACACAGCCCCCTATCTGTGAAGGGAACTTCCAAGCCTCTTCACACTGCCTTATGGCTGTGGAACACATCAAGCAGAGCAAGAAATGATGCTCTGACTGTGCTATCTTTGAAAACATTAAAGCACTTTGTCTCCTATCTGAGGGTTTACATTTTTGTTTATGTTTTTTCCTTTCTGAGCTCCTAGGAGAAAGGTGGTATTACTGGTTAGTAGGATTAAATTCAAATCCTTCTTTTCCCTGAGAGCACTGAAGATGAAAATCAAACATTGAAAGAGGCATTGTTTCCTGCAAGAATAAGGATTAGACTCTAAGGGAAAATTAATAAGAGTAGAGGGAAGTTCATTTGTAATCAACTGGGTAATAAAAGGCTCTCCATTCTATAGCCTTGCAATTGGCAGGTCCTGGAACAATGGCTTCAGGCCGTGCATAAGGAAGTCAGTGCGAAGATAAAAACCTAAATGGTGTCCAGTTATTGCTAAGAATGTTTTAAAAGGGGAAACAAAAGTATGTCATCATGTGATCATGCTAGTCGTGCTGTATCTGAACAGGCAACATTCTTCCTGTGGTTTGGTGATAGAAAGTCTACCCCTTTTGCATAAGGAAAGATGCATGGATGAAGGTTACAAGGAAATTCCGGATGGCTACAGTCAGGAATCTTGGCCACTTCATCTGAAAGAGGAGAGAGTGAGGGAAGCCCAGAGTGCTTGAAATGGAAGGACAACAATAACAAGCTGTAGGATCATTATCCCTTTCTGCAGTCCAGATGTCAACCCTGGATCTTCTCAGGGCTTCTTCATCGTGCTCTGGCTAAAAGGAGGACACTGTGTCTCTCCCAGTGAGATTTAAAAGAAAAAGTGCTTGGGGGAACCACAAATGAGACATTAGCAACAGTTTGAGTTCTTGCCCTGGATGGACTTTATATTGTTATTTTTCTTTAATTTTATGTAAATGGTACAGGGTCTCACTACACAGCTCTGTCTCATAGTGATGGCCTTGTTTCAGCCTCCACATCACCAGGATTACAGGTATGCACCACCACGCCCAGGTCTGGTGGCTGGCACGGTGCTGGCATGGCACATAGTACCAGGGATTGAACCTGGGTCCTTGCACTTGCCTAGGCAGGCATATACACAGCTGAGCTATCTCCATGGCCCCAAGGCCTTTACAATGTTGATTACAGTAGTCCACTAATGAGTTAGAGATATGTCAACATTGAATGAAACTTTCCACAAATCTAAGGTGGTAAGCCATGCCTCTTATGTTAAGAGGTTATAAAAAAGTCAACATGTTATATACATTAAATCTGAAGTAGAAAAAAGGAGAATATCCTACAACTCTAACCAAAAATACCAGGGTGACTATGTCTATTCAATTAAAAGAGCCCCTAAATGGAAACAGATGGTATGAGTAAGGCTGATCTTGTGGCTAATACAGGCCTGTAAGTGGGAGGGAAACAAGGCAGGCTTGTTTGCGGAAACCAAATGCAACCACCACTTTGTTTAACACTAATAGTATATGGGCCTTGCTCTTGGATTCTTCCAGGCTTCTGACACTTGATTCTCACTATACCATTCTCAGTAATTTTAAGCAAGATGATTTAAGGTAAATTCTATGACATTGACTTGAAAGATAGCCAAAGAGGACAAATCGAACAGACTGGTGTAAGTCTTAGGAAAAATTGTCAAGATAATGCTGAATCAAAGGATATATTGTCAGACAATAATTCTTCTAGGGCTCTGGCATCTTTCTGTACATCTGGAGAAGAGAAGAAATGGCAAGCATTCCTCTAGATCAGTGGTGGCAGACCCACATGCCACATACACCACATCATCATGGAAAGCTCTAAAATATTCACCATCTCTGTTCTGAATTTATCCCTCAATGATGTTCACATGACACTCTTGGAAGATAAACTTGATATCTCCCTGCAAAGGATGTTTGGTATGACAAAGATGTGTTCTTTTAGAACAAAGGTTTACTGTTCAAAATTAAAGATTTCATTTCCAAAACTTGAAATTCCTTTCTTCTAATGCAAACCACTCTGATATGCAGGTACTTGGCCCACATACATCATAGTCTTATGCAGCACCTGCATAAAATAAAATTGAAAAAAAGTGGACACCCACCTGCAAAAATTAAAAGAAATACAATTAGATCCATATCTTTTATTATAAACAAATGTCAAGCCAATAGAATCGAAAGTTCCCAATCTTTTATAGGTTCAAAAACACAGTTGTTCACTTATTTATCATCGTAAGTAAATCTCTTCTCTAATGTTGATTTATTTTGTAACTAGAATTTTTATCACTGTCTGATTATTGGTCATACCTACTTGATTCTAGAAAGTGAATCAATAGCCATAAATAAAATAGCTGTGAAACTCATAGCTTGCCTATATGCATCTGCTACTTTTCATATTAAAACTTGGATCTAATGTCTTCTCTCTTTGATATAGGTTGACTCTGAGTTTGATTTGACTAATCATATGGTATGGGAGTGACACGCTAGTTTAGGCCAGTAGCCTTATGAGACATAACAGCTGCTACTTTCGTTATTTTGTTAGCCTGAAGTCCTGACAATGAAATCCAAGTTGTCCACCTGGAGAGAGAAAGGTCATGAAGCTAAAGAGACCCAAGCCAGCAGCTGGCCCTAAGATGAGGCCAGCTTGGCCACTCTAGCTCGATTATTGTCTGAAATTGAGTAAACTTAGCCAGCATTCCACTGAATGGTAACAAACTCAATTCCCAAATGATGGAAGCATGATAAATGAAACACAAAGTGTCATGATTTTATGTTGCATAGTGCAAGGAAAAAAAGATCGGAAATGATTAGCAATAATTAATTAAACAGATACTGGCTTTTCTTTCCTCACATGCATCAATATGTTTCTATAAGAAACATGAAATAGGGTTAAAGAGAAGACCTTCCAAGAAAATGCTGGAGAAATAATAGCATGAAGTGATCAGCAAACTTCAGAGAATGTAAAATCTGAGTGGAGGAAGTTTGAGAACTTATTGGATAACAGTGATCAGACACGAGCACTTGAAAACCATTGAAACTCAAATGAGCTCTGCCCAGTAAGTCCATAAGCTACATATACGAAATCAAATTCACCACTCTCTCTATTACAAATCCCCATATCGGTAAGGCCCTTCTTTTTCCTATGCTATTATTCATCTGTGAAACTCACTTAAATATCCTCTTCTCCAGGCTGATCTGTCTAATTTCTCTCCTCTGGGTTGGTATTAACTGCTGTGCTATCATTGTGACTTACATTATGTTCTATGGTGTTCATGTAGTAATCTTTCTGTCTCAGACTCACAGAGTAAACCTTGGAGTTCTTCGGAGTCAGACATTTAACTCCCCCCATGACCTCTATCACAAGTTCTCTGTAAATGAAACGGCAGTGTCTTCTGGCTTCTACTTACATTTCATTCATTTATCCTGTTCTTCTTCTTCTTCTTTTTTTTTTAAATGTGTTTAGTACAAGGTCTACAGGGTCTCACTACATAGATTGGACCTGTAGTGATCCTCCTGTTTGCAGCCTCCCAAGTGCTCCCAGCAGGTGCACTCAACCACGCCCAGTCTCAATCACCTTCTCAGTGAGTCCCGGAGACAGGGCCAGCAGGGCATGCCAGGGATCAAACACCAGCCTCTGCACTCTGCCTAAGCAGGTACATTAGTCCACTGAGCTATCCAGCTGATCCTATCCTGTTTATCTCCTACCTAGTATTTTATGTTTTATAGGCTCACAAATATTTAGATCAAGTTGAAAAAAAAAAAAGTTGATTTAGACCTATAGCTGCTTAATGTGTTACTGAGTCAGTGGTAAGGAAACAAAGCTTTTATTAAGAAGAAAAGTGCATTGTGCTTCTTTTGGGAAGAAAAATGAGACAGCAGATATAGAAGTCTCATACAAAGGACCTGGGAGAAGCTGGAGCCTTTTCATAGTAGCACCTGTCAAATGGAGCTGTGATGTGGACCGCTTGACAAAGTAGGCTGGTGACTGTCAAAATAAATAATCAGCTTTCCAACTCTGAGTAATGACTGCACTGCACAGGGACACTTGAGGGGAACACCCAACAGAACACTAAATTGGAAAGGAAACTGGAGCAGTTGGCAGCTAAATTTCAAATAATTCTGGAAAATTCCAACCATTCACCGGGTGCCATGACAGAGGGAACAGTTCCAAAAACTCTTCTGATAAAGAAATCTACTTTAGTTAAGAAATCAGATCTCTTCTGACGGAGTGCCAAGAAGTTGGCTTCTGCTTTTTCAGTACAGAAAAATCCCTGCTGTGACTGCGGTATTCTCTGTGCAGACGCTCCACCGACTGCCAGCTATGTCGTCAGACTAGAGCCGCAAGCTGGACCCCTGTGGAAGCAGGCTCACGCCAAGGGAAACACCGTCCAGGGGAGCCCTTCCCGAGCCCTGCTCCATTCCCACTTCCCCTCAAAGAGATAACTGATGCGGTCTTCCCCTAGGTTATGAGAAGTGGGCTTTTATTTTCCATATCACCAAGCAAGGTTTTTTAACATCATTACGAAGAAATCTACTTAAGTCTCTGCTGATGATGGCATGATCGGTTTTTTTTAGGGGTGGTTGTACTTAAATAAGCTATTTCATGACAACTCAAAAAAACCAAACAAACAAACAAACAAACAAACAAACAAAAACCCTGCACAGATTCCTGCTCTAATTTTAATAATACATCACAACGGAAGAATATACCATTAGTAGAAGAAATTTAAGTATGTAAAAATACAGTTCCGTTAGAGTCATTTTAGATTAGATTTTCTACTACCTTTCAAGTTCAGAGTCACTGATGCGAGTACATGTTTGTCACTTTGCCTGACTCTTTTATGTCCCTGTTCCTGACTTAAGACAATCTTTGTGCTATCAAACTCTTAGTGAAAGAGAAAAGAAAGACATTAATCTTCTCAGGAGTTTTGGACATTTCTAGATATTGTTTAGCTGATAGTATGATGGCTTGCTTCCTTAATTTTATTAATTTATGTCCTTCTTTTACTTATTCCTCCTTTTTCTCTTTTATGCATTGTATTATTTTTTTGTTTTGTTTTGTTTTTGTTTTTGCGGAACTGGGGATTGAACTCAGGCCCTTGCGCTTGCCAGGGAAGTGCTTATTCTACTGAGCCATCTCAACCAAGTCAATATAAGCCCCACATTGTCTTATATTGACTTGGTTCCCAAACATATTTTTGGGAACTTGATTAGTGTAAGAAATAAACAATTTTGAACAGAAAATCTGTGAAACAAAATGAAAGAAACAACTCATATCTGAAAACATGCAATTAATATGTTTCTTTCTAGTCAAAATAAATTGCCATACCTTTACTTAATTCAATACCAAGAAACTAACTCAATTAAAAAAATAAAAAGATTCAACTAGTTATTTCTTAAATAAGGACATATTGATGTCAAAATGCATGTAGAAAATGCTCAGCATTCTTGATTCTCTGGGAAATGCAAAACAAATCTACAAGTAAGAATCCCCTATGAGAAAAACTATTGCTCAAAGGCAAAATGTAACAGCTATTGGTAAACATGCAGAGAATAGGGAACATTTGCACAATATTGGTGTGAATATGATTTTGCACAATCTTGATGGAAAATCCTGTTGAAGTTCTTAAAAAAAATACAAAATAAAAAAAATAGAACCATGTACGGCTCAACAGTCGCAGGCCCTGAGTATACATCCATCCAATGGATGTGAAGTCAGTATGTGGAAGATATATTCGTGGTCCGTGTTTATTGCTACTTAGTTCACAAGTCTCAAGATAGAGCACTACCCAAAATGTTCATTAATGAATGAATAGACAAGATGGCGGAGAACATATGCACAACGGAATACTCTTAGGTCACACAAAGGTAGTATCTTACATTATTCGTGACAATCTGTATGGAAACACAGGTCATGATGTTAAGTGACGGAAACCAGGTACAAGAGCACAGCTAACTCATAAGCTCATGAACATGTAGAGATTTAGAAAGTTAATCTCACAGTGAAGAATAAAATGATGTTTGTCAGGGGCTGTTGACATCAAAGAAGGTATTATTTGTTTGTTTGTCTTATATGTATTTTAGGGAAGTTCTACAGGGTGTTTAGGGTCTCACTATTAGATCAGACTAGTAGGGATTCTCCTGTTTACAGCCTCCTGAGTGCAGGGATTATAGTTGTGCACCACCAAACCCAATCTTAATTGCTGTCTCAGTGTGCCCTGGGGGCAGGGCAGGCAGGACAAAGAAGGCATTGTCGAATTGTCAATGGAGCAAAGAACACAAAATAACATCTCAATAAGAATAAATGGAAGAAATAGATCTGGGCTACAACATAGAGACTATTGTTAAGGAAGGTATATACTTGAAAAATGCTGAGAGAGTGGGTACTACAGAGTCTCACCAAAATGATAGCTATGTTAGGTGACACACGTTTTAACTAAGCCTAATCATTGCATCATGTATATATAACGTTAAAACCTTATTCTGTGGACAGTTAATTATACAATTTAAATTTTTATTAATTAAAAAAATAATCTTAGCCATTTTATTTTAAGTGCTGGCTTAGAGTTACATTGGCTGGAAGCTAGAGTCTCTATTATTTTGATAATGATATTTATCAAGCCTTGCAACCATTAAAGACATGTTCTGTTGACAAAATGAGTATCCAAACTCAAGATTCTCCCAGGTACTTGGGACCATGTGACCAACTGACTGTGTCAGAAGGGATGGGAGAGGTGGATTCTCTTGAATATTCATGGCTCACAGAGAGAGGGAACCAGGCTGCCCATGCTTCTGTCCACTGATCTCAGCACAGGAGGATTTCACTCAGTGCCCGCTTCATGCATCCATCCAACCCAGCCTGGTGGCCAGCCTGGTGACCAGCACATCCAAGGCATTCTACCTCCCGCAGCAGTGATTCTGCTTGGCAGGCCTTTCTTCTCTGAAGCCTTCCCTGCTCATTTTTCTTGCTGCCTCTGCAGGGTCAATAATGTGTCTGCCAGTAAAGCGTTGTCTCCTTCCATTTCCTATTCCCATAACCACAAGGTGGAGGAGCAGTTCCCCGGTTGAAAAAAGAGCATTTGTCCATTAATAACCACACTAGTTTTGCAGCCAAATCCCTTGTTGACGCTCTGGTCATTTTTAACCTGGACTACTCTAACCACATTCTGTGCTGTCTCCAAGACCTTATTCTCCTCTCTAGTTTAAAGTGATATGCACACTCTGCAGATCAAATCATTTTCTAAATCCATTTAAGTTATGCCCATGGGAAGAGAGAGCCTGAACTTAGCAACATAGCGTACAGGAAGTGTCTTGTGGAATTCAGAGACTTGTGTCTAAATGACACATTTACATATGTTAGATGATGGCAGAAACTCCACATGATAATTTTTTTGGTATTCCAGCCATCAAGAAATCTCAGGATGCTATTATAGTTTTAATTACTATTTCTGACAAATTAGAAGAATTTCCCCTACTTGTGATCCACCTTATTACAAAGTACTCAAAATATCTTGTCTAATTTTACAATCAGTGAAGTGTCCAAATACCACTGTCTTGTTGTTGTCATCTGCTACTTTGAGGTATCCAAAGCAGCAAAAACAGTTATTAAGAAGGGCCTTGAGGGACAGGTATATCATCCACTACAATCTTCAGATAAAAGAAAAAGCAAGAGAAACGTGAGACAATGATTGAAAAAGAGCAACTTTTTGCTACCTCTGGAAACTAATATCCTGGCATCCAAGACATTTTTTGTGGCTTATATTTTGGAATGACTCTACCCCTGCACAAAAGAGTTACTTCATTACCAAAAGGTGAGCCATTTCCTGTCTACGCCGTTGTTGAATCAGATTAAGTACTATTTTATCAAAGGAACTTTGGCTGTCACCCCGCATTAATCATTTTCAGAGAAATTATGATTTACTTTAGACCTAAGACCGATGGATCTTTATTTCTAGATTTCATTTTGGCAACATTGAGCCTTACCTCATGTGTAAGATTATTACCGAAACAGTGCTTCTCCAAATTGTCTTCTTTTTTTCTTGTCCTTACCAAAAAAAGAGAGGAAAGATACCATTAATTACTTTCAAATATTCAAGTTAGTAACCCTTTGTGGCTGCCAGTGCTAGATCAAATATTGTTTGCACATAATCCTACACAGATGTGAAGCCAATAGGGATCTGAACGACTGTGTGCTTTTACACGTCTTTTAGCTAAATTAAAAATCCAAAAGCTAAATCTTGTGCTCTGGGGCAGCATGTGAATTTGACATTTCCTGGCGGCCATTAGAACCATAAGCCGAAGAAAAGACTGTATTCATTCATTTAAGTGGTTTGTGACTGCTAAAGATTAAATATTTACAATGTCTTTTATCCTTGGATACAACGTAATGATTTCATCATTTAAATAGCCTTTTACTCAACTGTAGTTGCATCCCATTTAGATTTTAGAGACATACATTTTAAATAGTTTGTGTCTCTTTAACCATTTCAGTAACTACCAGCAATAAAAGGAAATGTATAGCAAGTCTCAAGGCATTGAAGTCATGAATTTAATTTTGTTTTTGTCTTCCCTTTTGAATCCTGCACTATTAACTCTAAAATTTTGCTTTAAATGGTCAGTTAAGAAGTTGTTCAGTGGATGGTCAGTAATGGATTCAAAGCTTCTGCTGATGAAGGCATGACTATGCACACAAATATGGACCGGCAACTACCTAGTGAACCAGGACAGGTCCAATGTGGCTGCTATAGAAGCAATTGAAACAGTGTGCCCCACTGAAAATGAAGGGAGGAACTTTGTTGTACTGATGCTTGTTACTGTATCTCTGTCTTTGTTTCTATTTGTTTTTGCACTTTAAAATAAAATTTAAAAAAATAATACTTTCCCCCAAAATTGATTACATAGTTAATTGCTTTTCCTTTTAGATAGTCCTAAAAGTTCCTAAACATTCTCATATTCAGAAATGACAAATGTGTTTGTATATTACATAATTATATGTATGATTCAAACTAAATCCCATTTATTTTAAGCAGAAATGTAGAAACAACATTTATTTGCCCCTTTTGCATGTAGTTCTATTAATCACAAATTTCCTTTATATGGATATTCTCTTTTACACTGACAAAAAATTTAAAAATGTGTGATAAAAACTATCGTTATAAATTTATAGTTACCTTATGTGAGATACACACAGGATGCAGTCTACTAGAGCATGTGTACCAATCCTTGTGGACAGCTCATTTCATAGTAGTTGACATCAACGATTACTTCACACATGGTTATCCTAAAGCAACTCTCTAAAATATTATATTTTTGTTTGGATTATCTGTCATATCATAGTTTATGGCATGATGAGGTTAAAAATGAAATGAAATTAATAAAGTTTAATTGGGATTTTCAGGCTTATCATATGCTGATCTCTAATATTAACATAAGTCATATACAATAGTTTGATTCTTTATTCTCCCTCATGGAGAAAAATATATTGTTTATGAATGTGAAAGATGTAGCACAGGAAATATTAAAAACAAACTAAAACGCTGATATTTTTAAGCTTTAAGATTCAATTATTTTGTTTGTCTGACAGAAGCAAAATGTGCAATACTTTACTAACATACTGAAATCGTATCATGAAACAATATGCTTGAAAGCACAATGAACATAAAAATCAATATATAATGAGAAGACAGTAGAATACAGATACTGTTGGCAAGTGAGCGAAACCAAGGAGACCCTGGATCTGCCCCCTTAGACTCTCAGAATATAAAAAGACTCAGATAAATGCCTCATCCAGGATCAAACAATATTCAGCTAGAAACTCACAAGCTGGGGACTCACCGGAAAATTATATGGAGGGTAACATGTAGACATGGTGTCAGAGGTAAGTTAAAGGCTCCATATATGGAGAAGAATGCTTTTCAAATGAAAGGAACAATGAACACATGTAAAAAATAAGCGTGAACAGCCTCATAAAGGAGCACCATACTTAGATCTGTGGCCTGGAAAGGAAGATGAGGAGAGGGCAAGACCGATGAGGGAAAACACAAGGCGGGTTGCAGGCATTTCGGTGACAATTCCGTGGGTCTGATTTCATGGGTTGCTTGATATAAAATTCTTATTTTTTTCCTATTTATTTATTTATTTATTGCAATGCAACAGGAACCTGAGATGACTTCTGATCACTGCAGCCAGAACCTCCATATTTATTGATCACATTTACATTGAGGAACATAGTGGGGGGGTTATTGCATGAGACAGAGAGCAGCAGAGATCTCAACATAATGAGGATCTTAAGTCTATGAGGACGTGGAGAGACACAGCAGGTTAATCAGTTTGTCCTTTCCCTCAGGTAAAAACTATTATTATTATTATTATTATTATTACTACTACTACTACTCAATTCTCAAGGTAACAGGATTCTTCAGGTGATGTAGTCTTGCCCTTTCAAATGAAAAAATGTATCATGTGATCAAGTTTTTTAAAACAATATCAGGTAGTTAGTATGGATCTATTACACAAGGGATAATCTCTTGTTAGCCAGAGATATCAGAGATGAAGAGATGAGAAGAGCATGAGAATTGTTCATAATGAACAGATTTTTATTATTTGGAGAAAGGTGTGGAAGGTTGAGTTTGAGAAAGCTATGGCATAATTCCTATGTGGTAATCATCTAGAGATGGGGAGAGTATCATTTCGGTTTCTTCTATCAAAATCGGAAGTGCAAATACAGATATATATTTATATAAGAGGAGATTTATTATGAGAATTGACTCAAATAATTTTGGAGTTCAAGAAATCTTTTGAAAGGTTTCCTGCAATTTGGATACCTAGTGAAGCTAGTAATGTCATGCAGTTGAAGTTCAAATGACTGAACATGGTTTAATTCCAGGTCTGAGGCCAAGGCGTGTGGAGTAGAGGGACGGAGCACTCGTCTGAGACCTGGAGTCCACACCTGGAGAATCATGAGCTCCAACTCCCAAGGGCCAGGAATGATAAGAACCAAACTCAAGAACAAAGAGACAATGTTCTCTTACTCTGAGTTAGTTCAGTTCAAAGGTTCAAAGCAACATGCAGTGTTCAACCTGCAATAGTGATGGCAAGTCTTTTTGATTCAGACTATTGACCAAGGCAGTAATCTCTTTTGGAAATATACAGAAATAATGTTTTGTCAGTTATCTGGCATTCTTTAGTCTAGTCAAGTCAGCATGTTAAATTATCCATTTTAGCACTGTCACTTGTCAATATGAAATCAGTAGACAAAACCGTAAACTATACCTAACCATCCAATAAAAGCAATCGCAAAGTCATAACGCCATTGGCCATCATACAATTATTGCATGCACTACTGATAGCACACTGACACCTTTCTCAAAGGAGCAGCTTTAGTGACATTTATTGAGTGATATTTATTCTGTAACCTCCCATAATTTAAAAACTATTGTCTAATATTAACTTCATGTACATACTAGTATAAAATCAATACCTTATATGGTGTATCCTAAGGGGATAAGAGATAATACACAACATTTGATAAAAACACTCAAGTGTTTTCATAATACAAAAAAAGAGAAATACTCATGATGAATCCAGTCTTTCTTCCCGTTACTGATCACACAAATCACAGTTGGTTTTCATAGCGACCCCCTTCTATTTCCCATTCAATACTCTTGTTGATTTCAGCCAGTTGTGTTTTTGCCCTAGGGCAGTGGGCTATACTTTCATTCCTGAGTGCTACGGGTTGCTCCTAGCTCTGTCTGGATTGGGTTGCTCTACTTTTCCATCAGCTTTAATCACAGGACATGTTACTACTTAGAGATGCCCTAAGAGGAATACCAGACATCCTCTTCCTAGACTTTATTAGGAAGGAGTACTTCTATTTTGCCTTGGAAATAAAGATCACTCAGCCCAGCCAAAACCACAAGTCCCCTCTTGGCCTAAGGACTGGAAAGAGGCCAGATGCCCATCTGAACTTCTGGTTCAGTGGAATCAGTGTTACGTCTCCTTGTAGAAATATTCCTTTTTCTGGATCTAAAACTGCTAGGTGAGAAGAACCTGAAGTTATAAGAATAGGAAACAACCTTATTTCCTGGTGGGTCACTAAGAGGAAAGTGAGTGATTCACTTGCAGCCATTCATGTCATTTCTGAAGCCGTGAATCCTAGCTATTAGAGAATTCATCCTACAATGAATGCCAAGTCTGAGCATATTCAGCCTGCTAAGGAATATTACCCAACTCTGCAAGCTGATGTCACCTGGCCAGAGCTATCACTGAGCTTGTTAAGCATTCGTTCTACCATTCTATCAATTCAGCTATCTCAGCATGGTAGATAACATGGTAAGATCAGTGAATTCCTACACTTCTAGGACTGTAAAGTGAACTCATTGACAATAAATAATTTTGTGTGAAATAGTAGCATGAAAGATGAAAGATGATTGGAACCTTACAAAAATCATTCAGAATAAAGACATTAACCAACCTATGTCAATTTCACTGGTCCCACCAAAAAATGAGTTGGATTACTTTGAGAATAAAAAAAAAAAAAAAAAA
>NW_004524598.1:4081462-4094779 GCF_000260255.1 Octodon degus
TGTGGATAACACCCAGTTATGAGATTTGGGGAGAGATCTTTCTTATCTAGCTAGCGCAGTGGCCATGATTCACTAAGGCGCCCATCTCCCAGGGTCCCCTTTCCACAGGTGCGCTGATATACTTTGTTCAAGGATACAAATGCAAAACTTATGTCACATTACCTTGCACAGTGCATCCCAAGACTGAATGTATGACCCTAAAATTTCTGCATCCCCGCTATCTAAACATCGGTAATTTCCAACCAAGGGGAATGAAGCCTAATTCACTCCTGTTTGTGAAACGAGATTCTACCTTCTAAAATATGGAAAACTAATTAACATTTTGGTGATAATGGTGGTAATTTATTTTCCCTACAATGCATCTCTTTCAGTCAAACAAAGAAAATCATGCACTGTGCTGGTGTAGGGAGGATAAATGCAATCCCATGGCAATTAAAATGATAGAATAAAAGCCCATCTCTTTGCCTAGTCACTAACCTTTAGCAGTGAGGATTTGATAATTCTAGTGTATTTTTTTAGTGGAAGGAACTTTTAATACATTTAAGGAATTTAAGGAAGTCTTGTGTTATTAATAAAATAAAGTCAACCCCGCTAAGATAACTCACTGGGAAAAAGGAAATCCTCTATATTTTCACTGTGCAAACAAAGAAAACTTAGTATTTTTTCCCAACTTAAGTACAATCAAACTTTACTCTTATTTTTTCAATATGAGAGGTAAGTCATTAAATGTAAGTAGCATATGCACACACATAATATATCTATTTGCAGAGATAAAGCGTATATATACATAATTCCATCAAAAATAATCACATTATAATTTATTACTTGAAAATACTATTAAGGTTTACTTTCTCATACAAATACTCTTACCAAATAAAATGGGTATGAAGACTAATTGAAATTAGTTTATTTTATTGATGCAAATTGACTAATCCTTTCAAGTAGTTTATGAGATTATTTTCATTTAACCACTTTATTAAGATATAATTGACGTATAAAAATGTTGTGCACAATTTGTGTGTACAGCCTGATGACTTTGGAATAAATACACTACTATAAAATTATCACAAAATTACCTTTTACTAATTCATGCAAAAATTCTATGTCTCCATTGTGTCGCTGTTTTGTGATTGTTATTAATTATTAATCTAAATTTGAGAAGTTTTACCCTCTTTCCCAAGTCTTTGGCCAGTTACTTTTGTATACACTTTATCTCATCTTTGCATATCTTCACAAACAGAATTGTCAACTTTAAAAATTCTATGCTATACCTGTGTTCATCCCCAAAAGAGTCCCCATGCAACTATTTCATTACAACTATTTTGTGATAGGAGCATCTAAAATGAAATCCACTGTGTTAGCAAAATTTTAATTATATAGAGAGTATTTTTAGCTATGTGCTCTGTTCTATAGAGTAGAATTGTAAAATTTGCTCATCCTGCATAAAATAAACTTTGTACCATTTATGAACACTGTTCATGGTCGGTAGGGTATTGAAATGTCATAGGTACATCTTATATAGAAAATAGAACAATAACCCCTCAAAACTTAAAGAGAGAACTTTCCTATGATCAAAAAATCCCAGGACTAGATGCATAGTCAAAGGAATCAGAATTTGAATCTGAAGAGGGAACTATGTAGCTATGTTCTTTGCAGCATTATCTACAATAGCTAAGAAACAGAAGCAACCAAAATGTAGGTGGGTGAATTGAAGAATGAGAAAATGTGCCACTTGAAGATGTACTCATAAGTGAAATAAACCAGAACCACATGTGTAAATATTGTATAGTCTCCATAATATAAGAAATTAAAAGAAGAAATACAAATAGAAAGGTATAACACAACTAAAAAGAAAGCAAGAACTTGAGGATTGGACAACAAGGAGACGGTAAGAAGAAAAGCCGGGAAACAGGACAGGGACAAAGCCAAACATTTGTATGCACAAGATGGGCAAGGCAATGATCCTGAGAAACATTAGCAGGTTTTTGAAACTAGCAGTTAATTAGTAGGATTCTCACCCTGACTAACTATATATGCTGATATCTGTGAACCAAGCAATTGCATTGAAGATAGCAATGTGTAATAGAAAGGTCACACTTGGAATGCCTGTCATTCTGGTCTTCTAAATGCATACTTCTTGTCATGACATATCAATTATTACCATACTGTCTCACAAGTAAAAGTTCGTTTTTTTTTAAATGGGTAATACATGGAAAAAAACACCAGAAAAAGAAAAAAAAAAGTCACAGGATTGTTATGCTACAATGCTGTATATGTTTAGATTTCTAAATTTCTGTGTAAAAATATGTTTATTCCTATTTTTAAATTTTTTTCTTCATATTCTGTAAGGACTTAAAGTTCAACACATCAAAACTTGATGGAAAATGCCTGTGCCATGTTATGCCTAAGATTCATGATATGTAGACAGATAGTTAGGGTAAACCAAACAGCACATGTTGCAGGGTGATAATGAGAGCTTCACTTCTGAAGGGTTAACAACCTACATTTGGAGATCAAAAATTGGAGAAAAGGAAGGGCTGCAAGGTCAGTCAACATTTTGGCCCTAGCCTTTCAAGGTCAGTGAAGACTCGGGACATAGGAGAACCTGTACTGTAACATCAGGTAACTCAATTGTGCCCCAAATTTTCTGATCAAGGAGATTATGGAGCCACAGAGGAATGTGATCAATGATGTAGAGTGTGCCTAAGGAGAGTCACATGGAGAGAAAACATTCTCTCAGGCTTTCACAGAGAGCAAATTGGTCAAGCAATGGCCGTGACTCATCCACATGGCTGACACTGACAAAGGATCTACAAAGTGCAGTACAGGGTTCCAGGATAAATCCTGAGGGGACTTGATTGACCTTATCAGATACAAAAGTTACATTTCTTATTGTATAGGTCTTGCTTCATCTTAGTCTTACCCATCCAGCAGAAAAGTATAAAAATGATGTATATAAAGTAAAGCCATATTAATATGCTGAGCGGTAAAAGGCTCTAGTCAACAACTTCTGCAGATAACCCACTACTGTAGACTGTGTTTGATTGTTTTGTGAATTCAAGCACCTATAGTATTTAGATATCAATAGGATACCCATCTCTGACAGGACTAAATAAAGAAGGGGATGCAAAGGAACAACCATTTTGTATTTGTATATACAGAATAGTTGGGATAGATATACAGCTACTTTCACTTAATTCAGAGAGAAGAAAGATTTGTAGTAATAGTGTTTGGACAGGATATCCTGTCTGCTTCTTGTACTATGGATAACCACTAAGAAGGTAACAATGTACAATGTATTAATTATTAAAAATGTCCTATTAATCAGCTTTGAAACTGTCTCATTGATATTTGTTTCTCAATAAAACAAAATAAAATAAGAAAATGTGATATAGACATATGACATAATACTCAACATTATAAAAGAAGTCTTGATATTTGCAACATATGGATGAATCTGGAAGACACAGTGCATCACAAAAGGAGGCAGAGAAAGAAGCACACAGACTACCTGATACTGCTAACATGTCTTTTTTAAAATGTATTTAGTACAAGGCCTAAAGGTTCTCACTACACATATCTGACTTGTGGTGATCCTCCTGTTTTTCAGCCTCTCACGTGCTGGGATTATAGGTGCATGCCACCACACCCAGTCTCAATCAGGCACCTCTTAGGGTGCCTTCGGGGCAGGGCCAGCACAGCATGCAGGGGATCCATCCCCAGTCCCTGTGTCTGCCTCAGCAGGCACTTTAATCCTCTGAGCTATCTAATCAGCCCCTGACATGCGCTTTAGCATCAGCACAAACTTCACTATGCTGCATTTGGAAACTTTGACATTGGAACAATAAATTTCTGACTGTCACATAATCATTATTATGCTCTCTGAAAAAAGAATTTTCTCTTTCTTTTTGGTATCAGGGATTGAACTCAGGACCTGGCACTTGCCAGGAGAGCTCTTATGCCACTGAGCTATCTTCCTGGCCAAGAAAGAAAATATTAACATAAAACAAAAAATTAATTTCTCATTCTGACATGGTTCTCGGTTTACTTCCTCTGAATGTGTCTTGTCAAACAAGAGGAGAACTGAAAGTATAGTATAACTCTACAGTCTGGGCTATTGACCAGAAAAAGTTGCATTGGCTATTTCAATTGCCTTAGAATTATTTCTATATTTTCCAATGAAGTCTACTTAGATCACAGTATTTCAAGTCAACTCTATTCCACATTTATTTACTAAAATATAGTACCAATTTCATGTAATTGTTTTGTGACAGACATGATTATGGTAAATCCTGAACTCTAAGAAAAGAAACAATTTACCTAAGTCACTAGATTTTAGTATCTATCAGAAATAGAATACTGAGAATTGCCTTTATAGAATTGTAAATCACGCAGTTGATTTTTTAACTACCATAGAGATACTTACTGCAGAGACACTTTCTTATTTTAGAAATAGGAGTTCTCATTTTATCATTTATATTTATGTTCCAGTAAACTTGCTTTCCCTGTTGATTTAATTTTATCCACTGAAAAATTACATCTGATGTGATCTGCATTTTCCTACCCCTCTGGATTTGTCCTTACACGTTTTGCCATGTGTAGATTTACTCTGGTCCCCTTAGTAGTCTCTGTCTCCAGACAAACTTATTTTTTTTGAGGGGGGTTGTTTATTTATTTTTTCTCGTGGATTCCTTTCAAGAGTGTAAGAGAAACTGAGCTACATTCACTGTAAATTGATACTTCTATTAAGTCCCTTAGTTATTTCTTTCAAAATTCCATTCTGGACCTACCACTAACCCTTATTTTTTTCCCCTTGTATTTAGGTCAGGGTCCCCAGGGTCTCACTACATAGACTGGACTCATAGTGATTCTCCTGTTTTCAACCTCTGAAGTGCTGGGATTACAGGTGCGCACCACCACGTTCAGTCTTAAGAGCCGGCTCAGCGTGCCTGGGGGCTGGGGATTGAACCCTGGCTGCTGCGCTCTGCCTACGCAGGCACTTTAGTCTGCTGAGCTATCAGGCCTGCCCTCACCCTTATTAGTTTATACTGATTTTTTGAGACATATTTTACTACTGGTAAGAAAATTCCCTCACTTAGGTAAACATCTTTTGTCTATATATTTGATTTGGGGGGCGTTCTGTATTCCTTATTATATTTATTAGGTCTTCAAGCCAAGGACTTCAAAAGCATGTAAAATGCTTTTAGTTTATAAAAATCAATACACAAAAACCATTGAACATGTAAAGTTTCCTTTTTCCCATGCAGAAGAATTTAACTGCTACAAGTAGGACAACTCTGATTTGAGTCGTGTGGTTTCTTCTTCCATTTGTGGAGGTAAGAATGAAAAGCGGGTAGTTCACCATCTTAATACTTATTCAAAAACAAGCTATTAACACGTTGTTATGTTTCTACTTAGGCAATACAAATGGTGCCATAACAAAACTAAGTGTGGTGCCCAGGAAAGTGGCAATGATAACAAGATGTTATTAAGTGCGTCCGCTTTGCTAAGCACTGTTATGTGCCCACATCAGTAAGGAGAGGATTCGTCACACTATAGAGAAGCATGGGTAGCTCACTGCCCAGTTCACTGGCTGGTGTCTCCTACTAGCAAACAGGCAGGTCTCAACTGAAGAGGGATCCTTTATATTAAGTGCTTGGCTATAATTCTATCAGGTTAAGAAGTGGCAAATGTTGAACTAGATCTCTAGCCCATACCTGCTCTAGAAAGGTAGAAAGAATAGTCATGGAATGCAACAAAACAGAAATGTTTGAATTGTGTTCATGATTTCCATGTTTTCTGTTGCTGGTTTCAAGTTCTGTTCCCTTATTTTCCTTTCTTGCAAGTAACTACATAAAATTATATTTTTAGACCTAATATATATAGAGAAAGAAAGGTTTGAATACATCTCTATCCCTATAGTTGGGATCTAAAACAGTCCCAAAAGTCTCATATTGGGAGATGACTGGACTATAGGGCAGTGGATGAATCCACAAATGACTCACTGAGGAGGCGGGGTGTGCTTGGAGGGAGGACCCTGGAGGCTTGGACAAGAAGTGCTTATTTGCCTCCCCAGCTCCTCCGTTCTTTCTTTGCTTCCTGGCTGCAGAAGGTTGAACAGCTTTTCTCTTCCTGGCAATTCTACTGTGCTACATCTGTGATCCAGCTGTGAACTGAACCCAGAAGCAATCAAAATAAGCCTGTTCTCCTTTAATTTGTAAGTGCCAGGTATCTTAGTCCGGCATTGGAAAGAGATTAGTGCACTCATTCTCTCCCTCTCTCTTTTGCCTCTCTTCTTGTTCTCTTCTCCTCTCCCTTTTCCTCCCCTACCCTTCTCCTCCCTTCTTCTCCCCTTCCCTTCCCTGTCTCTGTCTCTCTCTTCTTTTTCTCTCCCTCTTATTTTGACTTCCTCCCTCTTTTAAATCTATTCCCAGTACCTAATTTAGCACCTGACATATATTAGACCCAAAGTAAATAAACCTTGTCCATTTCACAAATAAGGTAACTGAATCTTGAAAGTATTAAGCAACTGAACTAAGATGATATGCAGTGGCTATGAAACAGAAAACCTTCAATTTGGAGCCTGAGGTTTAAACCCTCAGCTATATAACTACTTTTAACTTCGTAAATAAAAGATGGTGAGAAAGATGTACGTAATTATGAATATAGCAAGAAAATGATAAAATAGAAACACATACATTACTGTGAAATCGCAAATGCAGTATGAAAGAACTCTCTGGTATAGCAGGTTTAAAGGAGAGGATGAATGACGAGAGGGAAAATTTATTTTAAGGAGGATCGCTGGGCCAGATTTTGGGTGAGTTCTTGAAGATATGTTCCCAAATTTGTTTAGAATTATTATTATTATTTTTTTTTTCGGAACCGGGGATTGAACTCAGGCCCTTGTGCTTGCCAGGGAAGCGCATATTCCACTAAGCCATCTCCCCGGCTCCTAGAATTACTTTTTTGACTTTCGGGAATACATGTTCCAGCTGATAAGGATAGAAAAATACACAAAATAATAAGAGTCTTTGTCTTTCTGGTGCCTCTAATCTGAAATATATGCCAATCAGAAGCAAAAAGAGAGAACCTCTTTCTAGTGAGACACTGACAACATTGTCTGCAGCCTTTGGAGGTAGAGCTGTGGGTACGGAGGAAAAACTGCTCCTTGACTAAAGCGAGCAAATGAAGACAGGATTGCATTCTGAAGAAAGGCCATTGGAAGCTGCCCCCCAACTCCCGAAAGATGACTGCGGAACAAGGTAAAGAATACGCTGGACAGAATCATGTCACTGCTTTCCACTTTATAAATTTCCCCCTAGTGATCTTCCATATTGTTTTTAAATAGAGCCAAGGAAAAAATATAGGCCAGCATAAGATAGTCAGGGCAAGAATCTAGAAAGAAAACATTTAAACTACGAAATCTGCTGTGTTGAGAAGGCAGTGATGTTGGACTCACTTTTAAAGTACTTTTCTCATTACTGAGACAAAGTACTCGGCACCTGGAGTTAAAGGAGAAAAGTTTATTTCAGCTCACAGTTCCTAGAGCCTTCATGCTATGATTGACTGGCTCTAAGGCAGGATGGCTCGATGGAGGGGAATCACAGAGGAGAAACAGCCCGTGGTGAGGCAACAAAGGCAGAAGGCCTGCGACAGGAGCAGTTTCTTTCTTTTTAATACATATATTATAGCTAGGCTATGGGTCCACCATTTTTAGAGTGGGTAGCACTCACACCATGAACTGTGCTAAGCCATCACTGGAAAAGTTTAATAATTACCCTTCACCTCAGCATCACACACTCTAGAGCCAGCCACCTCTGGGGAAGCTCCACCTATGACTGCATGCTTTGGGGTGCATGTGTAGACACAAGCCGTAACAACTCTACTAAATGAGAGGCTAACATATTATTCTTATCAGTGACATATCATTAGTCATTATGTTCTTCAGTCATGCACTATTGAATTTAGAGCCTGTCTGTTACATTTTAGTTAAAGGACAATCCCTGGTATTAGAATGGTAGGTAATAGTATATCTAGACATTCTAAGCTCAAAGTCAATAGTAAAATTACCAAGTCGATTGACATTCAGAAGGAAATATATCAAGAGGGTACAAAAATGTGGAGGTATGGCAATAAATGTATAATAAGGAACAGGATGCTGTAGACAAATAGGAAAGAGTTGTAACACTGAAGGTTGTACTGGATTATACATAACTTAAATACTTCAAAGTAACAGTGTCTTTTAAAGAGAAAAACTCTATTTACCTCTTGCCAAAAAATGTCCACTTCATTATGACTTGATATCTCCCAGGTCTTATCTATGATGTGTCAGTTACTTGTATGGGAAAAATTCCACAGTTAAAGTGGTGAAGAGTGTGAGATTCAAGCAAATTGTTTGCAAAATTGTGTAATACATCACTCTCTGAGCTACTCTTCTCTTATTGTTGGGACAAAATACCCAATGCCCAAAATGAAGGAAGGATAGGTTTATTTAACTCACAGTTTGTGGAGGAGGTTTCTGTCCATATGTAGAGGCATAAGGCAGAGAGGCACAAGGCAGATATTGACCTTTCATGGCAGTGGAAAGCAGCAAAGAGCAAAGAATGACAGCCACAGTTAGCAAGACTGTCCCCCCTCCTAAAATTGTAACACAGATTAGGAACCTCAGGGGCAAGGAGGAGCACTCATACCTGAAATCTCAGCATTGGATCAAGAATCAGTCACAATCTCCAGATGTTCCCCATGACTGCATGAGGCTTTAGGGGGATAACTAGACACAAACCATAACATTCTTGCCCTGGATCCCAAAAAACTCATTCAAATCTCTTTATGCAAAAGACATTTTAGTCCATCTCTAAGAGTTTTCCAAGTCTTAAGTTTTAGCACTACTGAAAAGTCCAAGTCCCAAGTCTCATCCAAGATTTAAGGCAAATTCTTATCTGTGAGCCCCTGTACAAATGAAAAGTTAAAGACTTCCAATATTCAATGGCTCAAGATAAAACTTTGCCTTTTCAAAAGATATACGCAGCAGGATACCAAGCATTGGGACCAAAGCAAGTCCAAAATCCAGAAGGGCAAACATTAAGTCCCATCATTCCATGTGGAACACTGGAAGCAGTCTGTGGCAAATTGTGAGCTCCATGTGGCTCCACCCCATGGCACTCTTGGTGGTAGCTCCCATGGCTTCTCTCATAGGCTGGCTTTAAAAGATTCATTTGGGCTACAGTATCAGAGTCGGGTTGGCTGGTTGGTCCCAAGATGGAAACACCAACACAAGACAGAAGAAAGGTACTCACCTTATTGCAACCACAAATCAGAATGATGGGGGAAAAATCCAGAGAGGAAGAGGCCAGGGGCCAGACACATCCTTCAATGGAACATTGTACTTCCTTCATCTAGGGTCTACCTCTTACTACCATCCCATGTACAAACTCATCAATCATGCCATCCACTGATGTGATGAGTACCCTCAGAATCCAAGCACCTCTTAATTTAATCAAATCACCACTCCGTCAGCTGTTACAGGAAGGTCAGGAGCAATGAAGAGGTTGATGTAGATTCCAAAGTCTAGCACCAAGAGAAAGCAAAACATTATCTTTATGCATAAAGAACAAAGAGGGAGACACTCTTAGGGGAGCTCATACCTTGGTCCACAGGCAGTGGAACAGTGGTCTTCTAGAGACTGACCCCACACCTGACAGACCTCAGCTCAGCAGAAGGAAGGTACAGGGAATGAGCAGCTGACAGTTCTGCTGCTGCTTGCATCTTGTTGCTGCAATTGAACTGAACAACCAGAATTGGAGCCCAAGTGATTCTTTTATCCTTTCAGAACACAGCACAAAATGAAGAGAGTAAAGCTGAGCGGGGGTAAGTATAGAATAATCAGCTCATTTCTTTTGCCAGAATTTGTTGCCTTTTTTCTAGCGTGGTCAGCTTGAGTCACACAGTCACTCCATGTGTGCGATTTAGCTGCTTCGCACGTATCAGCACTGCATTATATGCCAGTAGCTGCTTTTCAAATGGACTTCAGTAGAGGGGAGAATGCGATATGAATTTTGTATGAACTATGCTTCACATATTTGCACCTGAGAGATCTGACCGAGCTTATCTGTCACTGTCTCTTTTAGGATCATCGTGTCAGCTCAGACCTGAGGTCCACCTGTCGGTTTGCAGTACAGCTCAGACCCATAGGATAGGCTTTGGAGGATACAGAACAATGCAATGACTTGTCTTTCATTTTAGGGTGTTACCCAAGAGAAACTCTTACCTACAGGATCCCTGGTATCTGAGCTGCTTCATAGAATGCTGCAGTGCTTCTCCATATGGTCTACGGAAATCCAAGAACAAGTAAGTTTGCTCCTCAGTAAATGATGGTACAAAGCAAAAGAGTTGACATAGACCTGAGATGTAACGTGAGATTGTGTTTCTGCTCCTTAGGCCTGAAGACAGACTGTTTCTGATTATGTTGCTGAATTCCATTGAAAGGCAGTTTTTTTAGTGTAGAAACATCTCAGAAGTCAACACATATATATATAGTCCCTTGAAAATGGTATTATATCCAGAAGAGCAGCTAAAATTATTGTATAGTCTGAAGTTGTTGTAGTTCATAGTCCTTCTATAAGATGCTTCTAAAGTTTGCAGAAGCTAAATGGGAAAGTAAAATAAACTCTAAGAATAGATAAAAATATCTATGTCACTGTCTTTAAAGTCCTTGATGGTTACTCAAATATCTTAAATACCCTCTGGTAATGTGATTTTTCTTTGGATTTAAAACTTTTAATTTAGTACCCTGGGGTCATCTTGAGAGAAAATTGTATGAGACAGCTTTACCAATAAGTTTCATTTCATAGATGAAGAACCCATCAGTAGATGTACCATTTAGTAAATGTTAAACTTACACTAAATATGCCATGGCAAAGAAATAATAGAAAAACTTCCAATGAGCTTAGTGTAGGTGACACTACCAAGAAATTCTCTCTTACCTGATCTTCCTTAGAAGATCACAGGATCGTACAGCTTCCTCCGAGCCATAATAAAAACATAAATACTGAGTATTTGCTTTTTCTCAATGGCACTATTAATGGAAGGGATCCTGTGGAAAGAACACAAGAGAAATTCACATATGTAACAAAATCCTTTTTGAGGGTCTTGCACCAAAGAAGATGGTGTGTCCGCCAATCAAGTCACTCTGGTTCCAAATGACAGTTTGAGTTTCTGAATTGAATTACAGGCTCTGAACCCTGTGTGAGTGCTTCAGGTGTTGCTTTTTGCTCAGCGGACCAGGAATTTTTCTATCTACATAACTTAAACAGTACATTAGGAGATGATCCAGGTATTTTATTCTCAGGAGTCCTGAGAATCATTAAGCATAGCTGTAGACTGTTGTGCTAACAATAGCAATTGTGCCCACTGTAACTCCAAAGCTTCTATTAACCATGCTGCCCTGACACTGTGAGGCCCCATCATTTCCGTTCAGGAGTCTAAGTGGATCCCAGCCAGATGCACTGTCAACTCTAGTTCACAGAGAAATATCTCTGTAGCACTTTGTGAGTTCAACAATGTATTAAAGCTTTGGTTAAAAAAAAGTTTGTACTACCTAAAAACTGTCTTGGTACAGAAGCAATCATCTCCTAGAGGAGGACTGGATTAGTCTGGCTGTTTTATCTTGGATCTGTTTCTCGTTGTGACCACAGTGTCAAGAAGCTGCTAAAGCAGATATAGAAAAAAATGTTACTCTCCTTATCGAATATCTGCAACAGGCAACATCACTTAAAGTTTGATTGTTTTTTTATGTGAGAGAAGACTGATTCTTTAAGGCAAGACTGGGAAAGTAGGATGAGAAGAAGGGAGGCCTCCAACAAAAAATATGTTGAAAGGCCAGAGAGACAGCTCAGTGGACTAAAGTGCCTGCTTAGGGCAAGCACAGGGAACATATAGTTCCTAGAAGAAGATATCATATCCAGAAGAGCAGCTAAAATTCTTGTATTGTATTTGAGTTTCAGAATTGAACTAGAGGCTCTGAACCATATTAGTGCTTCAGGTGTTGCTTTTTGGCAGTAGACCAGGAATTCCCCACACCACATGCCATGCCAGCCGTGCTCCAAGGGTGGGCTGAGCTGGCCACAGTCCTGGTGTCATGGCCCATGCCTGTAACCACCGCATTGGGAAGGCTGAAAAAACAGGAAGATCACCACATCCCTGTGCTGTGTAGTGAGACCCTGTAACAACCAAATACATTAAAAAAATATGTTGAAGAAGACTTTAAAATCCCAGCCTCATCCTTCCTAACTGACCTCAGCTTGTAGTCCTTCCTGACTCCCCCTCTCCCCTTAACAGAGCAGAAACTGTCACCTGGTGCAATTTCATTTGCAGACTGTCAGCTTTCATAATAGGTCATTGCTTCTGTTTACCTGCAGCTATGTAGGACAGGCGACTTCTCATATTCTCAGTCGGTAACAGAAGAGCAATTCAGTTCCAGCACCACACCGAGAAGCACGCTCATGATGCACATGACTTTGCTCTTCAAGCCTTCGAAAAAACTAAAGAGAATTTAAAAAGGTGATTGATAAATGCTTCCAGAAGCACATATTTGTGTTGGAAGAGCAAGGTGACTACACACCTCTGCACGCCTTGAGTCATCTCTGTTCATGCCTGTTCATCATCAACATCTTCTATTACCCCCAGGTCTCATTATTTTAACTTTCAGGAGGCACTGGCAGTGGAGAGGAGGCTGAAAGGGTGAGGTGACAGACCATTCCTGGTTATCTATCACCGTGTATTCCATCACTCTTGGACAGACTGTCCTCTGCATCAGCTCTGTCCTTCTCTAAATTAAACACAAAATTTCTTCCTTTATCTATTCACACCGAGGAGAGGTACTTCTTTCTCTTAAATCTTGACTCTGTCCCTTGGTAACAGTACATCTTTACAACTCTCTGTAAACTACTAATTTCGGTAAACCTCCTGATTGACATACTGCTATAAGACATGCTGAAACTAACGAAGACCAAGTGTGAACAGGTGGTCATGGCAGACTCAGAAGAGAGGGGCAGGATGCATCCCAGAAGCTCATAAGTCTAACAGTGTTTGGAGAGGATGTCATGTCTGCATCTTATACTATGAATGATTCTAGAAAGGCAGCAGTGTGCAATATATTAATTATTGAAACTATCCTACTAACCCATTTTGAAACTATCTCACTCTTCTATTTGTTTCTCAATAAAATCAATAAAAAATAAAGTAAAAAAAGGAAGCTCAGCAACAGCACCTGCCTGGCAAGGTTGAAGTCCTAAATTCTCAGAAAGAAGGAAAGAAAGA
>NW_004524598.1:4095164-4105901 GCF_000260255.1 Octodon degus
TCTTCTGTTAGCCATATTCCTTCATTCCTTGTAGGACTGGAAGCCCGATGGTGCCACCAATGGAAGTCAGCCTCCTAGTACACAGCTGGCTTCTCGTGGACTGTAGCTGTTATTACTGCAGACAGGGTCTTTCTGGAGGACTGTGATATTGAGAGAAGTGCATGAGAGAGTTAAAAACACACATTGTACTTCACTTCACTCCGCAATGCATAACAGATAGCGCTGCCTAACCCCAGCCCTCTACAAAGCAACCTAGCTTGGCCTGAAAGCGTGTCCACAGCACGGACTCTAAGGAGCTACTGTATAATTAGTAGTGGAATTTTTAAATATGTGGAGCATCCAGGAGGGAATGGAAAACGTTGCACTACTCACATCTTCGCTTTGTTAGGATTACAAGTTGTCCATCTAGTTAGTCTGGGATTCACTTATTTCATTTTATTTTATTCTTCAAAAATCAGAGTAATGCTTTCTCTTCACAGTACCTGTAAGAAGTAAGTGGACTCTTGTAACATTGTTAATGAGCGGAAGTATTCATTATTAATGCCCGACCTCTGCTCCTTTCCACATTTTTCTTTCATTTGTTTCTCATTTCCTTTTCTGTCTAATTAAGCTAAAAATTGCTGTAGTCTGACCTTCACCTCAAGGATTTAAAATCTAAGATTTCTGACTTTGACAAAGTATGAAATTGCTGGAGACTCCTTGGTATGCCTCTGTGCTTTCCTAAGATAGACAAAACATTATTAAAAAAGGTATTAATTAAGAATTTTAAACATCTAGAGGAAACAAAAACTCAAATATTTTTACAAAGTCTTATAACATTAGTTATACAAACAAGTATAAAGTAATTTTTATTAAGATCATAAGTTTAACCCATTTAAATTCTGTTTTAGAACATTAGTCTGCAAGGAAAACACAACAACAAACCAATAAGAGCTGACTGCTTCCTAGAAGTACAATAATTGAACTTTTGCTCTGTGCCATTTGAGGGCTTATGTTAAATCTGATAGGTGAGTTATTTCATGATTTCCTGTTAGTATTTCCTCATTAATCACTTGAAAAAAATTAACAGTGCTAGGGAGGAAATACCTTTTCTTTTTTCTCATTTTTACTTACTATTCAAACAGCCATGTGTTTGATTTCAGTTTTATTCAATGATTCCAAATTGTTCAATAAAATGCTAATGATTACCAACACAGTATATTTCTCACTTGGTGATCATCACTTAATTCTAACAACTGCGAGCTGGATAGTTGTTAAAACAGCAGGAACTAATTCATATATTCAAGCTAAATGAATAAAGTTTGATTGCATATTTGTTCCACTCAACTTTGATAACTGACACTGTGAGGTGCTTCACAGAAATTTCTTTGAAAATGCTTGATGCTTAGCTTTCATGGATTAAAGTAACATCTGAAACAGTGTTATATTATCCCATATTTTCCCCTACTCCCAATGGATTATGGGCCATAAAATTCACATTTTAAATTCTAAGGCAGTGCTGTTGGATTGTGCAAGGCCCCGTTTGAGGAGCTTCCAGCATTTCAGAGGCAGCGACATCTTTTGCAAAGCATCTCCTCTGTACGGTAACTCACACATTCACTACTGACTCAGAAATCCTAAAATAAACCATAATCCCAGAAACTCACAAAGTGATTTCCATCATCTTGACATATAGGTGAACTTAGAGATTAAGAAATATTTAGTTTCAAATAGAATCTCGTAGTGTCTTCGAAGTTTCTTTCATTTCCTTTGGAAATACACACTTTGAGAAATTTGGCCATGCATGAAATGGTGCCTAGGAAAACATTCCTCAGAGCTTATTTTTGGGGAATATGACCATTAAATTATTTGAGAAAAACTTGTATGATTAACACACTCCTGTACCTTTTCTGTTATTTACATAATAAAATGTAAATTAATAAATATGTTAAATATCTTATCTCCCTGCTATGTTCTTATTTTGTAACTTCATTTTACAACTGTCAAGAGAGTATGTAAAACCAAAATTGCATTAGCTTATTTTAGTATTTTCCAAATATCATGCAAGAAACAAATTGCATGAAAATAATAGGGTTTTCTTTAATATCAATGCAATATTTTCAAAAGTAATCAACATTGAGTCAGAGTAGATAACTTAAGAACATACAAAATAATATATGATTCTTACATACACAGTTCAAAAGACACATGGAAATGAAGGCTTTCTATATATAATTTTAATAAGTCAAATAAGAATATTGAATAACCTTCTAGTTGGTTGTTTTTCTCTGTCATTTACACTTGCTAAATAATTTTCTTTGTATACCTCTCCTGCTTCAATCCCACTAATATTCAGGTGGAACATTTTTTAAAACAGGTTCTTCAATGTGGAGCCACATTTAACAAAACTTCTCAAGAGAACTGTGAGAAATCAAACAATTTCTACAGTCAGGATAAATGCACATTCAAAACTTGTGCTCAAAACTTTGCATAAGGCATCTCTTACCATGGTAGGAAGTAGGAATTATTATGTTTAAATTACCATCTATAAAATGAAAGAGAATAAATATATCTCTATGATACATACAAATTTTCTATTTCTACTTACAGCAGTTGATTAAAATTTTGACTCAGTTTTTAAGCTCTAAAGCACACAAGGTTAGAAGTGTTTTCACATTCACATAGTTGTACGCAGAATTATTCCTTCTGTTTCGGTGACTGACCAGGTCATATTGATGTCAATTTGCAAATTCCCCACTGGTGGTCCATCAATTTTTAGCTACTAATTAGTCAAGATCTTTTTAGTTACTTAAATATAAAATACTTAATATGTATTTTTATACAGAATCACTATAATGTTTTTCCTCTGGCATAGTCTGAAAGAATATTGAACCAACTTTAATACAGACATTAACAATATGCATAACTCTGAGAGAACTCAATCAGAAATCTCCAAAGGGTTTTTTTTTTCTCGGAACCAGGGATTAAACTCAGGCCTTTGCACTTGTCAGGGAAGCTCTCATTCCACTGAACCATCTCCCCAACCCTCCAAAGAGTTTTAATGGAAAAAAAAATGAGCACAACATTTGAAAGCATATAAAAGGCTCCCAGAGTAAACTTGAAATGCTAAACACTGAAAAATAAATGTTTTAAATGGGGAAAACCACACAAATAGTTCACGCATTTGTTGTACACTAGATACCCTTTTTATTCTCCTGCAACAGTAAATATTTTGCCTTTTGATATAGGCATGCCCACTCAAACCTTTCATGCATGAATCAGTCCATTATCAACTTCTACTTTGTGAAGTTGAGAAGTAATGAAAATAAAATTGTGTTTCACAGAATATTTGGGAGATTTGATTAACAAGACAGTGATCTCATAAGTGTAGACTCAGTGATTAATGTATTAAAAATGTAATGGGTAGAGGTGTTTCCTACGTATAAATAATTCTCAGGGTCAGAGAAGTAAGTGAATTTTCTGAGTATACTCAACTACTGCAAAAGGATGATAGAAGTCTCTATGAAACCAGAGCAGAGAGATGATTTTTCTATTAAATTCAAGTTACATTCAGAAGTCTTGTGATGTTGGTAAGAAATGTTTGCCATCGAGAGTTTTTGTTTTCCTGTATTTTAGGGAAGGGTCTACAAGGTGTTCAGGTTCTCATTGTCAGCTCGGACTCATAGTAATCCGCCTGTTTACAGCCTCCCAAGTGCAGAGATTGCAGGCGTGTGCCACCTTGCCCAGTCTCAATTGCCATCACAGTGCACCCCGGGGAAGGGGCTGGCAGGGTAGGCTGGGGGATCTAACCCCCTGCCCCAGGGCCTGCTTGCAGGCACTTTAATCTGCTGAGCTATTTGGCCTGCCTGCCATCAAGGTTTTGAGTGAATTTGTACTTGTATAATATGATAGGTAACAGTCAGTAAAACTATTCAGTAATTTTAGTCATGTTTTATGAATACAACATCTTTATCTTTGAAAGAGTTCCGTATTTAAAAAGAATAGCAATTGTTTCATAAGTAAAATTTCAGTTGTAGAAATAAAGGTACTCTCTAAGGACAGAAATAGTCAGGAGAAGTGTGTTGAGTTGATAAAGCCTTGTGTAACCACTAGCAAATTTCATGGAAGTCTCCTCATTAGACCTGTTAGGAAGGATCATAGCATTCATTACACAAATAGTAACGCAATAGCCAAAGGAAGCCAGCACTGCCCCTGATGTCCCATATTTACAGTACAGTTTTAAAAAAAGAAAAGGACAATGCCTTTTTGGCTCTAATATTCAAGTGGGGTGACAGACAACAGATAGGATTGATGAATCAGTTATCTAACCACCCTACTGCTGAGTAGCCAGAAGGGCAAAAGTAAAACCACAACAAAACAAAGCACTAAATGAAAGCAATGATAGCAAATAGAGAGAAGAACTAGTTGGAGGCTCTGGGAACAAGCTTTATACTCCAGGGGCCAGGGCAGAGGGAGTAAAGTGAACCAAAGTGAAAGAAGCAGGAGAAGCGATCACAAAATGAAGGGGATCTATTTTTTGGCAAACCTGTAGGCCCATGTGAGGACTTTGGCTGTTTTGTTGCAGGAAATGCAAGTGTTAGAGGTCCATGCACAGGGAGAAACACCACGTGACTTCTGCTTTCTGTGGGCGGGGGGTGGAGGGTACTATGAATTAAACTCAGGACTTTGTGCTTGTCAGGCAGGAGCTTGTGCCACTGAGCTATATCCCCTGGCCATAAATAGCAATATTTCTTCAGCAGCTGATTGAAGTAGAATAAGGACAGTGGGTCTGAGCAGAAGACTAACTCCAAGGCCCAGGAGACAATGAAAGACAGAGAGTTCAGGCCTAGAGAGGGCAGCAGAGAAGGTAGTGAGGGACAATCAAATTCTGGCTGTGCTTGAGATGTAGAAACTTCAGTTTGTGAGGGCCCCACAGCTGAGAAATGTCCTCCTGTGCTGGGGGAGTTTTCTCTGCAATGCTTGGCTTAACAATTTTGAGAAAAGGGCTTGTACCCACCAACTACCCAGAATGGATAAAAATGTGGCATTTTTACACAATGGAGTATTATTCATCTATAAAACAGGATAAATCTGAGACTTTTGTCAATAAGTGGTTACAATTAGAGAGCATTCTCTTAAGTGAAATAAATCAGACTTGCATGAGCAAACATTATATTGTCTCCTTAGTGTGAGACCCTGAAAAAGAAAATGGAATCTGAAGAGTACAATGGATACTGGAAAAAGGGAATGGAATTATTCAAAAGGAGTTACAGAGTTGAGAGAGAGTGGGGGAAAGAGATTTATTATGTATGTAAGCAGGATGGTTGGGACAATTGTACTGTGCATTTCTGGTGGTCTGTGGGAAGGACAAGACAATGCTTAATTTGTTTTGTTTCCTTTTTACAATTGTTCATACTGTTTCTCTTCTTAATTTCTTATATAGTTCTTTAATATCTCTTTCTTCTTCCAATTTTCAATGTATGTATCTGGTAACATGAATAAGTAGCTAGAAGACAACACTATGCATTTCAATGAATGTTGTGAAACATATTAAATTAAGTGAAATTGTATCATGTGTAATTTTTCTGTATTAATACTATCTTGTTCTCTCCTTAAAAATAAAAACTGAAGAAGGGGGGCTCATGAAGATCTAATCAGGGCAGCACTATTTCCTGGGTGGCATATAAAGAAAAGCATTATTTATTAAGAGCGGAAACTTCTCAAATGAACGATTTCTTTTATCAGATTTACATTTCCATAAGAATTTGAAGCATACATGAGAACAACAACGTGGAAGCCCACATGTGCTTGAACATACATACATACATACACACACACACACACACACACACTCACATACACACACACAAACACACACACACAAAAGACACCAAATTTTCTAGGCTGTTGTCAGGGTTTTGTTTTTTGGGTATGTTATACTAATTAAAGGCTAGGTCTAAAACAGTAACAATATTGTGAGGATTTTTCCCAGTTGTGTGATAATTTTATCCACTAGTACCCGAAGGTATTATGCTTATGAACTGAGGATGTGCAAGTTCTCAGAAAATGTCAGACCCAAGAAAAGCGTCAGCTCCAAAACACAAAATGAAAACTGAAAAGTAAAAATTAATAAATATTTAATTAAATTTTAATTAAAAGTCTACAGATGCATAACTTATGTCAGCTTCATTAATTGTTAAAATTTGAATTCATAAAAAAGTCATGATATATGAGATCAATTTTAGGCTACAGGATTTTTTTTTTTCACTTTGTGAAAATCCATGACTTATCATGATTAATACAGCACACTCAAAACCAAATATAAATTTACTATAAGTCACTTGCAGCTAACTAACTTCAATAGCAAAATTATGGCAATTGATTTAAAATTGTTCACTCTAAAAGGCAATTGGTGTGTTATTTTGATTTTCAGTCAGAGGAAGAAGTGGTAAAGTTGAATGGAATTCACAGGCAGTCTTTGGGGGAACAGAGACATTGAACACGGAAATTGTACTAGATGTCTTCATTCCACTTGAAGTCTGCAGTGAACAATATAATAATTTTTGGTGTTAGGATGCATTAAAATACTGATCCTGGTTAAACACAGAATTGGAGCAAAATGAGAGAATGTCAAGGCAAAGAAAATTAAGTCTCAGTAGATTTTAAATATGTTGAACATTGACTCTGACCTTGGCTTAAATTAAACAAGCTAAAAATAACATATATGAAACTACCATTTGTTTTTCAAAAGATAGGGATTCATGATCAAGAATTTTGAAGGCATTTTTCTAAGGTGTATGTTTTCTGATAGAACAAAAAGAAATATAGTTTACTGCTCTAAAAATTAATATAAGTCATTCAAAACAGAAAGATAGAAGGGAATTACCTAGTGATTTTTGTTTTTACCTTGACAAAGGAAAAAGTGAGCCTTCTACACTTCCATAACAAAAAAAAAGTAATTGAATATACTAACAGGAGTATGTCCATGTTAACAAGAGGGGGAAAAGAAGTAAAAAATATCTTAACCAAAAACTGCTACCAATAAGCCACTATCTTATTAAAGTGTAAGTTGAAGGATGAGAAGATAACCCAGCATCTAAGCAACTACCTTGTGAGAGCAAGGGGCTGAATTCTATCCCAGGTATCTCCTGCAATGCAAGCTCCAGACCCCCAGGCACACTGTGCCAGCCACCAAAACTGGGTATGGTGGGCGGTGCCTGTGGTCCTAGCACTGGGGTGGTCGAGTCAGGAGGATCACTATGAGTTCTAACTGTGTAGTGAGACCCTGTATCAAAAAATAAAACAAATAGATAAATAAAAATTTAAGAACTGTAGGTGGATGGGAGGTTTTATGTATTAAATTGTTGCAACAACACCAAGATTTGTCACCAAATGAGCAAAGGCTTAGAAATGTTTTAATTTTTCAAGCTGGAGAGCTTGAAATGCCAAACTTAGAACCTCTCATTCCTCTCTGCCATTGAAGATGAAACTCCTTCCCAATCTAAAGAAAATAGAGAAAGAATGTATGTCATATTGTTATGCGTATTGTTCTTATTTGTTATAAATCTCCCTTAAATTATTATTATTTTTCCTATGGGAGAGGAAAGATATGATTTGTAGGACTTTCATACTCTGTTTTTAAAACCATAATTTCAGAATATAATGGTCTGAAATGCATTATATTCCTAGATCAATGCAGTGGTCCAAAATTCCATTTAAATCATTGGACTGGAACAAGATTAGAGAGTACCGGGGAATTCAGTGGTCTCTGAGTCTGAATCATAGCTTTGTTTCTCACTACTGTGCTCACTGACTTCTGTGAGACTTGGTAACTCAGGGACTTTATAAGAATTAAGTAATGGAACATTTGCATTATGATTACTAAACTTAGGAAGTCAGAAAACAACACGGAGCCTTAGTACATTCAGCTTGCTTGTGTGTATGCTCAAGAGGAAGTTATAAGTAATACATTTATTAGTCATTTATATTTACTTTTAAAATATTTACCATAAAATGTGTCCCTTTCTGTTTCATATTCCATTATGACATTATTTACTCTATGAAGGCCATAATTTCTATAAACAGCACATACTCACACTTTATGGTAGGAGGAGGGAACTACCTCTAACTAAGTAAACACACTGCAGTATTTTTAGCCTCCAGGTGAGTCCGTGTGAGGATCCTCTAGTTACCTTTTGCTTGCAGATATTTTCTCTCTATGTTTAGGAACAATTGCACCAAGCCTATGCCAGGTCTCATTCTAAGGGATCCTAAGCCTTTGACCTTCAAGAATCAGGAGACTGGGATAACTGAATGTAACCATGCTGTGGAATGAGTGACCTTAAGCTAAGGCTTAGAGTTGTGATCTTCTGAGTACGGCATTATCCCCTATGATCTGTTGCCCTGAGGTATTTCTTTCACTCCTACTAGGATTCGTTATATTCAACTAACTCTATGGTTTTGATCCTAGATCTTTTAATCCTCCCATGGAGCTATGGGACAGCTTGACTATACAAAGCTCCACCGTCCTCATTTGTTAATGCTGATAAGTTCCAGCTAAGAAGCAGAATGACAACTCCTAGATCCGAGGAGTTAATGTATCATTAGCACTTACACCCCTTGCCCAGCATGTTGCTAACATCATATTGATATTTACTTTAGCCATTAATGCAGAACACAAGACCATTTTATTTTAGAAATGCCTTTCACAAGCCAAGAATAAAGCTTTGGATTTCTCATGTGTGCCTAGTTCGGAGGACGGTCATGCCTCAGCCTCAATTTCCTGTTCAAGTAACCTTGTTGTAGGACACTCACGTTCCCATGCTCAGGTTCATTTGCTCACTGCTGACCAAATTAAACGAGGCCATTTATTTTGCTAAAAAGGAAAAAGGTTTTTTTGAAAGCTGTGTTTAGCTCTGAGGAGTTGGAAGGGCACATTTGCTTCAAAGCGCCATCTCGCCAGGCACAAATGAGTTCAGGTTGTTTTTGGTAAGGATGAGAGAAAGGTGGCATTAACTGCCACCCTTGTCTTCTCCCTTGGAGCTGTGGTAAGCTCAGAGGCCCCTACCTTGTGCAGTGGAAGGTGGGCTCTGCCTTCTGGACCTGGTCTGTCCAGACATCTGTGTTGGGTCATAGAGGTAAGGTGACCCTCTATGCTCCAGACCTGAGATAGTTTAAGGATATTTGTCCCTAGAGGAAGGAAAAAAAAAGTCTAACTCTAAAGCTCCACTTTGTAATGCCAATGACCACAGAGAAGATAACTCTGGAATTGTGTATGGTGATCTCTCCTCCCCGGTGCCCTGTAGCATTCAGACCCCCAAAAGATGGAATTAACTACAGGAATACTTGAAAGGACCCGTGCAATACTTTTTCTTATATTTATTCTAAGAATTTATGACTTTTTAAAAGGGATTCTATGTACTTGAGAGTTCTCAAAGAATTTAAAATAATTAAAATGCCCAAGTCAATAGTTATTTATGTTTGTGATTTCAAGCAGAAATGTTGCTATATGTATATTTCTTGAAATATTATCTCTTATGATTCTGTATATAACTAAGTTTAATTTATTAGCTGTTAATTAAATATTCAAGAACATTGTTTCCCCTCAGAAATCTGAAAAATTTTAATAGAAATTTGCCATGCTTGAATGCCTGTCATCTTGGTCTTCTAATTGTGTACCATTTCTAATGTCATATTGTTTATTACTATACTCCATTTAAAATAAATTTTTAAAAAAGGTAAGAGAAGAAAAAAAAGAGACAATAAAAGAAATGTAAGATTTCCTGAAAGCAAGAGGTGATATTCAATCATGTGTCCAATCTTACATAACTATATTTGTTAATCTCAGCAACAGATTTGATGATAAAAATAGATAATATATCAATCATTGTCAATCAGGTACTCTTGTTTTGAAAATCTGTAGCATATGTATTGTTGTATGTAATCCTCTTTCTGTTTTTGTTTCTGATTTTTTCTTTTGTTTTTACTCTTCAAAATAAAATTTAATCTAATTAAAAAAGAAAATTGAATAGAATATTCACATAAATGTCACTTAGCTTGTAGATGTTTATTTAAGTTGGAGAATGAGACAAAATTTTATTCCAAGTTTGTCTTAAAGTTACTGTTGGGGCCAGGGAGATGGCTCAGTGTAATAAGCGCTTCCCTGACAAGCGCAAGGGCCTGAGTTCAATCCCCAGTTCCGAAAAAAAAAAAAAAAAAAAAAAAGCTACTGTTAAAATTTAAAAGAATTTAAAAGAACTTGCAAGAACCCCATTTTATTATTTTACATCTACAATATGACAGGAATTAACTCTATAGAAAATCTTTCTTTTTGTTACTATCATTATAATAATTACCCACTTTTTAAAAGGCTAAGGGCTGCTACAATAAAGTATCACAGAATGAGTGGTATAGCGTTCAGCAATTTACTGTTCCATTGTTTTAAAGATGTAGCTTTAGGGCTGGCCAAATAGCTCAGCAAATTAAAGCACCTACAAGCAGGCACAGGAGACAGGGCTTCAGTCCCCGGGCCTGCTGTGATGCCCCACCCCCCCAAGGTGTGCTTAGACAGCAATTGAGACTGGGCGAGGTGGCGTGGGGCTGTAATCCCAGCTCTTGGAAGGCTGTAAACAGGCAGATCACTATGAATCTGACGTAGTAGTGAGACCCTGAACACCCTGTAGACCCTTCCCTAAAAATAAAAACAAAACAAAACAAAATGAAAAGAATATAGAGACCCAGTCCTAGCCCAGGTCCGGT
>NW_004524598.1:4115426-4116387 GCF_000260255.1 Octodon degus
TTTGCTATCAATTCTTGTAATTCATACTGCTAAAGCATAACCAATGCATATTTCCTATATGATACAATTTCCAAACTTCTAGGTCTCAGACAGACATTACTCTATCAGATCCAACTACTTCAATAAACCATGTGTTGTGCATGATCTGTAGTGACATCCCTGATGCAAAATGCAATGACAAGTTTGATTGTTGTTCTTACAGTTTTGCCTGCAGCTTCAAACACTAACATTTAATTCTGTATTTTTGAAACTATTTGTGCTTTTATCACTTTGATACCAATTATCCCTGTTCCTCCCCTGTTACATTTTTTTCCAAAATCTATAATGATATTTCCTTTACAGTGATGGTAAATCTTTGCTGTTGATGCTTTCCAAGGTTTGGCTTCGTACTTCTCACATTATTACACAACGATCACACTCTTCTTCATTTCTTCAACTATCGTGTACACACTAATGAACTAAATTCTTGAGTTTTCTCCTTATCTCTCAGCTATGCTTTCAACTGCTTATAAGATGTTTCCAGTTGGATTTTGTTTAAGCACCACACAAGTCTACTGCTTACATAAAACACATATCGCTTTTTTAATCTAGATACCTAGATTAGACACGCAGGTATAATTCTTCACTTGATGCCTTGAAAAGCCTCCTGACCATGTGTCATCCACTGACCTGTGATACTAGCTGTGTTCACCACAAGCCCCTGAGTGCACTCCACAGGAGGTGCTGTGCAATCACTTGCTATTCTATGAGGATTATCCACCCTCAGTTGTCTCTAACCCCATATAGAAGTACTGAAATACACTGACTTCTCTATATAAATATTTGGAATTTTCAAAACCATGGGATTTTTTTATTTAATTAATAATTTCATTTATTTATTTAATTTGGTACAAGGTCTCACTACGAAGCTCAGATTCATCGTGATCATCCTGTTTCATCCTCACCAGTGCTGGGATTAGGG
>NW_004524598.1:4116902-4133502 GCF_000260255.1 Octodon degus
AGAATATGAGAAGAGGGGCCAGGGAGATGGCTCAGTGGAATAAGCGCTTCCCTGGCAAGTGCAAGGGCCTGAGTTCAATCCCTGGTTCCACAAAAACAAAAACAAAACAAAACAAAACAAAAAGAATATGAGAAGAGGCAAGATGAATTTTTAGAAAACTGTTTCTCTACATCATTTGCCTATTCTGCTTTAGCTATTACTAAGAATTATTTCATTCTAGCGAACGGCCTGGCACTTGATGAGAATGAATATTATCAAATGATAACATCTGTGACCATTAATTGCAATATGTCCACACTACTAGAGTAAGAAAGGCCTGAAGATCGAAAAGCACAGTTCTAGGCTGGTCTGTGGCTGGGTGCCCACAGGAAGAGACCTGCCCTGGAGGTTGGAGGGAACAAAACAGAGAAGAAGGCAGTGGCCCATTTCTGCCATGCTCCAGTCTTGCTGAGCAGGAGCGTCCTTTGCTGCCATCTGCTTTGGCCATGGTCCCCGTATCCAGGTTTTGCAGCAGTCTAGTGTAGATTGGTGCCCATAACTCTCTACTGCGTGCTGACATTGACGTTGCGTTAGTGCTGCACTGTGGGGCCTCTTGTTTTGTGGTTCCCATGCAGGCAGGTTGAGCAGACAGCGAATCCTTGGGTTCCTCAGCGTGCAGATGGCCACTGCGGACTCGTCTGCCTCTGGCCCTGGAAGCCTTCCTAATACATCATCTTGCACAAACAGACGAATATTTTTCTATGGATTCTGTCCCTCTGAAAACTGTAACGAATAAAATGCTCAAATGACCATACCGTTAATAGAAATTCTAATTTTATATATTTATCTTTTTCTGTCCAAGTCCAATTCAAAAATCAACAAAACATAAAATGCAGGTAGAACATACAGATAGCAAATAATGTTTTAACCTTAGTGTATAAAACCTATCATTAAAATTCAGAAAATTATATTTATATGTTACTGTTTTTTCTTTTTTGTGTATGTGTGTGCCTGAAATTCTCTTAACAGAATAAATTGGAAGCATAAACAAAGAAAATAATAATATTAAAACAATTAGAGAAAATGTATTTTTTTCCTGTATTTTAGGGAAGACCGTACAAGGTGTTCAGCGTCTCACTCCTAGACTGGACTCCTAGTGAGTCTCCTGTTTACTGCCTCCCAAGTGCTGGGAATACAGGTGTGTACCACCATGCCCAGTTAGAGAAAATGTATAAAAAATATTTTTCCAACCATAAAATATTGGTTTGGAGAAGATGCTTAGAAAATATTCTCCAGTACTGAACACTAATGAAATGTGAAGTAGAAATATACAAATACCATTACAGGAAAATCATTGGCAAAACCCAATTTTTTCTGATTTTTTTTTTTTCAGAACTGGGGATTGAACTCAGGCCCTTGTGCTTGCCAGGCAAGCGCTTATTCTATTGAGCCATCACTCCAGCCCCAAAACCCAATCTTTTAAAGTGAGATGTAAGAAAATTTTCACCGCATCAAAAAAATAAGATAAGAGCTGGGGATTGGTGAGATAGCTCAGCAGCATAAGTGCCTGCCTGGTAAGAGCAAGGTTCTGAGTTTGATCCTTGGTACCACACACACACACTCATACACACACTCACACACACACAAAAAAAAATTACAGGAGAATTTGTGAACCTCACAAAATGGTGACAAATTAATAATCATAAGAAGAATGAGTTTTGGGATCATATGCAGGACAAAGCTGTAGTTGTGCTTTCTGTTTTGTTCTTTCCTTTCCCTCTCATTTCCACTTTCTTCAGGTCTTTTCTTATTGCTTTACATGGGGACACATTCTTTGCAGAACACTGTCAGTACATGAAAGAGTGATTGCTATACCTTGAGGTTAGACGAGCTCATTCCAGTAAATATGTTCATATAATATATTTGAAGCCACAACTTATCAACCAAAACCTGGCATACGAATTTGATTTTTGGTGATGCTGGTATGGCATGATATTTAGGACTTCTTGTGCATCTTCAATTTTGACTCAATTCAAGAAAGCCTGCACAAGCAGTTTGGGTGAAGAAGCTGCTTCTTTTTTTTAAAAAAAAAAATAATTTTATTGAGAAAAAATAGCAATGAGACAGTTTCAAAACTGATTAGTAGAACAGTTTCAATAATTAATACATTGCATATTGTTGTCCTCTTAGTGGTTATTCATAGTACAAGGTGCAGACATGATATCCTGTCCAAACACTATTAGTACAAATGTTTCTTCTCATTGAATTAAGAGAAAGTAGCTGTATATCTATCCTAACTATTTTGTATATACAGATACAAAATGGTCCTTTATTTGTATCCCATTTTTTGCTTAGTTTTGTCAGAGATGGGTATTCCATTGTCATTTAAATATTGTAGGTGTGTGAATTCAGAAAAATATTACAATATAGTCCAGTAGTCCATAATAGTAGTGGGTTTTCCATAAGATGGGCAATGTCAGAAGTTGTTGACTTGAGCCTTTTACAGCTCAGCATACTAATACAGCTTTACTTTTTATACTTCATTATTATACTTTTCTGCTGGATGGTCAAGGCCAAGATAAAGCAAGACCCGTATAACAAGAACCTTGGTAAATGCAAAAGTTACACGTAGCTGCTTCCAAGGGGGACAGCATTGTGGTCTTTTGTGCTCCAAAATAAAAGCCTATTTTAATGCACACTGACCAATATGCTTTTTCCATGGAAATGTCTTTTCTTAATAGGATTTTTCCAGTTGAACTCTGAATTTGTTGTAAAGCTCTGTCCCAGTTATACCTCACCTTTTGTACTCTGAGCTGTGTATTGGTCCTTATAAAATATTGTATAGAGAAACAATGCCTGTGTGCTCATGAACAAATTGTGGGATGCAAAGGTACATGGGTAAAATGGTTTGCTGCTATTCCAGATAAATTTTCAACATATTTGTTTTCACTTACTATAGTACATTGGCCAGGCACAGTGAAGATGGCAGAACAGAATTCAATGACCTATCTCACCGCAGTGGGAAGGATTGCTCTGTTCTCAAATAACTTCACGGAGGTCAATGTAAAGGCTTTTGTTTTACATCTGAACTCTCACTGGTGGATTTACCCCGCTGAGGATGGCAAACAGCTAGCAGTAAATGCACATACTCTGCCTCCTACAGAATCATGTTAGAACTTGAAGAGATCTGTTGCTCTGAGTAATAGTATTGCTCAACCTAAAAGCTCATAGAATTATATATAATACTCAAGGACATACTTTAATTTTTCCCATGTTGCAAAGCTTTTTTTCAGTAAAAGGAAACAAAAATAAGAAAATAAAAAATAACAATAAACGTGATACAGAATTTTAAATAATAAAGATGATTGGAAATGAACATGGTTGTTATCTGCATATTTCTGTCTTCAAAGCAGTTGATCAGATTATTAAGTGCAAAATTGATCAAGCAAATAAGCATTACCCATTCCTTTCAATAAACCAATAGGAATCAATAATATAATAAACTATCTCATGTATAGATATTATGTTCTTTCCTTCTGTTTCTCTTTTCTCCTTTACCCATCACAGTTGTTCTTTCCTTTTGAGAATACTTTGGAAAGCTCTTGTAAGCTTCTACCTAGCAAAGCCAGAATTTAAACTCCACAATGATATATAATAATGATTTACAAAAACAGAGTATCATTCATGATGAGATGACAGGAGGGTGCTCAGAGAAAAGCGAATGAACCAGTTAGGTGAAACATCCTTCAGTCACAGGTATGAAGTAACTGCTGTCTTTTTGCTACATAGAGACATACAGCCAGATTTAAGCACTCAAATGAGTAAATACAACTCTATAGTAAATTATGATGTACAACTTATTTATTAAAATGTGATTGCAGTACAAAGATGGATTAAATAGGTATGAATGAAATTCTAATCGTGCAAACATGACTACAACACAGACATGATGAAATACCCCACTGGAAAGACAAGTGCTCTGACAGCAAAAAGAAGGCAAAATACTTGCTACACAATGATTTGTTTTGTGAACTTAGAGTTGACCAATGTTTCATAGTAGTATGGGATTCCAAGGCAAATGAGTATAATTAGAAAAGCAGCAAGTACTAGTTATATATTTGGAATATAGGGCGAGCATACTAGGTATTGGGTCCTGACCTGTGTAAATGTGCAGATGTGTAAGGAGGTACGTCAGGATCAGCCAAGGTATCCCAGAGCAGTTATATCTGGGTTCAGTAGACAATTAGTACTTATTGAAGATATTCAAGGATAAATATGATATAAACTGACCTAATTTACAGTTGATAAATTAATAACCTTGATAGTGACATGGATGAAATATATTTTGAGTTTACTCAAACCTTGGCTGGTTGAAATTTAATCACCATTTTGAAGAAATAGGAGGGAAGTCTAATCCATGCATGGCATTTACAGGTAGGGGTCTCAGGAATCTGATAAGGATTAAGCAAAGTGCTTAAGGCACAACACTCATGGTTAAATCTTGGTGACTTTATAACAAGAAGACAGAGACAAAGCAGATACACACACACGCACGTGCGCACACACACACACACACACACACACACACACTGTCCCTTTCCATGTGGCACTCTCTGCCATCTTGGGATTATGTAGACAAATAGACCACCATTGAATAAATTCCATCACCCTTTCCCCTCCAGAATTATGAGCTGACATGAATTTCATTATTTTACAAAGTAGCTTTCCTTAAGTATTTTTATAGTTTGTGTCGAGTTGTCCCCCCAAAGCCTCATGCATTCATTGGGGCATGTGTTTAATTCGTGATCCACTGCTGGGATTTTGGGGGTGAGTGGTACGTCTGCCCTGGGATGGATAGCCTGAATACAACATAAGGGGGGAAAGAGGCTTGCTGGCTGCTGCAGCCACTGCTCCTCCCTTTTGACTCTTGCTGTTTTCCGCCTCCATGAACTGCTGCCCTTTGCCATGTGACACTCTGCCTTAGAGTCAGCCAAGTATGGACTGAAACCTCCACTAACCGAGCTAAATAAACTTTTCCTTCCTTTATTTTGGGTATCTGGTATTTTGTTCCAGCAATGAGAGAAGAGTAAGCAAGACAAGCATGTTTTATAGTAAGAAAACAAGGCTAATGTACAATCCAAATGGTAATATAAAACAGGCACAGAGCATACCAAAATTTAATAAACACAAATGCAAAGATGAAAGGTGAAGGAGGAACACTAAAAATCTAGGTAAGAAATAATTTGGATTAATGTTATTGGAGAATTCAGAGAATATGAAGTAGGAGCAGTGTTAAGTGACAGTTAATGAGTGACAGGTGACACACCTGGAGAACCACGGCAATCTACACTTCATTCAGAATACAGCATCTTCATAGACACTGTAGTGTGGAATATTATCCATTGTAATTTATGAAAGTCTTAAAGCTTTCAATCAATCATAACAGTCATCATTTAAGATACAAAGCATAATTCTAAGCAGTTTACAAGTATTTTTTCCTTATTAATTTTTTTTCATTTTTTTATTTCTTTATGTATTTGGTACAGGGTCTCACTACACAGCTCAGACTCGTAGTGATCCTCCTGTCTGTTTATTTAAGTCCCAACTTACATCTTTGCTCCCTACTTTGAAGGGTGTCAATGTAAAATCATATACATAATCAGGAACCTGTGTGCACTAAGGGCCTCCTGCCTGGCAAAAATCAGCAAAGCTGTGAAAGGAGAGGAGGTGAGTATTTGAGAGAGCTTCATGAAGAGAACGCGACTTATGTTAAGGCACAAAGACAAAAGGATGCTAGCAGGGAGACAGGAAAGTGGACTGTGTTTTTGTAAGACAGTGAAAACAACATAATGAGTTGCACAGAACCGTAGATGGAATTAGGCCCTAGTGGAGGGGCATTTTTTTAGGAGAGTAAAAGAGGGATAAATTTGGAAACATAGAAGTTAGCTAGACTGAATACCATTTAATAATAATAGACTGGCCAACAAGATAGCTCTGCAGACTGAGCGCCTGCTTAGGCAGGCACAGGGCCTGGGATTTGATCTCCAACACCACATGCTGCACAGGCCCTTCCCTCAGGCACACTGAGCAGGTGAAGGAGTCCAAGTGTGGTGGCCCATGCCTGTAATTCCAGCACTGGGGAGGCTGAAAACAAGAGGATCACTAAGAATCCAAGCTGTCTATTGAGATCTTGTACAACAAAAAAAGGAAAAAATAAAGATCATTACAATTTTTAAAAAATAAAAATAATAATAGGCTACAAGGAGGGACAACATTTAGGGTAGAGAAAAGTCAACATATAGCAGTCTTTCACTATTTTGCAGTTTGTGGACTCTGTTTCACCAGTTTTTAAAAAATAGTAGTCTAAATTATCACAGATTTTTTTTGCTATATTGCGGGACTTTGATGTAATGTACAGTAGACATATTTATATGTGTAGTATTTATGGATTTAATGATTTTGCTTAAAAATTTAAAAAAATACATAAACATATATTAAAATTTGTTAATTTCCACATATTAATAATATTAAATCCATTAAAATACACTACAGTATTTCTTTAGCCTATCAATGAGCAACTGTATTGTACAGTGCATGTTATTAACATTACATAGGTTTATGAATTTAGAAAATGCTTCAGAACATTAGAATTGTCTTTAAAAGTGTGGGAAAGGTTTACAAGAGTGTTGGAAAGGTTTATGAAGCATATATATATATATTATAATGTCACTACTTCACTGATCTCCACTTACTGTTGGGGTATCTGGAACGTAACCTCCACAATAAGTGAGAGACTACTATAGAGTTTTTGGTGGTTGATTCTGTTTTTTAATCAAGGTGTGTTTTCAATGTTTTTCTCCACTGTAGTTGTTAGATCTGGAGTTAGATTAAGTGCAGAATAAAATGAAGACATCAAAATAAATAATCCTGGCACTGAGGACACTCAAGGAAGAGGGTCACTGCAAGTATGAAGCAGTGAGTTCAACGCCAGCCTGTGCTACACGGAGATGCCCTGTGCCAAGAGATGACAGGTATGCAGAGGGAACAATATGGTTTTCTGTAGAAAAGCATCTGAGCAAATAGCAGTTTTGATTCCAGATTTTTAAGGTAAGACCCTGAAAAATTAATAACGTCAATAAACAGAATGATCTGAAATGAGATATATTTAGCAAAAGAGTGTGAATTTGTTTTTAAATCATTAAAAATGAGGTATTGGAGACACCAAATTTTCAAACTCAGTATGAACGTCCAGGGACCATGTTGGGCCTATAAATAGATATGATAATCTTATAAACTACATAAAATTTCAAAATAATTTGACTTTTAAGTATAAATCAAGAAACAATTATATAGGACCCTCAAGCACAATAAATAAGTTGCATGCATCAATTATAGAAATGTTGGAAAATAAGTTACGGCAAAGGGCTATCATTTTGATGAGAAATACACATCTAAATTTTTGATACATGTCATAAATATAATAACCCTTGCAATCAAATAATGCATAAATATCTAAAGTAGGTCAGCTAAGATTTCCCAAAACTGGTGACATGTTAACTAATTCTCAGAAGAGGAGCAGGGATTCTCTTTTGGGGCTGCGACATAAAGGGCATTTCTGACATGGATAGAACAGGCGCAGTGTGACAGAGACAGCTAACATGCAGTGCTCTTTAAATAGTTCATTAGAGTGTGAGTATAGGTTATACTGAGAATGTGCTGATAGGTCAGCTAGATATCAAGAGAACAGAAAATCAAAAGCCAAGCATTCTATATTAAGAAAATTGGAAGGCACTGAAAGTTTGAAAATTTTTGTACATCAAGGTTGCGCTTGTTGGACATTACTCTCTCCAAATTCTGCTGTAGATTTGACTAATAGCGCTGTCCCCGGGTCTCTGTCTGAAATCTCACTGTACATTCCAGTGGATTACTTGTGTAACACAACTGGGCCTAACTGTGTGCTCTCTAATATTGAGCAAAAATTAGGTTAAAGTTTAGGAACACTGAGCCTCACAAATGGCTTGGTGTCTTTCTGGTACTATCCAAGTCTATGCAATAACTTGAGGAGCTAGAATTCTCTCGCCAAATCAATATATCCTGCAAGATATCTGCTGTGAAGTTTCTGTATAAAATATCTATTAACCTTCCCTAAAGGCTTTGTATGAGTAAAGCAGTGTTTGAGGAGCCCACTAAGATCATTCTCATTTATTATTAAGCTCAAAAGTGTCTTAACACCTTTTTCTGACACTCAGATAGAGCTTATCTTTGAAAAATCTTTAGTGGCTCCATGTATTTTTTATATATTTCTTTTTACACAGGGTACTGCTATTTAGTCCAGTTTAGTCTCAAGCACAAATATTCCTGTCTTAGCCTCCTATGCCCTACAATCACAGGTCAGACTGGAGCCTTCCATGTGAATATTTCCAACTTATCAGAGTGTTGAATCAGTCATTTATTTAATATATTTGAGAATGATAAATGAGGTAAATATGCTATCAAACTACAACACAAATTCAAATAACTTATGAATGAGAAAAAAGTGTTGCAAAACTAGGAATTGTAGCAAAAAAAGATAATTTTTAAAATGCATATGATTTAGGACTAACTTGATCACCAATTTTATGTCTTAAATATAAGAACAATATAGGATTCCGGCTCATTAACAAGCAGTCCTACATATAGAATAAAAATGTATTTTCTCTTAAAATGAATATTTCTAACATTGGTAGTAGAAAAGGGAGATATGCAAATGTAGTCCTGTGTTATGTTCACTGTTAACCTTATTTATCATATTTCATCAATTATTTTATAGTGTAAATGTTTGGATTTTAAATTCCCAAATGACATGCCAAAAAGATTGACTTATGTGTCTTTACTATGAATGGAGTGGTGTGAAATATCACAGATCTAAAGTCACTTGATTTATTTATTTATTCATTTATTTATTTATTTTTGGTGGAATCGGAGACTGAACTTAGGAAGCATTTATTCTACTGAGCCATCTCCCAGGCCCCATTTTATTTTTCATTTCACAACTTCAGACTGATACTAAAATATTTAGTAGAGTGATCATTTCCTGCTTTTTGGATTGTATTAAAAATAAATGGCTTTATGAGGGTAAAAATTAGGTATGTGAACAATCAGTCTTTGTAAAAGTGTAACATATGTTAACATAAGTGAGCTCAATAAAATATAAACGAAATGTGAAAATATTTAGAACATTTTCATAATGTATGATCTTTTTATGAACTAACTGCTCTGTGGTGGGTTGTATCACAGACTTGAAAAATGATATAATTTAAGAGTTTTTCTCATGTAGTTTTTCAGAAGAGAAAACTAAACTAATATCCAGTTGAATTTTTCTCATAAATCACTTTTAAGTTTAGAGGCTACCTGATGCAGTAGTCTGACACCCCGAGGATAAAGAAGAGCTTACAATGGTCTTGAGGCGTTACTCTAAAATGTTTTCCTAAGGTTAGGCAGTAAATCAATGAAGGGCAGGATTCTCTGCCTGCCACAGTTTACTAGGGTTACATTAAATCTACATTACAATATAGAACGTAATTTGTCTCAATCCCAGGCTGTGGCCTACTTGAACATAACCTACTGCTATCTATCTGCATTCGAAAATGTTGTGTGAAGTCTTGTTTGCACAAACCTGTGGCATTTTCGAGCATGCGGCAACCAGCTCAGTTGATTCCGAAGGCACAGGAAGTGCTATCTCAGAAACATTTTAAAGATGATCTCTTCCCCTCTCTCTTGGTAGCTTTGTTGGTTCCTTTGAACATATTTTTTTGATAATGAATAAATTTAATCAATCAAATAATGAAATGATTTGCTAATTTCAATGGAAAATATAAGGCAATATTCTTAAACATACGCTAACCTTCACTTTGTCGATTACAGTGTAGTACAATAAAAAGTGTAAGAGAATCAGGGGGACTTTATTTAGTGTATCCAAAATAACCTAACTAATTTATCTGCAGATCCACTTTAACTTATCCATTATACAGAATTTCTTGTAGAAAAAGCTGTGACCAATTTCAAAGGAAACCTAATTATGTTCAATATTTGAAAATGTCACTCAAGTAACAGCAATACTAGATCAGCTTTCCTAGAAAGTTTTACTTGCAAAAAAGCAAGAATCCCCCCCTTTAAAAAGTTTAAATGTAAAAGGAAAGTCATCCACTTACTTAGCAGATAACATCTCTTGCTTATAGGAATTACAGAAAGATGGACAAAGTGACTTTCCAGGAAGTCATCCTCCGCCAATGGTATTTACTTTTTTTGTACCAGGGGTTGAACTCAGGACCTTGCACTCACCAGGCAGATGCTTAAACCATTAAGCTATCTCCCCTTCCCTGCCAATGGTAGTTGAATGAATATTAGAACATGTTGGGTGCAGGTACCTCCATTTGCAGGGTTTTCTTTTAAATTACTTTCCATTTATTGCAAAGTTATTGTCAATATAAGGTATTCTGATCAATCTTTTTTAAAGGATGTTGGAAATGCTTATTTGCATCAATATAAAATAGACAAATAAAATGTGCACATGGATAGAAATTTATATAATCTGGAGTAAGGCTCAGAAAATAGAAAATAATATACAAACATAGCTTATTATTTGGAGCAGGGAGATAGTTTAGTTGAAGCTACTATTAGTTAGGTAATTATTTTTTTCTTTTCTTTTTTCTTCCCAGGATTGAAATCAGTTCAAAAGTCTATCAGGATCATAAAGTCTGTCCATTTTCATATTAAGTTCTGATGCAGATAGGAATTATAAAAGGCACTCTTAAAACTTAATTAATTTTTCTTTTCAAATTTATTTGGTGACTTGTTTGAAAATGTGAAGTTATTAAGGGGAGTTTTACCATAGTCTCGAGTGTACACACACACACACACACACACACACACACACACACACAGGGATGTAAGTATGTGTCTAGGCATTTCAATAAAACATTGATGATTTTCTTCTATAGTTAGAATAAAGTTGTTACTTAGTCATTTTCCATGCCAGAGAGCAAACATAGGCTGCAGCCACAGCTTCACCCTGTAAGTGATTGCCGCTTCGATCCAACCGCTAGATATAATTGTCCTTCCTTATTTTCATACCGTTTACTTGCTTGTTAATTTTATGTTTACCTGCACAAAAGAATTAATAACTGCACTTAACTTCACTGGTACGCATCTTGGTAGAATGAATAACAAATTGGTGTTTGCAGGGAGATGTACCATGCAAAACGCTAATAGGAAGCCTGAGTGGAAGACATCCAGCAAAGATCAAGTCCTGGCCCATATGTGGGGTTTTGTCTATGCAGTCTTTTGCATAAGCTTTTTGTTGCTTGAACAGATACCCAAGCAAACAGGGACATATTATTTATTAATTGTGCACCGTTAATGGTGAGGTCTTGCCAACTGCCAATCCATATGGACATAAAGCCTTCAGTCCTAAATCTGCTCAGATTAATTTCTTTCAATGGCATCCAGCAGAGTGAGGGCGAGGGGAGAACCGAGTGGTGCTCCTGCCTTTTCATGCCATGCTCAGAAGATTAGTTCAAGAGAGTTTCCTCACAAGCGTGGAATGCTGTGGCACTTCTTGGTCCTGTCCGGGCTGGAGATTTGCTAAGATGCAGATGAAAGAACTGTAGATGAGTTGGTTTTTTTCCCAGATCCTCTCCAAAGCCTACATAATCCTTTTGTTTCCTTTAATTTTTTTCAAAGATTAGAAACATTTCAACAAGCCAAACAGCTACAATATTGACTACATTAAAGAAAACTTTTACTCCAGTAAGTTCAACATTTGAAAAGCAATTAGGCCTAGCAGCAATCTCAAGATGCTTGTATTTGTCATTATTGGTTCATTTTTACAATCCAGTTCTTTACATAAAATCTGAAAAATGCCTAAGTTAACCATGAACACAGTCATTCATACAAATACCAAATATCATTATGCTAATTTAAGTTTGAGACACATTTTAGTCTTTCCTAGATTTTTCAGTGTAGCTAAATATTCCTGGATTAATGTCAATTCAGAGAAAGAAGAAAACTTTAATTACTTTAAAAGTTACTTTCTGCCATATAGCCATTAAAAAACATAACTGATTGTTTTAGAGAATTGTAATCTTTCCTGATCACTTCCCTGTTGACTGCCTGCTGTGCGTGCGTGTGTGTGTGTGTGTGTGTGTGTGTGTGTGTGTGTGTGTCTGGCTGGCTGGCTGGCTGCCTGCCTGCCTGCTTGTGGGTCTGTGTGTCTACGTTTTGATAATTGACTCAACTACAAATTTCAAGACTTTTAATCATCCTTCCCATAATATCTTTCTGAATGAATTGTTCAATAAAATTTTAGCAAACTAAAAATTACTGGTTTAGTAAATTATTAGAGAAGTTAGATTACCAAATTTGTGGTTCAAACAGGTATTCTGCATTTGGGGCTTCATTTGTGTGTGTGTGTGAGTGTGTGTGTGTGTGTGTGTGTGTTAAGAAAATTCTGACACAAATTTCCTCTCAAAAATAAAATATGTCAACATTAGAGAAGCTGGTGTTTTACTCTAAAATTCTAGCTATTTTAATCCCTGCCTATGAGTGCCTAAAGCAATTCAGTAGGTATATACTCCTTAACAAATGTATTTAAGAATCCTCTCGTTCACAGGTAAGAAAGCCGCCAATGTGGTACCAGGGGCCTGCAAATGTTGAAAAGTCAGGCAGAGAACTTTGTGTTGTTTCTTCCTGTCAATGCAAGACCAGGAACAGTATTAGCCTCAAGAAACCACCTGGCTTCACTTGGAAGGACTGCACAGGTAGAGTTGTTACTTATGAAAATCACTAATGTTTTATTGACATACATGTATGTGTATTTATATACGTGAGTGTGTGTATGTGTGTGCATGTGCATACACTGTGGACTGTGGTAAAACTCCTTTTTATAACTTCATGTTTAAAACATAGACACACACACCCACACACACACACACACACACATACACACACACAGCAAGCAGTCAGCAGGGAAGTGATTCCAATTCTCTAAAACAATCAATTACACTTTTTAATGGCTATATGGAAGAAAATAACTTTTAAAGTTATTAAAGTTTTCTTCTTTCTCTGAATTGACATGATAACTACAACCAAGTCATCAAAGTAAGTCACCACTGCTTTCAAAGGAAAGATTTGCTATTGATAGTCAATTCGCATTTAGTGCCTTTCCTGAGCTTCATATATTACACTCTGGGACAATGTTTAATTACCTCTGTAAGCTCCCTATGGAAGAACATAACTATGAATGCCCCTTTTGTTTTTTTTACTTTTTCTCTTCTTTATCCTTATTTTCTAAACCTAGGCAGTTCAACTCCCATTTTGTTAATCTTGAAGACTTCTTCTAAGTAATTTGAGGAGAACGTGTCCTTTGGCTGCCGGAAGGGTCTCAGGCAGCAGCTTGCACTAGATCTAATAAAAATCTGCCTGCGCGTATGCACAAATTGACTAAAGAGAGTACATCAAATACTAAATAATAAATGCAGAAGTAATATGCAAATAGAGACTCTAAACTTACTGCACCATCATTTTTAATGAAATAAGTTATTGAGCCATTACATTTAAGAAAATAATAAAATAATGACTTGGCTCAGTGCGCTGGAATATAGTCTCTTCCTTTCAATTCACTGATTGCCAATTCACTTCTCTTTGCCACCAGATGGATTGCAACTTATTACAATGAACAGACTCCAGAAAGTCTTAGCCTGCGATACTTGACAGTAAGGATTTGTAACTGTGTAAAAATTATGTGCTTTGTGGTTTTTTCATATGTAAACATGCACAGAAATGTATATGCATGAGACAGAAAGATAATATGATTTAATGTTGATACAAATTTAGTAAATACCTAAGATGAGACTTTTACAAAAGAACATGCGTGCCTTTTTTGTACCTGTACTATTTCTAATAGTTAATACTGGGCTGGCCAAATAGCTCAGTGGATTAAAGCACCTGCATGCAGGTGCAGGGGCTGGGGACTCAATTCCCGGGTCCACTGTGCCGGCCCCACCACCTGGGCGGGCTGAGATAGCAATTGAGACTGGGCGTGGTGGCTTATGCCTGTAATCCCAGCACTTGGGAGGTTGTAAACAGGAGAATCACTATGAATCCAATCTAGTAGTGAGACCCTGAACATCCTGTAGACCCTTCCCTAAAAATACAGGAAAAAAGTTAATACTTATAATAATCCGTGAAACTGTATCTGAATTGAAATGTACTCTTATACCATATATATTATTAGCACCTCATTGTCTGTATAGCTTTCAGCTAGATTTTCTCATGTCATCAGATGGGGCACATTCATCATGAGGAACACATTTTTCATGAGTTCTCATAGTATAGTGGTTATCACGTTCGTCTCACATCTACCATGAGGTATGCACTAGGCAGCTTCCCTGTCACTTAGACAAAAGACATACAACTGCAACTTCAAGGAAGAAAGGTGAATACTGGCTCAGAGTTTCAGTGGGTTCAGTTTATGGTTGGAAACAGAATGGGGAAAGCATGTGGCAGAGACCCGCTCTTTGCCTAGGGCGGTCAGTACCCATAGAAGAAGATACAAAGCCGGGAAGGAGAATATACTTCCTGAGGCCATGCCTCTAGTGACCTGCTCCTTTCTACCAGGCTCTGCTTCTGAACATGAGATGTGAGGAATAGGTGAAGTCTTAAAAGCATAGTAGTATAGAATATTCATTCGAAAGAATTTTACAATTGATGACTCTATTAGAACATTTTCACATCAAAAGATTCTCATTTGGGCAGCAGGAAATTTCTACAGAGTCCTACCAAAGATTATTTCTGGGCTGGAGCGATAGCTCAGTAGAATAAACACTTGCCTGGCAAGCACAAGGGCCTGAGTTCAATCCCCCATTCCACAAAAAAAGATTGTTTCCTCCACTAATATATTATTAAAAGAGTCCTATAATCTTCAGGATATAAAGTGTACTAACTTGAAAAGAAAAACTGAAGTGTAATCATGAAGCGAGCTGTATAGATGGTGCATTAGTTTCCTCAGGCTGTACCTTGTCTCTGCCAGCAGGGTCATAGGCAATAGTTTGGTGCACTGGACGCAATTCAGCATCACAAAGTGAGGGTAGAGTGGGTGAGATACCAAGGCACATGGAGTGTAAAGAGGAGTGAAACAATAGGTAGAAATGAAAAATGATGTATGTAGTTCATAGAATAATACATCTAAAAATGATGTATCTAGTTTATAGAAGAATACATCTGAAAACTTATAACTGGAAATAACTGTAAAGTATTAGGTATTTTTTGTTTGTTTGTTTGTTTGTTTGTTTTTGTATTTTGCACAGGGTCTCACTGCAAAGCTCGGACTCATAGTGATCCTCTTGTTTTCAGCCTCCCCAGTGCTGGGATTACAGGCCCGCACTACCACACCCAGTCTCTGTGGCTGGCTCAGCGTGCCCAGGGGTGGGGCTGGCACAATATGTGGTGCAGGGGATCAAACTCCAGTCCCTGTGCTTGCCTAAGCAGGCACTTAGTCTGCTGAGCTATGTTTCTGGCCCTATCAGTAGTTATGTTTAAAGATCTAACTCTTTATGCAGTGCTAATTAAACTGCCTGCCACTAGCACTAGGGCAAAGAGGACATGTTTGCTTATTGGACTTCCAAGTATTTACTGTACATATGTTAGTTACTGTACACAGCATTCAATAAGTAGTCTATGTACTTACCTACAAATGCCATCTATTTGTCCATTTACTTGTTCTTTAAACATTGCAGTAAAAGACTTATATGCATCTGAACATAACCTCAAGATAAAGCCTCTTGGAGGTGACAGATATTGTAACATGCAGGCAGAATATTGAACATATAAAATATGACCATTGTTGGGCCAGAGATATAGCTGAGTGGCATAAGCACCTACCTGGCAAGCACAAGGTCATGAGTTCAATTACCAGTACTGCCAAAACAAAAAAAAAATGACCATTGTCAAGAAATTCACATGGAAGATTGATATATGCAAGTGCTTTATATGTAAATAATGTTAAAAGTCTTAAATTTCCTAGCACAAATTTCTTTTCTATAGGATTTATCTGAGTAACACAATGTAACCTTAATCTCAGCAGTTTAGAAAATTGAGAAATGACCCATATGTAAGTAAAATATGAATAAGTTTTATGATTAAATATTCAAACTATGCAATTTCATGAAGAAAATAAATAGCAGCAAGGCATTGTACAAATGCGTTTGGAGGAATAAAGACATTAAGTTAATTACTTTTTTGTCATTTAATGTTGGGAGAATTTCAAACCCTGGTTATTGTACCCTTTTAAACCTTATTTCCATTTAAGAATAAGCTGCTTGTATATTTAGATGCATTAAAGCATAAGATATTATTCTAATAAAAGTATGAATTCTATGTCATGCCCTTTTCTGAGGTATTAGCTTCAATACTGTAATAGCTTTTTAGTCTGTCAAATTTAAAAACAACTGAAGTAAGAATGATAACTGAACAAAGCCCATGAATAGAAATGTAATGGAAATTTAAAAGTAAGAAATTTTGATCAATGGAAGAGAAAAAATAAGTCTTACCACTTAAGACTAATATGTGGACCATAAATAATTTG
>NW_004524598.1:4133902-4144923 GCF_000260255.1 Octodon degus
TAGTCTCAGCAAACTTGACATTTCTACATGGTTCTGATGTCCAATTCTATTTCTAAATATGTGGCAAAACTGCATAAATATTTCTCACTTGATTTGCGTCCCTTTTGCAGTACTGTAGCTCTTCAGCCCATCTTATCATTTATGTTCCATGTTATTTATGTTGTGTTCCAGTTTGTCTTGATTTGTCCTTCCTTTTTTTTGGACACGTATCATAAATCCTCAGGTCCAAATTTGTTCAAAGTTCACTTGAGTGAAGTTGTTATTGCCGAAGAAATGGCTTTTTTTCAAATATACACTGAGAAGTGAGACCCAGAGCTCACCACAATGTCTCATGCAAGTCTGTATCAAGGATCTGCACAGGGAAGGCCCAAAGGTCAGTGGAGGAAGCTAGAAATTCTGTCCCAGAGGAGGTATCTGTGCCAGCAGGCAGAATTATCTGCACTGGAGACAGAAAGCGATGGTCACGGTAAGAACCTCAGCTCTTTTGAAGAGAACCACAGCTGTTCTCAGCTACAGCGAGGATTCTAGTTCATCTAAGGATGAGAAAACACTAGTCATATCAGGAAGACCAGCATGACAAGCTTCTCCAGGACAATCAACAGCACACCATCTTTCTCTCCAGTTCTCTTTTCATGCCGTCTGTAGCCATCCTCAGATGGGCCGCCCACACCCACAACTCCGTGGATTCGGATCCGCTGGGTGCTACAAGTTGACCGTTAGCTATTCCACCACAGGAGATAGATAGATTCTTGTTGTATTCAGTTATGCTGGCTAAATGGAGAAATACCTGCTTGCTTTCTAGATACTGAATTATGCATTAAGCTTCAATAGGGAGTTTGTGGTAATTCTGAAGCAAAGAAGATGTGGAGGAATTACCTGGTTGAAATCAGTGGAAGACACACTCCTTTCTCCTAATGAACTAATTTAATTTAGTTTTCATCCATATTTTTAATATGTTTCATAGGAAATGGTCACTCCCCTACCACTCAAGAGTGAACACTTATTTAACAAAATAGTCATAGTCATCTTATTCTCTTTGCCAGTGATTATTTCAAGCCTGGTCAGTCTTACACAGTAGAAACTGCCGATTGAACTGGAAAAGTGTTTCCACTATGATCCAATCTATTTTTCTAATTTTAGATTTTTATCCTGAGACTAAAATTACTAAGTACTCTACAACCAGGGTAAAAGCTAGTGTAAAGATAAGGAAACAAGTTCAAAACAAAAATAATAAAGACAAAATAGCAAAAGAAGCTTTATATTCATGAAGTTATGTACCATTATGTGATATCATTTAATTAACCAGTCCTACATCTGCCTAGGGTCTATCACAAGTTCAGTGAAGCCAGAGGTCATATACAGCTATTCTTTGAAAATATGTAATTAAATGTTGTAAAGGAATAGTAGAAAGAGAAAAAGTAGAAACTCTTTATACATGATCCAACTTTCATACTGGTCACTGCCTGTGTCAACAGTGGTGGATTGCTCCAATTGAAGGATTGACATAAAGGGCTACTTAATCCTTTCAAAAAAGAATTTAAATAAAAAATTCAAATTTACTTAGCCTTGAAATTAGTTGCTGGGTAACATTCAGAGAGAAATAAGAACATTTTCCCTAATAATTCCTCCCTCCATTGTGTAATTTATTGTTCAAAAGAAAGAAGTTCTGGGCCAGCCTGACGGCTCAGTGGACTAAAGCACTCAGTGGCTGGGTTTCAATCCCTGGCGTGCCATGCCTCCCGTGACCCTCCCCCACGAGCGTGCTGAGACAGCAAATGAGACTGAGCATGGTGGCGCACGCCTGTAATCCCAGCAAGTGGGAGGATGAAAACAGGAGAATCACTTTGAGTCTGATCTACGTAGTGAGACCCTGGAGACCCTGTACTAAATATATTTTTTTTAAAAAAAGAGGAAAGGAGTAAAGTCAAGAGGCACACGAATGGTGTAAAGTGACACATATGATGTGTATATGTGTATATTCATTTCTGTGTCAGTAGTCTTGCTTTGCTTGTTTCTGCTGCTAAGAACCAAACTGAGGGCCTTGTGTGTGCCAGGAAAGTACGCTGGCACTGAGCTACATCACCAGCCCTGTGCTTTTATTTTTACTGCTCCAGCCCTTGCAGGCGTTATGCTCCTTTTGTGTGAGGCAAGTTTGCTTGAAATAGATTATTAATTTGTTTTGGTCTGAAAAAGAATCCTTGGTGCCAATGCTGAAAGACATTTTTTTAAAATAGGTATATAAATAATTCCATATTGCCACCTTCCTTTTTTTAAATACAGTAGCTTCCTTACTTATATTTTTGCTTTTGAAGGTTTTAGTTACCTCTGGCCAACAGCAGTTCAGAAATAAGAAGTGGAAAATTCCAGAAACAAAATTCTGTGACATTCTGAGCGGCCTGATGCAATCCTGTGCCATCCCGCTTTGTTCCTGCCCAGGATATATGCGATCTCTGTATCCAGCACAACCGCTCTCATGCATGCAGCTAAGCTCACTGACACTTAGTCAATTAATGCCTTCTTCTGAGGTCAGATTATCACAGTGTCGCAGTGCTTGTTTTGAAGTAACTCTTACACTACTTAATAACAGCCATGAAGTACAAGAACAGTCATGCTGGTGATTTTATTGAAGTAAGTTATTTAATTGTATTTTGTTCTATGTGTCAAATTTTGTTAATTGTAGTCTCTTAATTATATGTTACTAATCTCATTATACAAAATTAAAATGTATCACAGATACGTACCTACAGAATATATTATTGTACACATAGAGTTTGATGGTATCCATAGCTTTAGGCATCCATTGTATGTTTTGGAGGCTGTCTCTCACAGAGGAGGGAGACCAATACGTTCCTAAAATTCCATGCCAGCATCCTCATGCTTCAAGAGCTTTTACTTTATTTTATTTTACTTTTTACGTATTTAGTACAGGGTCTACAGGGTCTCACTACATAGATTGGACTCATAGTGATCCTCGTGTTTTTCAGCCTCCCAAGCGCTGGGATTACAGAAGCATGTCTCCATGCCCAGTCTCAATCGCTATCTCAGTGCAGCCCGGGGCTGGGCTGGCACCATACACCGGGGATTGAACCCTGGTCCCTGCGTCTACCTAAGCAGGTGCTTTAGTCCGCTGGCTATCTGGCCGGCCCACTTCAGGAGTTTGTGATGAAAAGTCCAGTTTATTTGTTAACTTTTTTGCCTTATGTGTTACTCTGTCTCCTTTAAAATTTTGATTTCATTTTTAATTCTCAGTGGCTTGATTCTTGTGGCAAGATCTTTTTTCAGAAACAGTACTGATGGTTATCTTTTGTATACTAGTATTACATAGGTTCTCTGAGCCTGTTGGATCCATATTTGATGTACTTCATTGCTTGGAGAATTGTTGCCTCTTACTGCCTTGCGTGTCTGCCTTATTCTTGTCTGTAAACCAAATTATACATGTTAAATCACTCAATATTATTCTACAGATTTGAATATTTTGCTTTTTCTTTATTTTCCTTCACTTATTTTCCTCTTCATATTTCAGTTTTGGATATTTGTATTGGCCTATGTATAAGTTCGCTGTCTCCTCTCTCAGTTATGTCATTTCTAGGTCATTACAGCAGATATGTTGACGAGATGCGGTCTCCAAGTCAGTGAATTTTGTTTCACAATTTTTTCTTCTAGCATTTTTATTGTGCTTCTTTTTGCACGTACAGTCTTTCTACAGAGCCCACCCATCTGCTAAAACATATTGTCTGCCTCTTTCTTTTTCCTTTATTCTTATAGTATATGTCTGTGTTATGGGATTCCATTTGTTTTGCAGAGTTGGTACATGTACTTATCATGTCTTGATCATTTTTACTTCCCTTCATATCTCTCCTGTCCAGATCCAATTGCCCCCCCCCCTCTCTCTCTCTCTCTCTCTCTCAACCTCCCTGTTTCCTGCAATCTCTCCTTGGTTCTTAATTTATTTATATTTTGGATTTCTCATGTTAAAAACAAACTACATAAATTCAATTTTCTGTGTCAGATGCGTTCTACTTAACATCATGTCGTGAAGCTCCATCTATTTTACTACCCAGTGTATCACGCATTATGTTGGAAAGCACCCCGTTGCACACAGACAGCACACTTTCTTTATCTAGCCATCTGCTCGCGGACATACAGCCCACTTCCATAATTTAGCAATTTCCAGTCGTGCTGCTCTAACATGGATATGAATATGTCACTGTAACATGATTGCTTTAACTCTTTACAGGAGAAACAAAGAGAGACATCATTTGGTCAGATGGAATGTCTAGTCATTTCTAGTTATTAGAATCTCCATACTAACTGTCATAGTGGTTGAACTAGTTTAGAAGGGTTGAACAATTTAGAAGGGTTTCTTTTTCCTTAGGCCAGTGTTTGATGTTTCTTGAGGCCTTCCAAATTACCATTCTCACTGGAATAGGATGGACGCTCCCTACTCTTCAGATGTATGTTGCTGTAATGGCTAAAGATGTGGACTATGTTTTCATGTATGTATTGGCCATTGGAACCTCTCCTTTTGAGAAGTGCCTAAATAAATATTTCACTTGCCAAGTATTTGATTGGGTCTTTTGAATTTTATGGTCTAATTTTTTAAATAGTCTTTGTGTATTCTAGATATAGAAATTAACAAACTCTGAAGTCACAACTCAAGGAGTTATCATGGTCCAAAGAGAAGGGAAAAATAATATAAATAGGACTCGCCAACAGAGAGAGAGGGAGAGAGAGAGAGAGAGAGAGAGAGAGAGAGAGAGAGAGAGAGAGAGAGAAGCAGCCAAAGCTACTGCCATATTAGAAATAAGTCCCTTAAGAAGCAGTGTTACTATGATAAACCTCTTCTTCAGTAAAGTTTTATTTCTATCACTAATATCACAAGCTAAATTATATTTTTTCCACCTTTCTATAATACTTAAGACAATAGAATGCAGAGGCATCACAGTGAGTCCCACTAAACACACAATTATAGACAGACCAACACTTCCACAAATGTTTCCTTTTCTTGTTGCCAGCTGTTAGTCCTCTGTCCACACAAAATTATGAACCATATTTTTCCTATTTGGTGGTTATTTTCCTATTGTTAACTATTCTTTTCAGTTTCCTTTGCTACTTGTAAGTTTTATTTTTCATATGACATTATCTTATCTGTCGAGTCAAGGCATTATTTATTGTGAAATTGCAGAAGGTCCTTACCTATGCACATGTCTTCAAATTTCACCTGTTTTATCTCCCAGCAGATTCCATTTTTCAGCTGTTGAGTCCATATCTTTTATCTACTTTGATTTAATTTTAGTACAGGGCAATGCATGGGTTTATACTGATTCTCCAGAACATAGATAGCCAGTTTTAATACCATCATTTCATAGAGAAGCTGTCTTTTTTTTTTGTGGTATGGGGGATTGAACTCAGTCCCTTGAGCTTCCTAGGGAAGCACTTAATCTACTGAGCCATCTCCCCTACCCCAAGAAGCTGTCTTTTCTTCAGTGTTTTAGACCATTTGTCAAAAATCAGCTGGCTGGTGTGCATGGGGTTGTTTCTGTACTCTCAATTCTACTCTGGTGTCATACTTGTCTATTATGCCAAGACCACATGTTTTAAAATTATTTTAGCTTTGTAGTATAATATAGAGCCTGGGATTGTAAAGTCCCCTATTTTGCTTTTTATAGTCATTCGCTGTAGGCATTTTCATTATCTACTGGTTCCATGTGAATTTCAGAATTTCTTTTTGAGCTCCCATTAAAAAATGCTATTTGGATTGTGATTGGAATAGAATTAATTAAATCTCATTATCTTTTTTGGTAATGTGGTCATTTGGCCAATATTCAATGTGTCTATCCAGAAACAAATGATATCCTTCCATTGCGTAATATTCTCTTCAATCTCCTTTAACATAGTACTATCGTTTTTACTACACAGATCATTCATTTCCTTGATTAGGTTAATTCCTAGGTACTTAGTTTTCTTGTTTCTTTCTGTCTTTTTTTAACTACCGGGAATGTAATTGCTTTCTTGATATCTCTCTTGGTAGATTCATTGTTAGTGTACAGTAATTGGATTAATTTTCACATTTTTATTTTGTTTCATGTCACTTTGCTAAATTTGTTTATTACTTCAAAGGTGCTTCTGGCGGAGATGTTCGTGTCTTCATGGTAAAGAATCATTTCATCTCCAAACAAAGACAGTTTGTCTTCTTCCTGCTCTGTTCTTATCCATTTATTTCTTCTTCTTGACTGTTTGCTCTAGCTAAAATATCAAGTACTGTGTTGAGCAAAGCGTTCAGAGTGGACTTGTTTGCCCTTTCTCTGTTTTAACTTTTGACTTTCACTTCTCCTCCATGTAATACGATGTTATTGGTTTACCACAAAGGGTTTTAAGCACTTTTATATACCTACTTTCATCGGGGTTTTTTTTTATGAATTATTATTCAGCATTTTGGAAGTTTTGTTCTGCATTAATTATGAAGATTATGTGAATTTTTAGCTGTACTTATGATTGTGCAATGTATTATTTTTATTGATTCCTGTATGTTGAATCATCTTCAAAAGGATAAAGCTAACTTGGTTATGATACATGGTGTTTTTAACAACTTGATGCATTTCTTTAAATTAAAAATCTTTTATTTATTTATTTGTATTCTACAGTGTCTTTCTATGTGGCTCATAATGATCCTCCTGTTTCAGCCTCTCCAGCACTGGGATTACAGGTGTCCACCACCACACCTATTTCAGGGTTGGCTCAGCGCACCTGGGTTCTGGGGCAGGCATCAAACTGGGTCCCTGTGTTTGCCAGGCAGGCACTTAGACCACTGAGCTATCTCCCCAGTCACAAACTGTTGAATTTTCTCACATTTATGATGAGAAAATTTTTATGTCTGTGCTTATTAAAAAATCTGGTTGATTGATTGATTCATTGATTGATTTTGAGTATTTATCTGGGTTTCTGGGTTTGCGAGTTTCAGGGTATCATCCTAGGCTCCAGGAATGAGTTTTGTATCGTTTTTGCTCTTAATTTCATGGAGTATTAAAATTGATTCTTCTTTAGAGTTCTGATGAAATGCAGTGATGAATCAATGGGTTCTGGTCTTTTCTTAGTTGTCAGGTATTTTCTTACTGCATCGATTTCATTGCTGTCCGTTGGTCTGTTTGTGGTTTCTATACCTTCTTTAATTTTTGCAATTCTTTTGTGTCTAATAATTAATATAATTTTTTCTGGTTCTCTAATTTAGCAGAATATAAGTTTGCTGAGAAGTTTCTGATTTCGATGCTATGAATTGTGATTTCATTTTATTTGTTTCAGGCTGCATCGGTATGTCTTTTTTAGATAAGGGCTTACCAATTTTGTTTATGTTTCCAAAGAAACACTTCTCTAATTTACTGATCCGCTGTGCTGTTACATTTTTGACTCAATATCATTAATTTCTGCTTTAATCTTTATAATTTCTTATTCTAGTTTTAAATTTGGATTACTTTTGGTTTTCTAGGGCCTTAAAATGCATCATTAGGCTATTTATTTGGGATCATTCAATTTTTCTAATATGTACGCTCTCAGCTATAAACTTTCCCTATAAGACTGCTTGCCTAGGGCCAGGGAGATAGCTCAGTGGAATAAGTGTTTGCATGGCAAGCAAAAGATCCTCATTTTGATCTCTGGTACCACCAAAAAATAAAAATAAAAAACAAAACTGCTTGCCTTTTGTTAATAGATTTTGGTATGTTGTACTGCTGTGTTAATTTGATTCTAGGAACTTTTACATTTCTTCTATGATTTCTTCTGTAACTCACTATTAGAAAATATTATGTATCTGTGTAGTTTCTGTGGATAGTTTTTCTATTGATTTCTATTTTCATTACACGGTCTTCCAAGAAAATGCAAGAGATCACACCAATTCTTTAGTATTATTTAAGAATACATTGGAGCTGGTGAGATAGCTCAGTGGACTAACGCATCTGCTTAGGCAAGTTTAGGCAAGTGCAGGGAACGGGGTTAAATCCCTGGCACCACATACCATGTCAGCCCTGTCCCAAGGTGGGCTGAGCCAGCTAGAATCTGGGTGTGGTGGTGTATACCTATCATCCAGCGCCAGGGAGACTGAAAGCAAGAGGATCATTATGAGTCCGAGGTGCATAGTGAGACCCTACAACAACCAAATACATAAAGAAGAATGTTTATGCATTGAGGTATCTATTTCAAAGAAAATTCCATGTATTATTGAGAAAAAATGTATTTTCTGCTGCTTTTTGAATCAAACATTCTGTAGATATATGGTACGTTCACTCATTGGGAGACATGGCTTAACTTTGCTGTTTCTTTTATTGTGTACTGAAGCTCCAATTATAATTGTTTTGGTGTGGTTCTTTCCTTTTATGTCTAGTAGGTGTTTTGCATGAAAATGAGTGTGTTAACATTAGGTATACATATATTTATAATGTTTATCTCTTCCTGTTGAGTTGTTTCCTTTACCAGTGTACAGTGACTTTCTCTGTCTCTTATCAGTTTTGGATTGGAGTCTATCTTGTTTGAACATAAGATAGAATCTTCTGTAGCTCACTTTACATGCTTGCACTTTTAGCCTAAGTGGTGTGTGCCAGGGGGAGGGGTGTGCACAGTGAGGTAGGCTTCCCAGAGTCGTCACGTAGTTGGATTTTGTCTTCCACACAACCTGCCAAGCGGTGTCTTCTGCTTAGGAACTAACACCATTTACATTGAGTGAATTTTTGAAGAGTATCTACTGAATGCAATCATTGTATGATTCTTCCAATGCTAGTTTTTTCTTCTTTATTCTTTAGTTTAGATATATTGTTTCATTTGATCTCTTCCATGACAGCCTTGCTGTGTCTATGGGAAATCCTTTTGAATACTTTCTGTAGAACTAGTCTCATGGTAATAATTTCTTTAGATTCCTTTTGTTATGGAAAGTTTTTATATTTCCTGTCAAGTTTGAAGGATACTTCAGTTTATTGTAATTTGGATTGGCAACTGTTTTCCTTCAGGACTTGATAAACTTTGTTCCAATTCTTCTGACTTTTAAGGTTTGTATTGGCAATCTAGTGTTATTCTGATAGGCTGGCCTTGAAAATAATTATTGATGTTTTTTCTCACTGTTACTGTTCTCTGCAGTGAATTTCCAGGATCCTCATTAGGATGTGTCATAGTCAGGTTCTTTTCTTATTGTGGCTCTTTTGGGTCCTATTTGCCTCATTAATCTGGATATTTATTTCTTTCCCTAGATTTAGAAAATGTTTCTGCTATTGTTTCTGTGACTAAATTTTTAAATCTTTGGTGTCACTTGTTATCATTTCATTTACCTCTATAATTGTTCGGTTGTTTGTTTTGCATCATCTAGAAGCCGTGGGACCAGGTGTCATGGTCTTACGTTTAAGGTAACATTGAGTACATGATCCACTAAATTAATCTTAAATCCTGAATCTCTTTACAGAGATTATGCATACCTGTTTACCTTCAACTGAGTCTCTCATGCTGGCTTTCTGCCTATTTTCTTTTCATAATCTCTAATGCTTTACTAAAGCTGTTATTTTTCTCTTACAATTTCTCCTTTAACTCAACATGCATGTGATTTTTAAGCTTATTGAACATGTTACTAATAAATTCCCTTGTCTGTTCATTTACACATTTTCTGTGCTCACTATGAAAGTCCCTTCACTAGCAGCTCTTCTGCACAAACATCCGTCATCCTGTTTGCTCATTGTTTTTTGTATGGAGGGTTGAAGATTAGTCAAGATAGAAACTTTTGCAGCTAAGGTGGAAATATCTAGTAAATATCTTTCCCTGTGATTTGACTTTGGATTTGCCTGTATTTATTTTTTAATTCACCTATTCAATTTACTTAACATAAGAATATCAATTCCAGTCAGTGTGTTGCAGAGAAACAATGACTCAATTCATCAGCATCTGCAGAAATAACAATATCTTGATCTTACAATTTAAAACACATTTTAAAAATTTGACACTTTTCCATGGTGCGGGAAAACACAGTGCAGTGGTTCTTGTGACCAGTACGTTTGGATGAAGAGGATGGGGAAGGGAAAGAAAAATGAAGAAGAAAAGCAAGACAGCAATCTACCAAGAGGATCTAAGCAAATGAAAAAAAGAAGAAAAAAAGAGAGATAGGGCTTCGGTGATGTTTTTACATCTGGAAAGAAGGGAGCTGTGAGAAGTCATTGCAGGGCAGGAAAAAGGACAAGAGGGAGTGAAATGTAATTGGAGATTAAGGGAAATCTTAAGAAGGTCAAAACCAATTAGTAGGCTGACTGAAAGTTTGAATTTCAATTCTACAAATACAATTTTTGGTGAACGTTAAACTGACAGGATTATGAAGATATTATGTAAACTAGAGCAAAAATTAATTCTGGGTGCAAACATGTCACACATGTACTTTAAGATATAAAGAAAAAATGTAAAAATTAAAAATATAAAAATAATAAAAGATCCTATGCTGAGAATGTTTGTGTCTTCCAAAGGCAAAGGAACAGGAGGGGATTTGAGGGAATATCCAAAGGGAAGGAAATGAAAGGAAAGCAGGAAGGTGTTAGAGTGGGTGTAGTACATGCTACATGGGGGCTGTTTCTGTTTTTTGACAAAACCAGAAAAATAACTTTGCTAATACCTAGGAGAGGAGCTGTATAGAAACAAAAGGGTCAGTTCTTGGTCCTTCACATTGACTTCACACTTTCTGCCCTCTAGTCCTCATTAAAAAATACCTCACAAACAAAAGCCTTAAAAAGAGAAAGAAAAGACTAAAATTGTCTTACATTGATAGCATTAATATAATACACAAAATATGGATGTGAGGGTGTGACAGAAGTCAAGTGACACCAGAGGAAAGAGTTGAAAGTGGAGTGGTCCTTTCTTCCCCTAGGGCTTCCCATCCTCAGTCTCTGTTCTCCCAGTCTTTCTCTGTCTTTCTGTCTCTCTCTGTCTCTCTCAGTCTTTCTGTCTCTCTCTGCCTCTCTCTGCCTCTCTCTGCCTCTCTCTGTCTCTCTGTCTCTGTCTCTGTCTCT
>NW_004524598.1:4145083-4147197 GCF_000260255.1 Octodon degus
TCTCTCTCTCTCTCTCTCTCTCTCATTTTCCTTAGTACCTGGATTTCTGAGAAGGCCCTCTATAATGAATACCTCACACTGTAGGTTCTGTCTCCCCTTGGGAGGACACTTAGGATGGCAGGCACTTGTTAGTGGTTGCAAGGCTGGGTACCAACTGCAGAAAGCCACTGTGGCTGCACTTGGCTTCTTCCTTCCATGGGTTAGAGCTTCCTCCAAAGAGGTGATCACCAGGTCAGAGCTTTAAGCATTGCTGGGTCCAAGAGACACCCTGCTTTTATTTAAATACTTATAATATTATAATACATCTGCTAAATGTCTCCTTGTGGTTGCTTAGGATGTTTGCACTTTTCTTTGTCCCTAGTTTCTGAGTACCTGTGGGTGTGAGTCAGTCTCTTCTGAGGGTTTCATGTTTGTCTTGCTTGCCTTTGTCATTAGACGAGTTAACAATTAATTGCAATTCTTTTAAGTTCAACATTAGAGTTTTCTCCAAGTTACAACATCTGATTCATATCTGAATATAATCCTACCAATTACTTATGACTTGTCAATAGACTTTTCAGTTTTTGTGTGTCTTACAACATTTTTTTAATCTTTTCTTTTAAAAATTTCTGAGTACATGTTCGCAGTACATAATAATTGCATTCATCGTGAGGTGTTGGCACTTGTCCATGACACATCTTAATTCTTTTTATAGCCTTTATAATTTTCAAATTGAATTTCAAACGTTGTCTGCAGATCAATAAACTGAGATAAGGACTATTTAACTGGAGCTTTTTTGTTCCTTTTGCTGGTTATTAGTGTGGTGGATTGAGTCAATACATTAGAAAGTGAGCTAAAATGTGGCTTTGACAGTTTATTATCAATAAATCATAGTCTTCACTCGTTTACTGCCCTGCTGCTTAGTAAGGCCAGGAAGTTGTTTGTTCGTCTGTTTGTCTCTAGAACTTATGCTGCACATGCGCCTTTCTGCGTGCACACACTCCCTCACTATAAAGGCGCTCTCTGCTGCCGCTGCTCCAGCTGCTCCCTTCGTGTCAGGACCTGCGGGGTCTGTGTGATACAGACCTAAGGAAGCTTGTGCATTGGAATCTTGGGACTGGACTTTCAGAAAATTGATGTGCAACTTTCACACGACAGCTCAACTCAGCCTTCATGTTTGGGTGGTCCTGGGAATAAGCCCCAAGTATATTTGTCCTGTTTTCCCAGCTACTTAAGATTAATGTTCCATAGTGTTGGAAATACTAGGGAAAGGACAGCTTTGCCTCTATCCCCCATGCTATGATTCACCATTCCCTTTGTATCTTGCCAGTGACCACTTCGAAGCATGCAAAGCTTTGGTTTCATGTGAAAGAAGGATCCAGAGGTTACCCTATTCTTATAGCCACAAATCAACCCCATTTTGCCATCATCATGAATAATGGTGATAATGCTATTCTGGGATTTGCCATAAATAATTAATGGAAGTCATGGAAATACTTGTGAGTGAGTCTAACTTTCTTTTGTATGGGATCCGCTACACAATCCAAACTGATGGATCTGCCTTGTTCTTATTAGATTTTTTGACTATTTGCCTTAAGTTTTAGGGAACATGGATGAGGGCAATGGTGAATTCATCAATGTTTATAATTCTATATTTAAGGTCATCATTTAATTAACATGTATGGACAAATATGTCAATTTATATGTAGGTATCTATATATTCACATTACATAGCTTACTATAAGGCATATAAAATTTAATTCTTCCTGCAATCAAATGCATAATCTATTGAGAAGAGAAGCTGTGTATGAGTATTGAGAGAGAAAAATCCTCACTCAAACATTTTCTCTGAGGGAATCTGCCTGTCATGCTTCTTCAAATTCTCTAATTAACAGACTGAATGCAGGTGATAGCTAAGGCTACACAATCAGTAGTCTTTTAGTCTTAAATTCATCATGAAAGGAAACTCTGTAGCGACTTTATTTTATAGGCCCTGTAAGATCCCAGTGAAATTAAAACAGAAAGACTCTTGATGCCACATCATTAAACACCTGTAAACTAACATTTATAGTTGTTGATGTTTGATTTTACAAACAAACAAAAGGAAACCTGTTAACTAAGCTAATTTTGTTAGA